>NW_024423319.1:77101437-77106524 GCF_017311325.1 Ursus maritimus
AAGTTAATAAAATTACGAATGAAAGGGGAGAGAGCACGACCAACACCAATGAAATACGAAGGATCATTAGAAACTTTTATCAACAGCTTTATGCCAATAAATTAAACAATCTGGAAGAAATGGATGCATTCGTGGAAACCTATAAACTACCAAAACTGAAACAGAAAGAAATTGATTTTTTTAAACAGACCGATTAACTATGAAGAGATTGAAGCAGTGTTCAAAAACCTCCCCCAAAAACAAGACTCCAGGGCCTGACAGATTCCCCGGGGAATTCTGCCAAACATGCAAAGAAGAAAAAATACCTATTCTCCTGAAGCTGTTTCAAAAAATAGAAACAGAAGGAAAACTACCAAACTCATTCTATGAGGCCAGTATTACCTTGATCCCCAAACCAGGCAAAGACCACATCAAAAAGGATGGATGACCTGAGGAACATGGATGCCAAAATTCTCAAGAAGATCCCAGCTAATAGGATCCAACAGTACATTAAAAGGATTATCCATCATGACCAAGTGGGATTCATCCCTGGGATGCAAGGATGGTTCAACATTAGGAAATCCACCAGTGTGATAGATCATGTCAACAAGAAAAGAGTCAAGAACCATATGATCCTATCAACTGATGCAGAAAAAGCATCTCACATAATACAGCATCCTTTCCTGATTAAAATACTTCAGAGTGTAGGGACAGAGGGCACATTCCTCAATCTCATAAAAACCATCTATGAAAAGCCTACAGAAAATATCATTCTCAATGGGCAAAAGCTGGAAGCCTTTCCCTTAAGATCAGGAACTCGACAAGGATGCCCACTCTCACCAGTATTATTCAACACAATACAAGAAGTCCTTGCAACAGCAATCAGACAACAAAAAGGGGTAAAAGGTATCCAAAGCAGCAAAGAAGAAGTCATACTGTCTCTCTTCACAGATGACAGGATACTCTATATGGAAAACCCAAAAGAATTCACGCCCAAACTACTAGAAGTTATAGAGCAATTCAGTAATGTGGCGGGATACAAAATCAATGCTCAGAAATCAGTTGCATTTCTATACATGAAAAATGAGACTGAAGAAAGAGAAATTAGGGAATCCATCCCATTTACAATAGCACCAAAAATCATACGTTACCTTGGAATTAACTTAACCAGAGATGTAAAGGATCTATATTCTAGAAACTACATATCACTCTTGAAAGACATTGAAGAAGACACAAAAAATGGAAAAATATTCCATGCTCATGGATCGGAAGAATTAACATAATTAAAATGTCTATGCTACCCAGAGCAATCTAAACTTTCAATGCTATCCCAATCAAAATACCAATGACGTTTTTCAGAGAACAGGAACAAACAATCCATAAATTTGTGTGGAACCAGAAAAGGCCGCGAATCCCCAAAGAATTGTTGAAAAGGAAAAACAAAGCTGGAGGCATCACAATGCCGGATTTCAAGCTGTACCACAAATCTGTGATCACCAAGACAGCACAGCAAGATACTGGCACAAAAACAGACATATAGGCCAATGGAACAAAAGAGAGAACCCAGAAATGGACCCTCGGCTCTTTGGGCAACTAATCTTTGACAAAGCAGGAAAAAACATCAAGTGGAAAAAAGACAGTCTCTTCAATAACTGGTACTGGGCAATTGGAAAGCTACATGCAAAAGAATGAAACTTGACCACTCTCTCACACCACACACGAAGATAAACTCAAATGGATGAAAGACCTCAATGTGAGACAGGAATCCATCAAAATCCTAAAGGAGAACATAGGCAGCAACCTCTACAACATCGGCCAAAGCAACTTTTTTCATGACACATCTCCAAAGGCAAGAGAAAGAAAAGAAAAAATGAACTTGTGGGACTTCATCAAGATCAAAATCTTCTGCACAGCCAAGGAAACAGTCAAAAAAACTAAGAGGCAGCGCACGGAATAGGAGAAGATATTTGCAAATGACACTAGAGATAAAAGGCTGGTAACCAAGATCTACAAATAACTTCTCAAACTCAATACACAGAAAACAAATAAACAAATCAAAAAATGGGCAGAAGATATGAACAGACACTTTTCCAAAGAAGACATACAAATGGCTAACAGACACATGAAAAAATGTTCAAAATCATTAGCCATCAGGGAAATTCAAATCAAAACCACATCGAGATACCACCTTACGCCAATTAGGATGGCAAAAATTGACAAGGCAAGAAACAAATGTAGGAGAGGATGTGGAGAAAGAGGAACCCTCTTACATTGTTGGTGGGAATGCAAGTTGGTACAGCCACTTTGGAAAACAGTGTGGGGGTCTTTCAAATGTTAAAAATTGAGATACCCTATGATCCAGCCATTGCACTACTGGGTATTTACCCCAAAGATACAGACGTAGTGAAGAGAAGGGCCATATGCACCACGGTGTTCATAGCAGCGTTGTCTACCATAGCCAAATTGTGGAAGGAGCCTAGATGTCCTTCAACAGATAACTGGATTAAGAAGATGTGGTCCTAGAAAGATGTGGTCAGTATATACAATGGAATATTACTCAGCCACAAACAAAATGATTTCAAAACATTTGCAGTAACATGGACGGGACTGGAGGAGATAATGCTAAGCGAAATAAGTCAAGCAGAGAAAGACAATTATTGACAGGAGTTAAGATGGCGGAGGAATAGTGGTCCCCTTTTTCACCTGGTCCCGAGTCAAGCTGGATAGGTACCCGACCATCCTGAACATCCACGGAATCAGCCTGAGATGCAGGAAGATACATCTGGATCTCTACAAATGAACATCTACAGCGATGCGTATTGAGGTACGATGAGGGGAGCAATGAAGCCACGCATAGACATCGGAAGATAAACGGAGGAGAAAGGGAGCCGCCGCGTTCGGGAGCCGGGAAGCATTAGCCACCTGAACTGGGGAGCGGGCGGACTCGCGGACCTGCACCCGCAAGAGAGCAGACTGAAACCAAAGCCAGGGAACGCGTGCAACCAGTCTGAAAACCGAGGCTCCGGAGCGCGCACGAACCACACTGGAACGGAGCACCAGAGCGCGCGGGGGCGGCTGGCGGCTGGCAGCTGGCGGTGTTAGAAACACAAAGGACAGAGAAGCGCCGGCCCTGGAAGTGAGGGATGGGACACTGGCTGTGGGGCGCACACCCCGGGACGCTGCAGGATTGAGAAGCACCAACAGAAACAGAGTTAACGTGGCCAGAACACCAGTGGAGAACCGTCTGCGATCCCTCTGTCCTGAGACAGAGGCTGAGATTCGGCTACTGCTGCTCTGACTCCCAGAAGAGGCACAGCAAACAGCCAGGGAAGGCCGCCAGAGACCAAAACCCTGGAAATACCGGCTAACAGTGTGCCCATCCCCATCCTCCCTCGCAGGGGACATGGAGACTCTCCCCGAACAGGGTTGCCTGAGTATCGGCATGGCAGGCCCCTCCCCCAGAAGGCAGGCTGAAAAATCAAGAAGCCCACATCCCTAAGGTCCCTATAAAACAAGTGCAACTGCCTGGGTCCTGGTCAATAACTTGGGCTATGGGAATCCCCACAAACTCTCCTAATCAGAATGACGAGAAGGAGAAATGGCCCCCAGCAAAAAAAAGATAAAGAGTCTATGGCCTCTGCCACAGAACTGATGGATACGGATATAACCAAATTGTCAGAAATGGAGTTCAGAGTAACAATAGCCAAGATGATGTGTAGACTTGAGAAAAGTACTAATGAAAATGTTAATGAGAATATAAATCTCTAAGGGCAGAAATGAGAGTGAATATGGCAGAAATTAAAAATTCTATGAATCATAAGGGGTGAAAAATTGATGCTCTGACAGCCAGGGTGAATGAGGCAGATGAACGTATCGGCAAATTGGAGGATGGGTTAGTAGAAGAGAAAGCTAAAATAGAAACTTGAAACAAAATAATCCAATCTCAGGAATGTAGGTTACGGGAGATTACTGACTCAATGAAATGTTCCAATGTCAGAATCATTGGCATCCCCAAGGGGATAGAGAAAAACAGAGGTCTAGAAGAGATAGTTGAACAAACTGTAGCTGAAAACTTCCCTAATCTAGCAAAGGAAAGAAGCATTCGTGTGCAAGAGGCAGAGAGGACCCCTCCCAAGCTCAACCACGACAAACCTACGCCACCACACATCATAGTGCATTTCGCAAATATTAGATCCAAGGATAGAGTATTGAAAGCAGCCAGGGCAAATAAATTTCTCACGTACCAAAGCAAAGGAATCAGAATTACGTCAGACCTGTCTACACAGACCTGGAATGAGAGAAAGGGTTGGGGGGGACATTTTTAAAGTTCTTTCAGAGAAAAACATGCAGCCAAGGATCCTCTATCCAGCAAGGCTTTCATTCATAATGGATGGAGAGATAAAGACCTTCCAGAATTGCCAGTCATTGACCAATTTCGTAACCACGACACCAGCCCTACATGAGATATTAAGGGGGGTTCTATAAAAGTAAAAAGGCCCCAAGAGTGATACAGAACAGAAATTCATAATCTATAGACACAAAGGCTTTACAGGCAACATGGAATCATTAAAATCATATCTCTCAATAATCAGTCTCAATGTAAATGGACTAAATGCTCCCATAAACGCCACAGGGTTGCAGATTGGATAAAAAGACATGACCCATCCATTTCCTGTCTACAAGAGACTCATTTTGAACCTAAAAATACATCCAGACTGAAAGTAAAGGGATGGAATACAATCTTTCATGCCAATGGATCTAGAAAGAAAGCTGGGGTAGCAATTCTCATATCAGACACATTGGATTTTAAACTAAAGACTATAGTTAGAGATACAGAAGGACACTATATTATTCTTAAAGGATATATCCAACAAGTGGATATGAGAATTATAAATATCTATGCCCCCAAAAGGGGAGCAGCAAGATACACAAGGCAACTCTTACCCAGAATAAAGAGACATATAGATAAAAATACGTTAATAGTAGGGTACCTCAACACTCCACTATCAGCAATACACAGAGCACCTAAGCAGAAAATCAACAAAGAAACAGGAGGTTTGAATGCTATACTCGACGAGTCGGACCTCATAGATATATATATATATATA
>NW_024423319.1:77107972-77135969 GCF_017311325.1 Ursus maritimus
GTACCTTCCTCAATCTCATAAAAACCATCTATGAAAAACCTACAGAAAATATAGTTCTCAATGGGGAAAAGCTGAAAACCTTTCCCTTAAGATCAGGAACACAAGATAGATGCCCACTCTCGCCATTATTATTCAACACAGTATTAGAAGTCCTCGCAACAGCAATCAGACAACAAAAAGGGGTAAAAGGTACCCAAAGCAGCAAAGAAGTCATACTGTCTCTCTTCACAGATGACATGATACTCTATATAGAAAACCCAAAAGAATCTACTCCCAAACTACTAGATGTTATAGAGCAATTCAGTTTTGTGGTGGGATACAAAATCAATGCTCAGAAATCAGTTGCATTTCTATGCACTGGGTGTTATATGAAACTCATGAATCATCGAACTTTACATCAAAAACCAGGCATGTACTGTATGGTGACTAACATAATATAATAAAAAAATTTAAAAAATAAATAATAAAAAATATTTTAAAAAAAGAAATCAGTTGTGTTTCTTTTTTTTTTAAAGATTTTATTTATTTATTTAACAGAGATAGAGACAGCCAGTGAGAGAGGGAACACAAGCAGGGGGAGTGGGAGAGGAAGAAGCAGGCTCATAGCGGAGGAGCCTGATGTGGGGCTCGAACCCAGAATGCCAGGATCATGCCCTGAGCTGAAGGCAGATGCTTAACCGCTGTGCCACTCAGGTGCCCCATCAGTTGTGTTTCTATACATGAACAACGAGACTGAAGAAAGAGAAATTAGGGAATCCATCCTATTTATAATAGCACCAAAAATCATACGTTACTTTGGAATTAATGTAACCAGAGACGTAAAGGATCTATATTCTAGAAACTACAAATCACTCTTGAAAGACATTGAAGAAGACATAAAAAGATGGAAAAATATTCCATGCTCATGGATCGCAAGAATTAACATCGTTAAAATGTCCATGCTACCCAGAGCAATCTACACTTTCAATGCCATCCCGATCAAAATACCAATGACATTTTTCAAATAACTGGAACAAATAGTCCTTAAGTTTGTATGGAACCTGAAAAGGCCCCGATTCGCCAAGGAATTGTTGAAAAGGAAAAACAAAGCTGGAGGCATCACAATGCCGGATTTCAAGCTGTAATACAAAGCTGTGATCACAAAGACAGTATGGTACTGGCACAAAAACAGACACATAGACCAATGGAACAGAAGAGAGAACCCAGAAATGGACCCTTGGCTCTTTGGGCAACTAATCTTTGATAAAGCAGGAAAAAACATCCGATGGAAAAAAGACAGTCTCTTCAATAAATGGTGCTGGGAAAATTGGACAGCTACATGCAAAAGAATGAAACTTGACCACTCTCTCACACCATACACAAAGATAAACTCCAAATAAATGAATGACCTTGATGTGAGACAGGAATCCATCAAAATCCTAGAGGAGAGCATAGGCAGCAACCTCTACAACATCGGCCACTGCAACCTTTTTCATGACACATCACCAAAGGCAAGAGAAGCAAAAGATTAAATGAACTTGTGGGACTTCATGAATTAAAAAGCTTCTGCACGGGCAAGGAAACAGTCAAAAAAATTAAGAGGCATCCCACAGAATGGGAGAATATATTTGCAAATGATGCTACAGATAAAAGACTGGTATACAAGATCTACAAGGAACTCCTCAAACTCAACACACGAGAAACAAATAAACAAATCCTAAAATGGGCAGAAGATATGAACAGACACCTTTCCAATGAAGACATACAAATGGCTAACAGACACATGAAAAAATGTTCAAAATCATTAGCCATCAGGGAAATTCAAATCAAAACCACTCTGAGATACCACCTTACGCCAGTTAGAATGGCAAAAATAGACAAGGCAAGAAACAACAATTGTTGGAGAGGATGTGGAGAAAGGGGATCCCTCCTACATTGTTGGTGGGAATGCAAGTTGGTAGAGCCACTCTGGAAAACAGTGTGGAGGTCCCTTAAAAAGTTAAAAATTAAGCTACCCTATGACCCAGCCATTGCACTACTGGGTATTTACCCCAAAGATACAGATGTAGTGAAGAGAAGGGCCTTATGCACCCCAATGTTCATAGCAGCATTGCCCACAATAGCTAAATCATGGAAGGAGCTGAGATGCCCTTCAACAGATGACTCGATTAAGAAGATGTGGTCCATATATACAATGGAATATTACTCAGCTATTAAAAAGAACGATTTCTCAATATTTGCTGCAGCGTTTTTGGCACTGGAGGAGATATTGCTAAGTGAAATAAGTCAAGCAGAGGCAGACAACTATCATAAGGTTTCTCTCATCAATGGAACATAAGAACTAGGAAGATCAGTAGGAGGAGAAAGGGATAAAGAAAGAGGGGGTAATCAGAAGGGGTATGAAGCATGAGAGACTATGGACTCTGAGAAACAAACTGAGGGCTTCAGAGGGGAGGGGGGTGTGGGAATGGGATAGGCTGGTGATGGGTAGTCAGGAGGGCACGTATTGCATGGTGCACTGGGTGTTATACGCAACTAATCAATCACTGAACTTTACATCAAAAAAATAAATAAAAATAAAAAATTTTAAAAAAGTTATAACCTTGCACATATGTTTTTTGTGAGTGATAATTATCTTCTAATTAAAAAAAATAAAGACAATTATCATATGGTTTTACTCATTTATGGAACATAAGAAGTAGGAAGATCAGTAGGAGAAGAAAGGGAAGAAGGAAGGGGGTGTAAACAGAAGGGGGAATGAATCATGTGAGACTATGGACTCTGGGAAACAAACTGAGGGCTTTAGAGGGGAGGGCGGTGGCGGATCGGGATAGGCCGGTGATTGGTATTAAGGAGGGCACATATTCAGTGGTGCACTGGGTGTTAAATGCAAGTAATGAATCATGGAACTTTCCATCAAAAACTTGGGATGTACTGTATGGTGACTAAATAACATAATAAAAAATTTATTAAAAAAAATGTGGTCTATATATACTATGGAATATTAGTCAGCCATCAGGAAGAATGATTACACAACATTTGCAGCAACATGGATGGGACTGGAGGAGATTATGCTAAGTGAAATAAGTCAAGCAGAGAAAGACAATTATCATATGGTTTCACTCATTTATGGAACATAAGAAATAGGAAGATAGGTAGGAGAAGGAAGGGAAGAATGAAGGTGGAGTAAACAGAAGGGGGAATGAAGCATGAGAGATTGTGGACTCTGGGAAACAAACTGAGGGCTTCAGAAGGGAGGGGGGTAGAGGATTGGGATAGGCTGGTGATGGGTATTAAGGAGGGCATATATTGCACGGTGCAGTGGGTGTTATATGCAAATAATGAATCATGGAACATTGTATCAAAAACTGGGTATGTACTGTATGGTGACTAATATATCAAAATAAAAATTATTAAAACAAAACAAAACAAAACAAAAAAACTACATGGAGATAAATGAAAACACAATGATCCAAAGTATTTGGAATGCAGGAAAAGCTGTTGTAAGAGGGAAAATAATAGCACCAATGTTCTATCTCAAGAAGCAGGAAAAATCTCCAATAAACAATCAAACAGGATCTAGAGGTACAGGGTCGCTCAGTTGTTTGAGCCTCCAACTCTAGGTTTCAGCTCAGCTTGTAATCTCAGGGATAAGCAATCGAGCCCCACGTCAGACTCTGCATTCAGCACAGTCTGCTGAGATTCTTTCCCCTTTGCCTTCTCTCTCCCCCTCTTCTCCTCCCCCTGCTTGTACTCTCAATAAAAAATAAATAAATAAAATCTATAAAAATTAATAAAGAAACTAGAAAAAAATGCTCAATGGCAATTAGAAGGAAATAAGAAGAACTAGAGCAGAAATAAATGAAATAGAGACTAAAAAAACAACAGTATAGGTCAATGAAACCAGAAGCTAGTTCTTTGAAAAGCTCAACAAAATTGATAAACTTTTAGCCGGACTTATCCAGAAAAAAATGAGGACTCAAATAAAATCACGAATGAAAGAGGAGAAATAACAACCAGCACCACAGAAATACAAAGGATTACAAGACACTATTATGAGAATTTACATGTCAACAGAATGGGCAACCTAGAAGAAATGGATAAATTCCAAGAAATATATAACCTCACAAAACTCAATCAGGAAGAAACAGAAAATATGAACAGACAGACCAATTGCTAGCAATGTGATTGAATCCATAATCAATTAAAATCCCAACAACAACAACAAAGTGCAGGATGAGATGCTTCACTGGTGAATTCTACCGAACACTTAAAGAAGAGTTAATATCTACTCTTCTCAAACTATTCCAAAAAAAAAAAATAGATGAGGAAAGAAAGCTTCTAAATTAATCCTTTAAGGCCAGCATTACCCTGATACCAAAACCACATAAAAACACTACAGAAAAGAAAACTACAGGAAAAATCGCGATGAACACAGATGTGAAAATCCTCAACAAAATATTAACAAACTGAATCTAACAATGCATTAATAAAGTCATTAACTGGGACACCTGGGTGGCTTAGTCGGTTAAGCACCTGCCTTCAGCTCAGGTCATGATCCCAGGGTCCTGGGATTGAGTCCCGCACCAGGCTCCTTGCTCAGTGGGGAGCCTGTTTCTCCCTCTGCCTGCTCCCCCTACTTGTGCTTTCTCCTTCTCTCTCTCTCCCTGACAAATAAAATCTTGAAAAAAATCATTCACCATGATCAAGTGGCATTTATTTCTGGGATGCAAGGGTGGTTTAATATTTGGAAATCAATCAACGTGATACATCACATTAGCAAGAGAAAGGGTAAAAACCATATGATCATTTCAATAGATACAATGAGAGCATCTGACAAAATACAATATCAATTAATGATAAAAACTCTCAACAAAGTAGGTTTAGAGGGAACATACCTCAACGTAATAAAGGCCACATATGAAATACCCACAGCTAACATCATTCTCAATGGTGCAAAACTGAGAGCTTTCCTCTATGATCAGGAACAAGACAAGGATATCCACTCTCTCCACTTTTATTCAACATAGTATTGGAAGTCCTAGCCAGAGCAATCAAACAAGAAAAAGAAATAAAAGGTATCCCTATTCATAAGGAAGAAGTAAAACTTTCACTGCTAATGGCATGATACTATATATAGAAAACTCAAAAGAATCCACAAAAATTACTAGAACTGATAAATGAATTCAGTGAAGCTGGATACAAAATTAATACACAAAAATCTATTGCATTTCTATACACTAATAATGAAGAAGAAGGAGGAGAAATTAAGAAAACAATCTCATTTATATTTGCACCAAAAAGAAGAAAATACATAGGAATAATCTTAACCAAGGAGGTGAAAAACCTGTACTCCGAAAACTGTAACACACCGAAGAAGGAAATTGAAGATTATACTAACAAATGGAAAAGATATTCCACGTGCATGGATTGGAAAAACAACTATTGTTAAAATGTCCATACTCCCCAAAGCAATCTACAGATTTAATGCAATCCTATCAAAATACCAACAGGATTTTTAACAAAACTAAAACAAATAATCCCAAAATTTTTATGGAATCCCAGAAGACCCCAAATAGCCAATGCAATCTTGAAAAAGAAGAACAAAACTGGAGGTATCACAATCCCAGATTTCAAGATATACCACAAAGCTATAATCAAAACAGTATGGTATTGGCACAAAAACAGACACAAAGATCCATGGAACAGAATAGAGCACAAATACACCCATGCTAAATGATCAATTAATACACCATAACAGAGGCAAGAATATATAATAGGAAAAAGTCTCTTCAACAAATGTTGTGCAAAACTGGCAGCAACATGCAAAAGAATGAAACTGGACCACTGTCTTACACGATACACAAAAATGAACTCAAAATGGATTAAAGACCTAAACGTGAGACCTGAAACCATAAAATTCCTAGAAGAAAACATAGGCAGTGATTTCTTTGACATTGGCCATAGAAACATTTTTCTAGATATGTCTGTTCTGGCAAGAGAAACAAAAGCAAAATCAAACTATTGGGACTACACAAAAATAAAAAGCTTTTGCATATTACAGGGAACCATCAACAAAACAAAAAGGCAACCTACCAAATGGGAGAAAATATTTGCAAATGATATCTCTATTAAGGGGTTAATATCCAGAATATATAAAGAACTTAAACAATGCAAGCCCTCCAAAGAACAAATAATCCAATTTAAGGAATGGGTAGAGGATCTGAATAGACATTTTTCCAAAGAAGATACACAGATGGCCAACACACACAAAAAGATGTTCAACATCACTAATCGTAAGGGAAGTGTAAATTAAAACCAGAACACAATTATCATTTTATACCTCTCAGAATGGGTAAGCTAAAAAAAAATAAGAAATAACAAGTCTTGACAAGGGTGTGGAGAAAGGGGGACATATATACATAATACATAGAAAGAGAAAGACTTTGTATGCCATATGACTTCACTCATTTGCGGAATTGAAGAAACAAAGTAACAAACAGAAAAAAAAGAGAGACAAACAAGAAAACAGACTCTTAAATACAGAGAACAAACTCCTCGTTGACAGAGGGGAGGGGTGGGGAAATGGATGAAATAGATAAAAGGGATTAAGAGAACACCTATCTTGATGAGCAGTGAGAAATGTACAGAATTGGTGAATCATTGTATTGTACATCTGAAATATAACATTATATGTTAATTTTACTTGAATAAAAAAATACATAAAGGCTGTTTAATGATATCACATTGACAAGTTCCTTACCTAAATCTGAAAATTATTTGCCAAAGGGATATTATATTTCCCATACCATGGAAAATTTGTTTATGTTTTTAAAAACCGGACAGAACTTTACTGTTCCTGAAAACAATCATACTATTTACCTATTTCCCTACAAAAGTTCAGAAAGCATGTCAACCATTTTGTGCAGCATCCTTTATGTTTCTTACCAGGTCCCGTTGATCCTCCTGTACCAGATCCATTTTGTGTACCAAGCAAAAGATTTTGGCATCTGGAGAATTCTGCAGAATGGCCTCTAGGCATGATTGGTAATAGTGCATGTCCTTTTCCAGTTCACGGCTTTCCACATCAAACACATATATCAGAACCTCCACATTTCGGAAGATGTTGTCTCGTTGGCTGGTGAAATAATTTTCCATGAAGGTATCCTGTCTGGTAGGAAAAAAATATCTAGGTAATAAGCAAGTCCTCAGTTTAGTCACTCCTACTTACAATTTATTTTTGTTGGTTTAATCAATGTGAAAGATAATCTTAAGGCTTCAACAGGCAAATAATAGTAAACTGGTACGGCTTCACCTTCTTAGTTGAACCATACCTTGCACCACCCTTTGCCCTCTCCTTGTGTTCCAAATACACTGTGACCTTCCTCAGTTCCACTGGCCTGTGGTGTATCCACCAAGGGGCATTTACATATGCTATTTACTCTGTTTCACATGCTATTCCCCTATCTCTACATCTAATTAACTCCTACTTGTCCCTTTAGATTTCAGTTCAATCCATATTTCCTCACAGAAACCATTCCTGACCTCCCTGTCTTGAGCAAATCCAGTCACTATGGGCCCTAATACAATTACATTGTTTTTATTTTTAACACTTAACCACAAGTGTGATATTACATCTATTTGTGTGTGGTTTTTTTGGAAACATGATTTTAAAACTCTTTATTAGCTTATTCTAAAACACAAAATGGAGATTTTTTTTTATTATGATATGTTAGTCACCATACAGTACATCATTAGCTTTTGATGTAGTGTTCCATGATTCATTTTCTGCATATAACACCCACTGTTATATGAGCACCCAGTGCTCATTGCAATACGTGCCCTCCTTAATACCCATCACTGGGCTAACCCATCCCCCACTCCCCTCCCCTCTAAAACTCTGTTTGTTCCCCGGAGTCCACAGTCTGTCATGGTTCATCTCCCCCTGATTCCCTCCCTTCATTTTTCCCTTTCTTCTAATGTCCTCCATGCTATTCCTTATGTTCCACATTTAAGTGAAACCATATGATAATTGTCTTTCTCTGCTTGGCTTATTTCACTTAGCATAATCTCCTCCAGTTCCATCCATGTCGATGCAAATGTTGGGTAATCATCCTTTCTGATGGCTGAGTAATATTCCACTGTATATATGGACCACATTCATCTGTTGAAGGGCATCTCAGCTCCTTCCACAGTTTGGCTATTGTGGACAATGCTGCTATGAACACTGGGGTGCATATGGCCCTTTTTTTCACTACATCTGTATCTTTGGGGTAAATACCCAGTAGTGCAATTGCTGGGTCATATGGTAGCTCTATTTTTAACTTTTTAAGGGACCTCCACACTGTTTTCCAAAGTGGCTGTACCAGTTTGCATTCCCACCAACAGTGTAAGAGGGATCCCCTTTCTCCACAACCTCTTCACTTCCCTAGAGTGTAAGTTCCATAAAGGCAAGGACTATGTCTGTTACTGTCCACCATTTAAGCAAAGAGCCTTCCATAGGGTAGGTGCTCAGTGAATATTTACTGAATAAATAAATACTCTAAATTATATGAAAATGACACCAAGATAGCTTTTTAGCAGTTTTGTTGATTCCTAGGCTGTGTGCTGCTTTTCAATTACCAAGCACCCAGCAAAAAACAGTTTTGTTGGAATTTAAGAAACAAAACAAATGAGCAAAGAAAAAAAAAGGAGATAGAGATACAGAGAGACAAACCAAGAAATAGACTCTTAACTATTGAGAACAAACTGATGGGGGAGAGGAGGTAGATGGAGGGGATGGGTGATATGGGTGATGGGGATTAAGGAATGCACTTGTCATGATGAACACCGGGTATTGTATGGAATTGCTGAATCACTATATTGCACACCTGAAACTAATGTAACACTGTATATTAACTATACTGGAATTAAAACAAAATAAATAAATAAAAACAGTTTTGTCATGAAAAAAAAAAACATGAACCTGGCTTTTTTTTTCATTTTAGAGAATTTATTTTTAGGAAAAAGGAACAGAAAATATTACATGCACACAATTTATTAATGAGTAACAGAGCAAACAAAATATTATTTGATGAATACAACATGCATGCACTTAACTTTCA
Organism: Ursus maritimus; assembly: GCF_017311325.1. NCBI lineage: Eukaryota > Metazoa > Chordata > Mammalia > Carnivora > Ursidae > Ursus > Ursus maritimus. The sequence goes on from NW_024423319.1 coordinate 77,117,056, forward strand.
CACTATAGTCAGTTAAGGCTGAGAGAAAAGCTGACCCAGGAAGAGAAGAGGAAGGTAGGGGACACCCACTGGTCCCAAGTGAAGAGTCCCAAGCTCTCTAGTTCAGAGCACAGGCTCTGTGTTCAAATCCCAATCCTGCCATTTATCCCCAATGACTGCTTGTCCCCTACCTGTGATGGTGCGAGTGACCAACATATATTGAGACTTACTAGGTGCCAGGTCATTATTCTAAGCACTTCATTATTTATTTACTTATTTTTTAGTTTTAATTCAATTTAATGTTTTATTTTTTTATTTTTAATGTTTTTTTATTATATTATGTTAGTCATCATACAGTACATCCCCGGTTTCCGATGTAAAGTTCGATGATTCATTAGTTGCGTATAACACCCAGTGCACCATGCAACACGTGCCCTCCTTACTACCCATCACTGGTCTATCCCATTCCCCCACCCCCCTCCCCTCTGAGGCCCTCAGTTTGTTTCTCATAGTCCACAGTCTCTCATGCTTCGAATGAAGCATGAACCTAGCTTTTAGTCTTGTACTTTGCTATTGATTAGCTGTGTGGCCTTGGGGGAAACTTAATATCACTGTACCTCAGCTGCCTTATCTGCAAAATTAACTGTAACATCTTAGGGCCTAAAAGCAAGGAACTTGGACTAATCTCTTGAAAGAGATTACAGATATTAGAAGAATGATAAGGAGGAAGGATTTGTACGGAGACAGCTGCTAGAGCATTAAGTGGTCCATCTGCTAGCAATAATGGGAGTCATTTTCTTATAGAATATTTGGCTGTTTCATTATTCTTTCAACAAATAACTCATTGAGCACCTGTTCCATGGTTGGTTCTATGCTAGGAGCTGGTAAACACCGAGCTAACAATAATGTCTATTTTGTGAGGAACTTTGCTATACATTTATATGTCATCTTAGTTAATCATCAAAACAACCCTATGATTTAGTGCCATCATTATCCCTATTGTACAGATGAAGAAACTGGCTCAGAGAGTTTAAATGATCTACCCAAAATAACACAGCTAATAGAGCTGTGCTACAAACCCCAATCTAACTCCAGAGCCTAGGCTCCTAACCACTGTGCACTACACACTGCTGCTGCAGCATGGAGATGCAAATGGCCATAGGGTAAGGAGCAATACCTACATATAAGCACAGTGAATGTGCATTTGTGATGGAATATACTGGAAGTACCTCAGCCATGGGAGGAAAAACTGTTTCCTACTCCTCCAACAGTTGGTAATTCAGCTGAAGAATATGTGCTTAGGGCTGATCTATAGTGCTTAGACTGCCTGGAGATTGAAATAATAAAGAATAAGGTGATATGGTATGATGAATAAGAGCTCAGCATTGGTATTATGCCACCTGAGATAAAAACCTAATTTCTTCACCTGCAGAAGAGGGGAATAATCTATCCCATACTATAGATATGTAGACACAGCTTGTGTTAGTGCTGATTAAATATGTCACATAGAGAGGGCATTTTCACAATTACATGTAAGTAAGAGATCTTTATTTACTCAAGTGCCAATTCTGAAGCAATTTCTATCAAATGTATCTATTACAAATGATAGTTACTATAATGTATTTTCCATGCTGATTATACTAGGTGCCATGATTACGGCTACTGGCCCCACAAACAAGCAGATAGTACTTACCCACCACAGTCCCACAGGTTCAATACCAGGTTTCCCAGAAATCGGACATGAGAATGTTCTACATCAACTGGAAGACAAATACGACAAATCTAGTAATTGTAGCATGTGAGGTTAAATTCAAAATAAGCAATGAACTAACCCATGGAATTCAGAAGGACCAAAGTGGAGTGAAATGCTCAAAGCTACAACAAGAAGGTGATTTTCAGCTCAGTAATGTGGTTTCGTGGCAAGGTGGGCACCTAAACTACTCTGAGCTACAGAACTGGCTCTCAGTGTAAGCAATTTTACTTTTTAGTAGTTTAGTGCTTAGAGCAGAAGCAATCTCCAATTATAATATCACTGTTAAAATTTCAACATGTAAGACAGAGACATATACCATTTAATAGCTCTTCACTAACCCACCAACACCCTCCACAAAAAAACTTAAAAAACGACAACAAACACCAAATACGAAACAAGGATAAAACATAACCCAACTTGCTCCCTCTATTGGTTTCCCTATTTCAGTTAATGACCCTATCATTGTCCCATTTCAGGGGAGGTGGTCATTGTTGACTCCTCTGTCCACATTCATCGTTATTCCTTTGTAATTTCTGGATTCCACTCCTTGTTTTACAACCTGCCACTAACAATAGGAAGGCCCTTACCTCTCAGGCCTACACAAAGACAATAGTTCCATAATTACCTCCCACCGGGAAGCCTTACCCACTTTACTTCATCCTACAGGCTACTGTCATATTCATCTTCTTAACACTACTTTGAACATGTCACTCCCCATTCAAAAAACTTTCAATGGTTCCTCCATGCCTACAGGGGGGCATTCAAGGTCCTTCAAATTTGGCTTCCAATCTACCTTTATATTCCCCCATGAGTCACGTTAATAAAGACTTTTGTTCCAGTCCAATTTGGTTTATTCTTAGTCCTCCCCAACCCCACTACCTCCCCAACCCCCAACATACCTTACATCAGGGGTCGCAAACTTGCTAACATGGGCCAGGCCAGTAAATGTACAAAAGCAAAGATGATTATGTATGGAGAGTAAACATCCACCCAAGCGGATGATAGAGTGGGTGGCAATTACTCAGCTCTAGCTCATTTGTCAGGCAGGAATGTGGGATCAAGATGATAATATACATTCCTCAATAGTAGTGAGAAACCAGATTTTTATGGCAACTCTTACATATTTATAACTAATTCCAATTTTTCTAAAACATTGTACAGGCCAAACAAAACATATCTATAGGCCTTATCCAACTTACAGACTGCCTGTTTGCGACCTCTGCCTTACACTTCCCTCCCCACTCTATATTTTGCCTACTCTGTTCATCTGCCTAGAAAGTCCTCCCCATCTTTCTTTCAAAGTTATATTCATCTAATAAGACCCAGCTTAAATTCACCTTCTCTAAAAGCCCTACCTGGCCACCCCCACTTACTGTCATCACTCCCTCTGAATTCATTCAAACATTTATTAAGCATCTACTCTCTGCCAGGCACCAAAAATCACAAGGAGGAATAATGAAAGTTCTTATCTTGAAAATTTCTTAAAGTCTAGCAATTGTAATTTTTACGATTTATGTGACAATCAATCACACAGTGGTGTTTCTTCTATGACTATCTTGAAGCTATTGCTTAAATTTACTGCTAACTTTTGTGCAATTTTATCTTCTTATAACCTAGACCATAAGTGGCAAACATTAAAACATGGGCATTAAAAAAAAAAAAAAACACGGGCATTGGAGTCAAACAGTTCTTAGTTCAAATACCAGCTGCACCTCTCTGTGTGACCTTGGGCAAGTCACTTAACCTCTGAGTATCAGTTTCCTTTTCTATTACAAAAGATGGGAAGCATGCTATTGACCTCACAGGACTGTTGTGAGGATTAAATGAGTTATCATACATAAAGTGCCTGGCACGTAGTAGGTGCTCAAACTACTTCCCTTCTCCCCCTTACTTCCCCCTCCTTGGAAAAGGAATCATATCTTACATGTCTTTGTATTTCCAACAGAGTCTACGAGAGAGTAGGTGCTCAAACTGCTATTAATTTGAAGACTATGTAAACGGTCTAGTACTAAAAAAAAATGGAAAGAAGTGCTACTGAGAAAGGTAAAGACAATAACAAAAGAAGTGACAGGATTGAGTGACTGTTCAGATATGAAGTACATGGGACAGAAATCTGATTTCTACTCCCGTATCATAGAAATTATTCTCATCAAGTGACCAATGGCCCCATTACCAAATCCAGTGGACTTTTTAGTCCTTGTCTTACTTTCTGTAGCATGACACTGTTGACTACTCTCTTCTCAAAAAATTCTCTTCTCTTGGCCTCTGATGTCATACCTATAACCTCTCTGGTATATCTTTCTATTCTTCTTTCTGTCTCTTAAATGTTGGAGCTCTTCAGGATTTCATCTTTGGCTACCTACTTTCCCCTCATGCAAGCTAATCTATTCATGTTATTTTATTTGCCATTTGGATACTGACAACTTGTAAGGGTATATCTCTAATACAGATGTCTCTCTCCCTTTCTGAAACATACATTGGACATCTTCATTTGAATAATACATAAGTATCCCAAACTCAATGTATCCAAATATAACTCATCTCCCCATTTTTTTCCTACAAAAATCTATTCTTCTTTCAGTCCTCTCCATCTCAGTGAATTTAACCAGTTGCCTAAGCTAAAACCTTAATTTCATCCTTGAGTCCACTCTTTCCTCCACTATTCCACCCAAACCTATCAACAAGTCCTATTGACTCTATCTCTTAAATATATCCCAAATGCATTTGCTTCTCACTAAATCCACTACCACTACCTTAACCCAAGTTAAGGCCCCATCATCTCTTACCTGGTCTACTAAAACAATTACTTAATCTGTCAACCTGTTTCTACCCTTGCCTCCCTCCAATCTGTCCTCCATATTAGATATAATGGTCTCTCCAAAATGTGGATTTTACTCCCATTATTCTTTAAAAAGGAAAAAAAAAGTCTCTGTGTATATATGATTGTATATACCCAGAAAAAAAAAAGGCCTAAAGGACAATCTCAAACTACTAATGGTGGTTGTCCCCAGGAAACAGGCCTGAGAATGAGGGAAGGAGTAGACTTTCTGTACTTCTGCAATGCTTGAATTTTTCACAATTAAAATTGAAAATTAGAAATAATAAAATCTGATCATGTTAGTTTTCTATTTAAAACCCTCCATGGGCTGTCCTCTACCCTCAGTTCAAACTACCTGACTTGGCTTATAAGGCACTTTATGATCCAATCCCCGTGTTCTGCCTTTCTTTTTAGTCTCATGTCTTCTATATGGCCTTCCGGCTCTCCTAGTCTTCCTGTCCTGCTGTCATAAGAGCAACTGAAAAGAACCAGAACAGAGCTTTATGAAATCACATACATTTATGGGGCAGAAAGAAGAAAAATTTTTTTAAAGGGGTAGGGATGGTTAAAGATAAAGGAAGAAAATCAGGGTAATAAAGCATTAAATAAAAGCCAAGGGAAAGAGAATTTTGAGAAGGTAGGAAATCTTGGAGCCATCAACAGTGTTTGTGACTAAAATACTTTATAATCTTATTTTTATTGACAAGTTTACTATTCCAACAAATACATTTTAACAGCCCACGAATAAATTAATTATATCACCATTCTGTACCCTTACCGTGAATTTTAAAACACAGTAGACTCTAAGTTTAACAAAATAAAATTGGATTTTTTTCAGCAATAACAAACTAGAAAAACACTAAAACATTAAAGATGACATAATATTTTAGAAGTACTCTTTTTTCTACTGTTAAAGAACATCAGCAACTTCATAAAAAGGAACAGTAAGTAAAAACCAATGCACTATATGTATTGTCAAGCAGTCTATAAGTTTAGCAGTAAAACCCAGACCTTTCTTCAGCAATGACAAACTAGGTAATGATACATTAAAGCATTAAGTCCAACATAATCTTTTAAAGCATACTTTCACTACCTTTAAGGAAATACAGTAATTGTTAACAAAGTGTATCAATAAAGGTCCCATTTGAGAGAAGAGCCCTGTCCCATTCACAGTGCTGGCACACAGGATGGTCCAGAAAAGCACTTATTGAATAAATGGGAATGCTTAAATGTATAATGTACATATAATTTGCAACATTCTGTTTGTAATGTTTTAATGATGCTGCTAGATTACTTCAAAACTACTTCAAGTAGCTTGAATAGTTCTGAAATTTGGGCTGTATGACTATTCACTAGACTTAGGGTAGTAAATCAACTCAGCTGATCAAAACAAAAATATTAATTTACTAGAAAATTGAAAATTTGCTTCAATAAAATGTACAGAACTTAAAACACACAAAGAAAGAAATCCTCCAGGAATGGTGGCTGTGGCACGATGGATAGAGCAGAAGCATAGAGTGACATTCCAGCTCTAATGCTTGCTAGTTGAGTAAACTCAACTTCTAGGTCATCTACCAAAATGAAGTTAATATAAAAACTGAAGTAAATAAAAAAGCATTTAATAAACAGAAGCTTCCTCTAATCTACTGAAACCATATGATTATTAAGTCCAGATCTTTTACTTGTGAGAATAGAAAAAAATTAAAATCTACCAAATCAAGACACAAAGAAGTCTGGGCAGGTCCTTTCTAGAAGGAAGTCTCTCAAGGAATGACAGGCCATAGGACCCTGTCCCGACCAAAATTTCTGATGAATGACTTAGATGAAAACTAGATGAGATGCTTATCAAATGTACAAAATACACAAAGCTAGGAAGAATAGCTAACATATCAGATGAGATACTAAGCACCTAAAATGAAAACAGATCTAATCCCTTTTCTACAGATAAGGAAATTACGGCCCTGAAAAATAATGAGTTGTCCTGGATTTCACAGTTAACAGGGGATACAGGAACATAGGTGCTAAAACAAACAAAACTGAATAATTTAATCGAGTAAGAATTTATTTAGATTCAAAATATTAGCTGCACAAGAAGCAGAAGGATTATATGTGTTTTAATAACAATGTATGTGAGAAAGAACTGTTTTTTTTTCAGTACGACTCATATAATGAAAGCCACTCCACAAAACAAGAATAGGGGACTAAACTGCGCTAATAGCAGTGTGAGGCCCAAAATAAGAGATATAATAGTTCTACTCTGCCTGATCAGATCACACTTATATTCAAGTCTCAGCACTTTAAGAAAAATGTAGACACATTCAAACAAGTCCTTAAAAATGTTTCAAAATTATGTCACATGAGGAACAGATGGAGAAACTGGACACGTTTAACTTAAGGAAGGTTAAGATTTGGAAAGCAAGGATGGCTAGGATAGATTAAGACATTAATCATACTCAAATGTTTGTAGAGACTCAAAGGAACAGAAAGGGGGCCAGATAACAGAAATAAAGAGAAAGAGATTCAGGGTTCTAAGAAATAGCTTTCTAACCATTGAAGCTGCCCCAATTATGAGAGTATATATATATACTTCAAGCACTTTATGAAGAAAAATGAGGTTTCCTTCTTTATATCCTAGGGTCTGGAACATAAGTTGTTTCAAAAATGTTTGTTTTTCTCGGAACCAGAGTGAGATACCTTACGAAGTAGTGGGTGAGTTGTCCCTAAAAGTGTTCAAGATGCTAAAAACTCAGATCAGGAATTTTGAAAGCCAGGTAGGGAATGCTTTCATCACTGAGAGGCCAAGGACCATAGCAGAATCCAGAAATGCCTCGATGTTGCAAAATAAAATGGCATTACAGTCTAGAAACAGAAGAGGTCTCCCAGAAGCATAGCCCAGCTAGCCCATATTAAAAAGCCAGATTTAACATTCAAATCATAAAGGGCAATGAAATATTTCTCAAGTCAGAGCTGGAACTCCAGTGAGAACATCTATGTATATTCAGAAAGAGAAGCAGCAGAGTACACTAACCTCCCCCTCATAGGCCCCCCTCAGAATTTACCTTTTAATGAAGACTAGTACTAATTATAGCTTTAAAAAATCTTAGATTTTATTGTTATGCTTATTAATACCTATCAATATCCCTTTATATAATAAATTAAAAACAACCTCCCACAAAAAACAAATAAGGAAACAAAAGGGTCCCTATGTTTGTTTAATAAAGAGCAGGATAAAAAACAAGTTGGACAAGGCTATTCCACTTGGTAAGCAACCTAGAAAGAACCTCCCCAAGAGAGCAAGCAGTAATAACCAGAATTAGGTCACACCCCTTTGAGAAGGAATGAAAAAAACAGGGAAAACATGCTCTGAAACAAATCTCTCAACCTCTGCATCCCTAAGTGACCACAACCGTGTTATGCAGATTTTTAATAGTTAAGATCACCTGATTTCACAATAAGATAAAACATCTTACTTGTTGCACCAAGGCGACGTGTGTCTCTGGCAATATAATTTGCAAAGATAATAGACCTCATGCTGGTCTTACCAGACCCACTTTTACCCATTAACAGCACCTAAGGACAAAGTGAAAAAAAAAACACAACAAAGTCAGAAATCTAGAGCAAATCAAGTCTAAAAGCATCTATTTCTCTCTTGTACTTGATGTTTTACTGACAGTATCAACAACCTATTGCAGATACTTGTAACTAACCAGTTCCCTGACCAATGGTAAATGCAGAGATACCTAAAATTCCAGGAGCCAGGCATTTACCTGTCATGCGTTACACATCCTCTTGGCGATAAAATCACATGAATTTATTATGCTACCACTATACACTATCATAAATTCAGAACTATATTAGAGAAATAACAACTTGAGGAAATGGAACCCTGATCTCTCATAATCTAATGCTTTATGCACTGAACTACCTGGCAGGGGATTTCATTATAACTCAAAGTTCTTCTCCCTGCTCAAGGTCAACCTTTCCACCTCTGCCCTTTATCTAATCCCTTCTACTTACTCTATGATTTTATTCATTAATTACTCTGGATCTTTTTTTTTTTTAAGTGTCCCACGGCCTACAAGCTCAAGTCCTTAAACTACATATAACATAAGATCTGGCTTATCTATTCCTCTGCCCTTACCTCTTGGCCTAGAACTTTTAGAGTCCAGCCATTAATGAACTGAGCTAAACATCTTACAGTCCCCCTGACTGCTCCCAGAATTCCAGGGAGCTCAGCTCTATGTCTTTGTTTCATGCTGTACACTCTGCCAGTAACTTTCCATTCCTTTTTTTTTTCCTTCAGCTAAGCTCCACTTATCCCTCAAGACTTGATTCAGTAACCATCTCCCCAAGAAGCTTCCCTGACCCCAATGCCCTAGGTTGGCTTAGGTGTGTCTCACCTCTTTCCTCCCATGGCACTCCTATAGCACGGCAAAGACCAAAATGCACTGCAGTTATCTGGGTTTATTTTTTGGTCTGCTTCTCACAAGACTGTAAGTTCTTGAATGGCAGGGAGAATCCCCTTTGTATCTCCAGTGCCTAACATATAACAGATGCTTAAAATATGTTCATCAAAAGAATGAGCAAGCTATCTAAACAAACATATAAAACAAGTGAGTTTTTAATGAAGAGAACTGTCCAATGGAAAAGGTGACCTTATGAAGATGAACAGCCTTTATGTCAATGTCAGCACCTAACAAAGACAGAAAAACACCTATCAAAGATAGTGTTGATTCTTGCACAAGGAGGGTTTTGGGTAAGGTGACTTTCAAGAATTTTCTCAAACTAACATTTATGGACTATAGTTCCAATTACCTTGCTTTTCAAATGGAGGGGTTACAGGTTTTATCTTTAATCCCAAGAAATTTTGTTTTAAATTATAATTACGAATACAGGAAATATTAATGAAAGTATACTGCACTCAGGTTCAATTTAATCTAGCTATTTAGCTACATAACTTTATCTCACTAAGGAAACGTTACTGACAAGCCAGTCTAAAGTAGTTATAAATAATTTTTGTTTTATTCTTAATCATGTAGAAATTTCTGGTATTTTTAGCCGTCCTTGTTGATAGCAGCTTTAGGCAGGCTCATCAAGAACATTCCTTCAGGAAATTGAGTTATAAAACTGAATTGTTAGATGAAATTAAGGGTAAATATGGTATATTTATTGTGTTTTTATTTAAGAAATCTTCGACTGCTTATGAAAGACTAACCGAAGATAACTGTGTTAGGTAATGACCCTATGAGAGAGGTAATATTATTATGACCATTTTACAAATGAAGAAACTAAAAGCCCCAAAGGTTCAGAAATTTACTCCAAAACTGTGCCCTTACTGATTCTCCCTAAATGCCAAGGTGGGGCACAGTACCATAAGAGCACAAGGGAAGGAATGCTCAATTCCACCTAGAAAACACATATAAAGACCTTATATAGGTGACATTTAATTTGGGTTCCACATAAATGTGCAGGAAGAGGTCTGTGTAGTGTTTGTGTATGGCTTGCACAAAATGCAAATTAATTTGTAAATTTGGAGAAAAACAGATTCTGTATGGCTGTAATGGGTGGCACAGGTGTGGCAGATCAGTTTAGTCAGGAATAGATTTTTAAAGGGCATTGTATACGGTGAAATCATTTGGATTTTATTCTATGGGTTTTGGGGAGGTATGAAAAGGTCTTAAGTATGTGAATGACCCAGTTAGATTTAAATATTAGAAAAATTAAATCTGATAGCAAAGAAGAGGACAAGAGTCGAAGAGAACACATAGAAGATTCTTGCAATGGTCCAGGAAAGATGGTATATATACACTACAAATATATTTCCTGAATCGTAAATTCTTACCTTTACTTTCATGTATTTGATGTACCTAATATGTCTTACCTTTTTCTTCATGGCTGTATTTGGTAGCACCCACCTGCAGATATAAACCAAAAGATAGTTTCCAGGATCCATTGCCTTAGAAATTGGAATTTAAAAAATACAAATAAATGTGGAGGTGCAAAAGAACATGTTTAGCACAAAAGCTGAGTACAGCTGTGTGTAGGAACTCAGTTAAAGTGGCCCTTGTTTTCTTAAATTATAAAACTGGGTTCAAGCTACCTTGCTCCTAATTATAGTACTCAGGAGATGGGTCCTAAGAAGACTGACTTAGTAATATAAATGAGCAATAAAATTCAAGATTCAATTTTTTTATCATCTTAAAAAATGCATCAAAGCAACATATACAAGTGCTTTAATAAATCAAACAATATTGTCTTATTTGAACATCCACTATTATTTTTAAGTTGGGCTATTTTTAAAATCTGGAAGTATGTTTAGCCAGCTGTCCTTCCAAGTCAGAGTTCACTCATTACAGGTACAAAGTATATATAATACAAATCTCAAATTCAGGTACAAAAAGGCACTGAAAGAACTTTTTAAGCCACTGCTCTCTGCCCCAGAAATACCAACCTTCTCCCTAATCTTCTTATCCTCAACATGATGTTAAATCTCCTTTACTGATAATTCAAAGCAACTCGGAACTACCTTCTCAATTAGAACACCCAACCCCAAACCTCAGGACTGATATCAGGCCCATCCCAAGGGCTGTTTCTACCCAGTTAACAACCAACCAGTCCTCTTGCCAGTTTATCCCGTCACCAAAATCATGATACCAATCAACCTTACGGTAAATCAAAACAATTTATCAAAGGTGGGGTGTTCTAATTCACAATATTTTCTAAGTTGGAACCCCACCACCACCTTCCAGGTTTGACGTAATAAACTTCACCCACCCAAGCGATCCTTCCGGTTCCCCTATGGGAGGATCCATTCTTGGCCCCAGATTCTCTTTCTCCATCTTTCTCTCAGAGTCAGATTCTTCCATCGTGCAACAAGTCCTTTCCAGTCTTTTCTAAACCGCAGTACTCTTTTCCTTTTTTTTTTTTTTTTCTTTTTCCTTGTTCACACCCTCAGTTGCCTATTTTTACTGCCTGTGGCCGCTAGGCCTGCTCTATTCTTGCCTCCGCCTTTGTCCACTGGGGGGCTGTTTTCCCCACGGTTACCTTAACCACCTCAAACTTGGCCTCACGACACAGCCGAGTTGGCCAGCTCAAAGGCTAAATGATGTGGTGGTGGAAAGGAAGAGACGGAGGGTGAGTGGGGAAGGGGGAGTGGTGGGGGTTCGTGTCGAGTCTGGGCCTCAGGCCCCAAAGTCTCGAAACGCAAAGGTGACTTCACCCGCAAAGAGGTGGGGACGGCGGAGGTGGAAGAAAGAGCAGACCCCTGCGGTAGGCACTAAGTGGCAAACGCTTTCGCCGGCTTATTGTTACCGAGCCTGGTCGCCCGAGAGCGTCCGCCTTTAGCAGCAGTTACGACCTAACCGCCCGCCCTCCAGGAGCCCAGGTACCTCACCGCAGGCACAGACTGCAGGCCAGGATCACGTGGGCACCTGCCGTAAACCCGGAGCCCGTCACGTGACTGCTGCTACCCAAGGGGCGGGTGGACTGGGAAGAATACCATAGAGACTGCGCCGAGAAAGACAGAGTGCCGCCAGTCGCCGTCACGTGTCCCCGGCTCTCCCTCTTCCTTGAGCCCGGTGGGGAGCTACAGTCTGCAGACGCTTCTCTTGTGCCGCCCCCCCCCCCGCCCCCCCGGCCGACCTGTCTGGCACACAGAATTAAAGGAGACGTTTTCAATTTCAGTGCTTCAACACTAGCCCCTTTGTGTGTATATGTGGTGTTGTTTAAACTGCTATTTCACCCTTACCGTTTTTTGGTGAGGAAGACCAAGCATTGTTTTTGTCTTCCTGTTTTTTTATATTTTAATGTATTTTTATTATATTATGTTAGTCACCATACAGTGCATCCCTGGTTTCTGATGTAAAGTTTGATGATTCATTAATTGCTTATAACACCCAGTGCACCATGCAATACATGCCCTCTTTACTACCCATCACCAGTCTATTCCATTCCCCTGTCTTCCTGTTTTTTTAAGTCTTTCTCCTCTGTTTTTTATTACTAGTCCCTGTAACTGGTATTGTAATGAAATGAGTTAATACATCCACAGTGACTACAACTATGTCTTCCACATAGTAAGCACACAACGAAAGTTACTACTGCTGGGACCAGGGATTCATTGGGAATTTTAGGACACACACTCATCTCCCCACTTGTTTAAAACTGAAAGTAAGGGAAATAAATTCTCATAGACCATAGTAGGAAGTCAATAAAGTCTAGAATTGATAACTGAAGGGCTATTGATATGTATTTACATACTATTTTTAGATACAGAGACTTCCAGATAAAATGGCCAAAAGAGTTCAAAGGGGTTGCTTCTGGTAATGAGGCAGCAGATAGAAAGTGAGAGGACTGATACTTTTCATCTTAAGCCCCTTTGCACTCTATCTATCTATCTATCTATCTATCATCTATCATCTGTTTATCTGTAGGTAGATAGATAGATCACGTGTATATGTTACTTAATAAGAAAGGAAAGGAAGGAAAGAATGATGGGAGGGAGGGAGGAAGAAAGTTAGGAAGGGAAGGGAAACTGTATAGAACCAGGGTGCTATCTGTTTCCAAATTTCCGCAACTGCTGTTCTATATGATCCCTTCTCATCACAACTGCCATGCCTCAAGAAAAATTTATTTTATTCTGATCACAGCTTCCTTAGCCCTATCACTCCCTAGTCTCTTCTCTCCTCCCACCAACTCCCCCACAAAAAACACTTGTTCTAGTTTTTCTTGTGTAGTGCAAGGTTCTGAGCCCCAAACCAGGAAGTCACTTTAGATTCATCACTTTCCATACCAGACAGTGATAAACACATTGAGTTAAAGCAGTGAAAACAGACTTTATTCAATAAATACTGACAGTAGTGGGGAAAGCTGAGCTCCATTCCAATATGTGCTGAGGTAATTAGGCCTTTTATTTTTTTTTAAAAGATTTTATTTATTTATTTATCTTAGAGATAGAGTGAGTGAGTGTGTGTGTGTGTGTGTGTGTGTGCGCGCGCGCAGGGGGAGGAGCAGAGGGAGAGAGGGACAAGGAGACTCTGTGCTGAGCACAGAAACCCCACACCACACTCCCATCTCATGACCCCAAGATCAGGATCTGAGACAAAATCAAGAGTTGGACGATTGACTCAGTCACCCAGGAGCCCCACTTGGGCCTTTTAAAGGGGCAATGAGGGAGGGGGAAGAACTAGGCTTCATTTGAGTCAGAGAAGTGAAAAATTATAAAAGGTTGGTAAATATAAATGTAGTTAAGCTGTTTGTTAGCTGGCATTTATCAAAGTTAGGAATCTATCTTCCCACAGAGACTTGAAAACAAAAGCCCTATCCTTCCTGATGATTACATTTCAGTGGGATGGCTCTCAAGGCCCTGAAAAAGACTTCTGAGTTGTAAGAGATACATATTCACAATTTCAAGAGTTTATAGTAAATGATCTGAGAAAAGTTGGTCAGGGGCCTACCATCAGGCTAGAACAAACAGTAAATTATCTTTGCTGTGTTGTGCTTTCTCAGTCAGGCATTTTAATGGAGTGTTGAGATCAACAGAGAACTGGGGGCCATCCTAGGGGCATGGTAAGTCTCTTGTGCAGGGGTTTGGACTGAGTTATGTAGTGAGAGGTCTGCTGTACTCATTAGTGCACTTTCTACAACCTATCTGCTCCTCTCTACACTTCTGCTATTTTTGTTCCAGCTGTTGTAATATTTGGTCTGGATAATTGTAATAGACTGCTAAATAATTTTCCTATAGTGACAGCTCCAAAGTTGTTAGGAGTGGGTGAAATAATCTTCATCAGTCGTTTCAGCCTCTAAAAGCATTCAATAGAAGTAATATGTGCATGTTATGTAAAGGCAGCTTTCAAACATATCCTCCAACCTCCATTACCAGGAGGCATCACCAGCCAAATTGTTTCCTTACACTCTTCTATTATAGAAATTCATTTTCTCCCTGTTGCCAGTCTCCCTTTCCACTTCTCCAAACTGTCACATCTATCTACCCAATGTGATTACTTCCCTCAAGGTCCATGAAGAACAGATGAAGACAGGGAGGAGAAGGAGTGAAGAAGAAAACCGGGGGTTGGAGGGGGGGTGGCCGAGTGGCTCAGTTAAGTGTCTGCCTTTGGCTCAGGCCATGATCCCAGGGTCCTGGGATGGAGCCCCACATTGGGCTCCCTGCTCAGCAAGGAGCCTGCTTGTCCCTCTCCTCCTGGCTTGTGCTCTCTCTCCCTATCTCTGTCTCTCTCTCTGTCTCTCTCAAATAAATAAATAAATAAAATGTAAAAAAAATGGAGGGGAGAAGTGAGGAAATGAGAAGAGGGAAGAGAAAGAGGAGAAAGGAGAAGAAAGAGGAGAAAAAGGAGTAGGAGGATGGGAGTGGAAGAAAGGGATTTGAAAAAAAAGACTGAAGAAATAAGCCAAATTAAGAGTTCATCCCGAAGAAGTTGAGTAAGACTATTGATACAATGCATTCCCACATAGTCTAGAGGTTGAGATTCTGATTTCCACCCAGGCATCCTGGGCTGCTTATTTTTACATTTTCACTGAAGAATCTTACATATATAAAAGATAACCTTTTCTTGTCAAATTAATTTTTAACTTTTAATTATACATACTTTTCAAAAAGTGTTGATTAAGCTCTGCAGAGTTATTCATGCAACCATTTGGCAAATATTTATTGAGCAGCCATTCAATTCCAGAAACTACATTAGACACTAGATATGCAAACATGTCTCTATTTCTGGTCCTATTGCATGTAAGGTGCTTCTGTCTGACACCTCAGCTCCACTATACTCATACACACATATACACACACATACAAACACATTAGCATTCTCTCTATCCAGATCCCACATCGTATTTTTTTACAACCATCCATCTCAGCAAGAAAAAGTAATAGACCCTTAAGATCATTCTAGTCACTTTTATCCTCAACCACATCCATGGGTCTCCAATTCCTAAACTGTCCTTCATAACTTCCTGCCTTTCTTTTTCTCCACCCCCTCTTCTTCCTCTGTTCCCACAGCTCACTGATTTTTCCAGAGCCCCATGAGCTTATTCTTACAGCTTTCTGGCAGCTCTTTCTTTTCCATTCCCACCACTTTGTTTGAAATATCAGGAAATAATCTTCAGTTAATGAGACTTAAGGATTCCATGAATGAAATTCTAATGCAGTGACTTCTGGTTTCATACCCAACGTGCAAGGACTTTAGGAGTTGCTACTCAATACTAACAACAAGCAAAAGGCTGAACAAGCTGGAAAATAAACAAATCTTAGATTTATAAGAGAAGTGAAGTCACAGGACAAATTGCTGTCCCTAAAACTGGAGAGAAAAACAGGTGGATACAGAGAATAATAACGCTCTAGAACAGAACCCACCCCCCCGCTGAAACACCTATAGGAACCATTATCAGGGTAGAAAAACCTAAAGTGTAGTTGACAGTTTGTTGGAAGCTCAATGTGGAAAGTCTGAGAGTTAAAAACTCCAGGGTGGCCCAGAGAGGTCTCCACACTTTTGTGAATTTTACCTCCAGGAACTCAACTAGGTCTTCACAGTAAATATCAGAGAAAATTATCTTCCTACTACTGAAAGTGAGAGGTGAAAAGTAACCAAATTGAAATAAATGAGAACTTTTTGTTCTTCTTAACAAGGCTGGCCCTCAAGAGAAACTCCTTTATTAGAGCCTAACTTGTTAGGGTTTTATCAGTGCATAGCTTACCTGAGGAAAGGGAAATACTCAACTCCAGCCCACTTTAGACATCCTGTCCCACCCAGAGGAAGAAAAACCTGAGAAGCACTGGGGAGGATCATAGTCTAGAGACAGAGGTTCAGCAAAGATAGACATAACCATGGAAATATAGATTATAGCCCCTCAAATGCACACATATATTCATACCACCACACTACTAAAAACCAATTTGCCAAAGTTCCTTTAACTTCTCCATTATGTCCACATTTCAACAAAAAATTATAAGTCATACAAAAGGCAAAAAAAACCCACAAATTGAAGAGACAAAAAAAGGACCATAACCAGAGTCAGATAATGGCAGAAATGTTAGAAAATCCAACTGTGAATTTTAAATGATTAATATGCTAAGGACTCTGATGGGAAAATGAAGATAATATGCAATAACTGATAAGTGATGTAAGCAGAGAAATGGAAATTCTTTTTTTTATTTTAATGTTTTTTATTATATTATGTTAGTCACCATACAGTACATCCCCGGTTTCTGATGTAAAGTTCGATGATTCATTAGTTGCATATAACACCCACTACACCATGCAACACGTGCCCTCCTTACTACCCATCACCAGCCTATACCATTCCCCCACCCCCTCCCCTCTGAGGCCCTCAGTTTGTTTTTCATAGTCCATAGTCTCTCATGCTTCATTCCCCCTTCTGATTACCCACCTTTCTTTAACCCTTTCTTCCCCTAATGATCTTCCTAGTTCTTATGTTCCATTGATGAGAGAAATCATATGATAATTGTCTTTCTCTGCTTGACTTATTTCACTTAGCATTATCTCCTCCAGTGCTGTCCATGTTCAAGCAAATGTTGAGAACTCGTTCTTTCTGATGGCTGAGTAATATTCCATTGTATATATGGACCACAACTTCTTAATCCAGTCATCTGTTGAAGGGCATCTCGGTTCCTTCCATGATTTGGCTACTGTGGACAATGCTACTATGAACATTGCGGCGCATATGGCCCTTCTCTTCACTACATCTGTATCTTTGGGGTAAATACCCAGTAGTGTAATGGCTGGGTTTTAGGGTACATCAATTTTTAACTTTTTAAGGGACCTGCACACTGTATTCCAGAGTGGCTGTACCAACTTGCATTCCCACCAACAATGTAGGAGGGATTTCCCTTTCTCCACATCCTCTCGAACAATTGTTGTTTCTTGCCCTGTCAATTTTTTCCACTCTAACTAGCGTAAGGTGGTATCTTAGTGTGGTTTTGATTTGAATTTCCCTGATGGCTAATGATTTTGAACATTTTTTTCAAGTGTCTGTTAGCCATTTGTATGTCTTCATTGGAAAACTCTCTGTTCATATCTTCTGCCCATTTTTTGATTTGTTTATTTGTTTCTCATGTATGGAGTTTGAGAAGTTCTTTGTAGATCTTGGATACCATTCTTTTATCTGTAGTGTCATTTGCAAATATATTCTCCCATTCCGTGGGCTGCCTCTTAGTTTTTTTGACTGTTTCCTTGGCTGTGCAGAAGATTTTTATCTAGATGAAGTCCCACAAGTTCTTTTTTTCTTTTGTTTCTCTTGCCTTTGGAGATGTGTCATGAAAAAGGTTGCTTTGGCCGATGTCGTAGAGGTTGCTGCCTATGTTCTCCTCTAGGATTTTGATGGATTCCTGTCTCACATCGAGGTCTTTCATCCATTAGGAGTTTATTTTTGTGTATGGTGTGAGAGAGTGCTCAAGTTTCCTTCTTTTGCATGTGGCTGTCCAATTTACCCAGCACCATTTATTGAAGAGACTGTCTTTTTTCCACCGGATGTTTTTACCTGCTTTATCAAATATTAGTTGCCCAAAGAGCCGAGGGTCCATTTCTGGGTTCTCTATTCTGTTCCATTGGTCTACATGTCTGTTTTTGTGCCAGTACCATGCTGTCTTTGTGATCACAGCTTTGTAGTACAGCTCGAAATCCGGCATTGTGATGCCCTCAGCTTTGTTTTTCCTTTTCAACAGTTCCTTCGCGATTCGGGGCCTTTTCTGTTTCCATACAAATTTAAGTCTATTTGTTCCAGTTCTTTGAAAAATGTCCTCGGTATTTTGATTGGGATAGCCATGAAAGTGTACATTGCTCTGGGTAGCATGGACATTTTAACTATGTTAATTCTTCTGATCCACGAGCATGGAACATCTTTCCATCTTTTTATGTCTTCCTCAATGTCTTTCAAGAGTGATTTATAGTTTCTAGAGTATAGGTCCTTTACGTCTCTGGTTAAGTTAATTCCAAGATAACGTATGGTTAATGGTGCTATTGTAGATGGGATGGATTCCCTAATTTCTCTTTCTTCGGTCTCGTTATTCGTGTATAGAAATGCAACTGATTTCTGAGCATTGATTTTGTATCCCACCACATTACTGAATAGCTCTATAACTTCTAATAGTTTGGGCGTGGATTCTTTTGGGTTTTCCATATAGAGGATCATGTCATCTGCAAAGAGAGACATTTTGACTTCTTCTCTGCCGATTTGGATACCTTTGACCCTTTTTGTTGTCTGATTGCTGTTGCAAGGACTTCTAGTAGTATGTTGAATAATAGTGGCGAGAGTGGGCATCCTTGTCGTGTTCCTGATCTTAAGGGAAAGGCTTCCAGCTTTTCCCCATTGAGAATAATATTTGCTGTAGGCTTT
>NW_024423319.1:77135979-77165635 GCF_017311325.1 Ursus maritimus
ATTCTTTTAGCAAGTATCTTGTTGAGGATTTTGGCGTCCATATTCATTAGGGAGATCGGTCTGTAATTCTCCTTTTGAGGGGGTTCTTGCCTGGTTTGGGGATCAAGGTGTAATATTGGCCTCATAGAATGAGTTTGGTAGCTTCTTCTGTTTCTATTTTTTGAAATAGCTTTAGGAGAATAGGTATTATTTCTTCTTTGAATGTTTGGTAGAATTCCCCAGGAAAACCATCCGGGCCTGGAGTTTTGTTATTTGGACGGTTGTTTATCACTGACTCAATCTCTTCATAATTAATTGGCCTGTTTAAGAAATCAGTTTCTTCCGGTTTCAAACTTGGTAGTTTATAGGTTTCCAGGAAGGATTCCATCTCTTCCAGATTGCTTAGTTTATTGGCATATAGTTGTTGATAAAAATTTCTAATAATCCTTCCAATTTCAATGGTATTTGTTGTGACCTCTCCTTTTTCATTCATAATTTTAATAATCTGGGTCGTTTCTCTTTTCTTTTGTATAAGTGTTGCCTGTGGTCTGTCAATTTTATTGATTCTCTCAAAGAACCAGCTTCTAGTCCTGTTGATCTGCTCTATTGTACTTCTGGTTTCTGCTTGATTGATTTCAGCTCTAATTTTGGTCAACTGCTTCCTCGTGAGTGGATTAGGCCTGTCCCTCTGTTGCTGTTCCAGCTTCTTGAGGTGAGAATATAAAAACTGCATTTTAGATTTTTCTATTCTTTTGAGTGAGGCTTGGATGGCTATGTATTTCCCCCTTAGGACTGCCTTTGCAGTATCGCATAGGTATTGGACCGTTGTGTTTTCATTCTCCTTGGTCTCCATAAATTGTTTAAATTGATTTTTGATTTCCTGGTTTATTGAGTCATTCCTGAGCAGGATGGTTCTTATTCTCCAAGTGATTGAGTTTCTTCCAAATTTTTCCTTGTGGTTGAGTTCCAATTTCAGAGCGTTGTGGTCTGAGAATATGCAGGGGAAAATTTCAATCTTTTGGTATCGGTTGAGACCTGTTTTGTGTCCCAGAACATGGTCTATTCTTGAGAATGTTCCATGGGCATTAGAATGGAATGAGTATTCTTTGGTTCTGGGGTGTAGTGTTCTACATATATCTATGAGGTCCAACTCGTCGAGTATGGCATTCACCGCCTTTGATTCTTTGGTTAGTCTTTGCCAGGGTGTTCTGTCTATTTCTGATAGTGGAGTGTTGAGGTCCCCTACTATTAACATATTTTTATCTATATGTCTCTTTATTCTGGTTAAGAGTTGGCTTGTGTATCTTGCTGCTCCCCTGTTGGGGGCATATATATTTATAATTGTCATAACCCCTTGTTGAATACTTCCTTTAAGAATA
This sequence comes from Ursus maritimus, assembly GCF_017311325.1. Classification (NCBI taxonomy): domain Eukaryota; kingdom Metazoa; phylum Chordata; class Mammalia; order Carnivora; family Ursidae; genus Ursus; species Ursus maritimus. The sequence continues at coordinate 77,137,338 of NW_024423319.1, forward strand.
ATATAGTGCCCTTCTGCGTCTCTAACTATAGTCTGTATTTTAAAATCCAATTTATCTGATATGAGAATTGCTACCCCAGCTTTCTTTTGAGGTCCATTTGCGTGAAAGATGGTACTCCATCCCCTTACTCTCAGTCTGCATGCATCTTTGGGTTCGAAATGAGTCTCTTGTAGACAGCAAATGGATGGGTCATTTCTTTTTAGCCAGTTGGCAACCCTGTGGCATGTTATTGGGGCATTTAAGCCATTAACATTAAGACTGAATACTGAGAGATAAGATTTTAATGATGCCATGTTGCCAGTAAATTCTTTGTTTGTATTGGCTGTGACTTTCTGTTCTGTATCACTCTTGGGGCCTTTTTACTTTTATAGAACCCCCCGTAATATCTCCTGTAGGGCTGGTTTCGTGGTTATGAAATTGGTTAGTGAGTGGGCGATTCTGAAATGTCTTTATTTTTCCATCAATTCTGAATGACAACCTTGCTGGATAAAGGATCCTTGGCTGCATGTTTTTCTCTGAAAGAGCTTTAAATATGCTCCCCCAACCCTTTCTCTCATTCCAGGTCTGCAGAGAGGTTGGATCGTAATTCTGATGCCTCTTCCCTTTGCCTTGGCACGTGAGAAATTTCTTTACCCTGACGCTCAATACTGTATCCTTGGATCTAATATTTGCGAAATGCACTATGACGTGACGCGGGCGTAGGTTTGTCATGGTTGAGCTTGGGAGGGGTCCTCTCTGCCTCTTGGACACGACGTTTGTTTCCCCTCACTAGATTAGGGAAGTTTTCAGCTACAATTTGTTCAAATATCTCTTCTAGACTTCTCTGTTTTTTCTCCACCCCCGGGATGCCAGACATCTCTAACATTGATCGCTTTCATTGAGTCAGTAATCTCCTGTTACCTACATTCGTAAGTGTGCATTTTTTTAAGAGCACCTTCTTGTTTTTTCCTCTATTAACCCATCCTCCCCATCACTAACCCGTCTCTGCTTCTGTGACCTCTGGGTCGTCAGAGCCTCTAGTTTTGCCTGCATTTGGCTCATAGAATTTGTAATTTCGTCAGGTTCACTCTCATTTCTGTCCTTAGTGATTCTATATTCTCAGTAACCTTTCATAATAGTTTTTCAATTCTACTCATCATTTTGACCATCATTACTCTGAATTCCATTTCTGATAATTTGGTTACATCCATTATTTCTGTGGCAGAGGCCACAGACTCACTGTCTTTTCTTTGCTTGGGGGCTTCTCCTTCTTGTCATTCTGATGAGGAGAGGTTGCGGGGTTGTCCAGAGCCCACTTATTGACTGTCCCAGGCCGTGCCCCTTGTTTTAGAGGATCTTAGGGATGTGGGCTTCTGCCTTTAAAGATTTTATTTATTTATTTATGTGGCAGCCAACCAGCTAGAGAGGGAAAAGAGGCAGTGGAGTGGAGAGGAAGAAGTAGGTTTCAGCGGAGGAGCCCGATGAGGGACTCCTTTCCGGGAATGCCAGGATCACGCCCTAAGCCAAGACAGGCGCTCAATGACTGCACCACCCAGGCACCCGGGTTGTGGGCTTCTGATTTTTCAGCCTGCCTTCTGTGTTTGGGAGGGGCCTGCCGCGCCGATACTCAGGCAACCCTGTTTGCAGAGTCTCCGTGTCCCCTGTGGGATGGGGATGGCACTCTGAGCCTGTATTTCCAGGCTTTTATTCTCTGGTGGCTTTCCCTGGTGGTTAGTTGTGCTCTTCTGAGAGTCAGAGCAGCAGCGTCGACTTTCAGCTCCTTCTGTCACAGAACAGAGGGATTGCGGCCCCTTCTCTACTAGTGTTCTGGCCCTTTAACTCTGTTACTGCTGGTGCAGCTCAACCTCTGCAGCGTCCTGGGATGTGCACCCCACACCCAGCGTCCCAGCCTCATCACTCTGTGGGCCGGCGCCAGTTTCTGTCCTTTTATGTTTCTAACGCTGCCAGCCGGCAGGCCGCTGCCGCCCCAAGGCCCGGAAGCCTTCCCGGTCTCAGTCTGATCCAGGAGCGCACCGATTCTCGGTGTTCCCGAGATGCTCAAGGCACGCACGGCTCACGGTCTCAGTCTGCTGTTTATGGTGCCGCCCACGGTGCCCCGCCCGCTCTCCCGCAAGTGGCTACCACCCGGCCCCAACCGGCGATTCCCTCCCCTTCCGCTTATCTTCCGATATCTGTGCACGGCTGCTTCATGGCTCCCCGCGACCTCAACATTCAGCACTGGAGATGTTCATTTGTAGAGATCCAGGATGCATCTTCCTGGGCGTCTCAGGCTGGTTCCGTGGTTGCTTAGGCTGGTCTGGTTCCTATCCAGTCGACTGGGATCGCGGAAAAGGTGTCTCCTACTCCTCCGCCATCTCTAGCAAGATTCTTTTTAACTTCCAAGTGCTTGAGTTCCTTCCATTACTTCTTTTCTCGTGCTTGAGTTCCAGTTTCCTCACAGCATTGTGATCTGAAAATATGCAAGGGATAATCTCAATCTTTTGGTATCAGTTGAGACCTGATTTTGTGACCCAGTATGTGGTCTATTCTGGCGAAAGTTCCAAGTGCACTCAAAAGAATGCGTATTCTGTTGTTTTAGGATGGAATGTTCCCAGCATATATGTACAAAGTCCATCTTATCCAATGTGTCATTCAAAGCTCCTGTTTCTCTGTTGATCTTCTGCTTAGATGATCTGTCCATTGCTGTGAGTGGAGGTTGAGGTCTCCTACTATTAATGTGTTACTACCTATATGGTTTTTTAAAACTTTGTTTATTAATTGGTTTATATAATTGGCTGCTCCCATGTTGGGTCATAAATATTTATAATTGTTAGGTCTTCTTGTTGTATAGACACTTTAGTTATGACATAATGTCCTCTACATCTCTTACTTTGGTCTTTGGTTTAAAATCTAATTTGTGTAATTTGAGAATTGCTACCCCAGCTTCTTTGAGGTCCGTTGGCATGGTTAATTGTTCAATCTGACACCTTCAATCTGGAGGTGTCTTTAGGTTCGTGTCTCTTGTAACAGCATATGGATGGGTTCTGCTTTTTTATCCAATCTGACACCCTGTGTCTCTTGATGGGCGCATTCAACTCGCTCAAATTGAGAGTAACTTATTGACATATATGCATTTAGTGCCATTGTATTGCCTGCTGTAAGGTCCCTGTTTCTGTAGGTTTTCTGTTTCTTTCTGGTCTATTGTGACTTTGGGGTTTCTCGTTTACAGAATGCCTTTTTAATATTTCTTTTCAGGGATGGCTTTTTTGTCACATATTCTTTCAGTTTCTGCCTGTCCTGAAATCTCTTTAACTCTCTGTCCATTGTGAATGACAGTCTTGCTGGGTAAAGTATTCTTATTTGCATGTTCTTTTTTCATTTAGTATCTCTGAATATGTCCTGCCAGCCCTTTCTGGTTTTCCAGGTCTCTCTGGCCAAGTCTGATGTTATTCTGATGTTTCTCCCTTCCTATGTAAGAAATCTCTTTCCCTAGCTGCTCTTAAGGATGGTATTTCCTTGGCTCTAAAATTTGCAAGGTTCACTATTAAGTATTGGGGTGTTGATTTATTTTTATTGATTTTGTGAGGGGTCCTTTTTGCATCTGACAGGAATGCTTGTTTTCTTTCTCCAGATTAGGGAAGTTCTCGCTATGATTGGTTCAAATATACCTTCTAGTCCTCTCTCTCCTCTCCACTTCCTCGGGATGCCAATAATTCTGACGTTGGAGCATTTCATGGTGTCTTTGATCTTTCTAAGTCTAATCTCCCTTCTTCTTCATTTTCCTTCCTTTCGATCAGCTTATCTTCTAGGTCACTAATTCATTCTTCTCCTCATTTACCCTAGCTGTTAGAGTGTCCAGTTTAGATGGCATTTCATTCATAACATTTTTAAGTTTGGCCTGATTAGATCTCATTTCTGCCCTCTTAGAGTTTTTATATTCTCACTAATGCTTTTTTCAAGCCTAGCTATTGACTTCATGATTGCTATCCTGAAATTCGTTTCTGACATCTTGCTTATATCCATATACATTAGTTCGCAGAAGACATTTTCTCTGGTTCTTTTCTTTCTTTGGGAGTTCCTCCTCCTAGTCATTTGTCAATGGATGGTTGAGCAAATGGACAGAGACCAAAATATCAACCATGACCGAAGCTAGATGCACCCCAGCAAAAATCCAGGCTGTTTAGACATCACCACTGAAAAAAGTCATAATGAAACACAGGAATAAATTTGAAAATTGAAAAATATGTACATATAATTTAAAAAATTAAGGGGAAAAGAAGAGGGGGAAGCAAAAAGGGCTATAATATCTCAGTGTGGACAATACAAGGAATTTCAGTTGTTCCTGGGTGTATTTTGTTCTGTGTTTTAGAGGACACTACATCCCAAAATTACTATGAAATCAATTTGAAACAATGTGATATGTCATCCTGAGATGATGCCAAACAATATTCTTGAGTTTTTCCAGAAAGCTGGCAAGGGGTTCAGAAGGTAAAGCTGAGATGTGGATAAACTGTAGAAGTGTAATATTTATTTGAAATGCTCCATGCGACCAAGTGAATACAAGTTTCTAATGTTTATAGAGTCCTTACCATATGTTAGAAGCTATGAAGTGCTTAATACAAATTAACTCATTTAATTCTCATGATAACTCAAAAGTTAGGTAATCCTTGATTTTATAAAAGAGAAAAATGAAGAATAGAAAAATTAAGTAATCACACCAAAATCACATATCTAGCAAAGTGAAGAGCCAGGATTTAATTCCATGCAATATGGATGCAAAATTATATCTTTAACCACTGTACTGAACTGCCTTTGCGATACACTAAATCAAAAATAGGTGTAACCGTAAGAGTCTGAGTCTCTCCCAGCCACTTTATCTAAACATAAAATCAAAATCAAAGTTGTTGGAGATACTGAAGGGGTTGGGGTGGAAGAGGTGCTGTGCTGTGTTTTTCCTTCCTTCTTTCTTTTTTTTTTTTTTTTTGATGGCCCTATAGGTTTTAATGGTTACAAATGAGTAAGACGCATTCCCTATAAAGAAGAATACATTCAAAATATCATTTAATTAACTGTATGTGCTGTTTTTTATGAGTTAAAGATAGGCCATGAACATTTTTTTCTGTAAAACCATAAATCCATGATTTAATATATTTTAATAGCAAAAAGATATTCAAATCATATATGATTACAAGTTTACATAGTCCTAATCACTTCTCCTTGACAAATAGCGTTTGAGCTTTTAGATGAATTCACTAAAAAAAAAAAAAGTACACATTTTCAGCTCTGAGCAATTTATTTATTTGTCCATCAACACCTAACTTTGCTCTGCTCCCTTTATTCGTGAAATTCCCATGCTGCCCTTTGGGTGCCATGGGTCATCTGAGGGGCTCACTCTCCGAAGATAGGTTTCTAATACCAGTCCTCTACCCTTGACCATCTCTAACTGCCAGGAGCTCAAGAGGTAGTGGTGATTACATCTGAAGGTCCTTTATATTATATTATATTATATTATATTATATTATATTATATTATATTATTATATTATATTATATTTTATATTATATTAGTCATCGTACAGTACATCACTAGTTTTTAATGTAAAGTTCCATGATTCATTACTTCCGTATACCCAGTGCACCATGCACCCGTGCCCTCCTTAATACCCATCACCACACCCTATCCCATTCCCCACCACCTCTCCTCTGAAGCCCTCTGTTTGTTTCCAGAGAATCCATAGTCTCTCACGGTTCATTCCCCTTTTGTTTACCCCTTCTTCTTCCCTTTCTTCTCCTACCGATCTTCCTACTTCTTATGTTCCATAAATGAGTGAAACCATATGATAATTGTCCTTCTCTGCTTGACTTATTTCGCTTAGGATAATCTCCTCCGGTCCTCGGCCCATGTTGCAGCAAATGTGCTGGGTTTTTCAACAAGAAGATTAAGCATGTGCTTTAAGGTAGCAGCATAGCATGAGCACCACTTTTCCCCCTATTTTACAATTTTTTTAATTACAAAGTACATGTATATTCACCCATAAAAATTGGAAAATGGGGCACCTGGGTGCTCAGTCATTGAGCATTCTACTCTTTGATTTCTGCTCATATAATGATCTCAAGATCAAGTGTAATGTTTGGCTCCATACTAGTGAGGAGTCTGCTTTTGAGATTCTCTCCTTCTATACCTCTCCCCAACTAACATGCATGCTCTCACTCTCTCTCTAAGAAAAAATTGGAAAATACATAAAAGCATGGAGAAAAACTAGAAATCTCATAAAGTCCTAGCTAGAATGCCACTATTATATAAACCAAGATAAAACTATAAATATTGCTTTGTGAACAGAATTTTAAAATTTGCATCATAAGATAAAATTGTTATTAACTAGTCTTCTACAATGTAATTTTTATGGGTTCAATAAAATACGTTTGGAACAATCAGATCACATATTTTTTGAATATAAGTTTTCGCATATGAAAAATGCTATGAAGAACACAGTGTGTGTGTGTTTACATATTCAAGTATCTGATAACATCTTTTGGAATAATTATAAAAGCAACATTGCAAGGTCAAAAGACAATGAAACATGAAAATTCTTCACAAGCATTTCCAAATAGCCCAGAGAATGCTTGTAACAATTTATCTCCCTAAAGAGTATTTTACAATGCTGTAGTAAATTATTAATTTTTTAATTTTTTTCAGTAATCAATATATTAAAATGACATTCAAGGCTAATTACTCCTTTATTTGATTATTAGTTTATTAATGATCATTGATATTTTCATTAATATATTATTCAAGACTTATTTATCCTTCATATATTTATTATCTTATTTTTATTGTCCTAATTTTTAGTATGCATGCTGTTGAAGCTAGCGCCATCATTCTGGCTATTTTTAAAACTGACCTTTTGTCCATCATCTATCTATCTATCTACCTAGATATGGCACAAACACACACATATATGTATTTCAAATTTTTGAATTGTTTTTAATTTATATTTATCATTTTCTTTATTATATGAAAATAATTAAGGCATGTACCATTACACCCAAATTGACAAATTAACTTTGTGTTTAACACTGCACTAAATTGTGGACATATGTAAGTTAATACTATAATTAACATTTTTTATAGATAAGGACCGAGATACAGACAGGTTAGACAACTTGTCTGTGGTCACCAGCCAGCAAGTAGAAAAGCTAGTATACTTTAAATTATTTTAAATTAAATTAAATTAAATTTATTTTATTTTATTTTATTTTTTAATATTTTTTGTTATATTATGGTAGTCACCATACAGTACATCCCCTGGTTTCTGATAAAGTTCCGATGATTCATTAGTTGCGAAACACCAGTGCACCATGCAATACGTGCCTCCTTACTACCCCATCACCGGTCTATCCCATTTCCCCACCCCCTCCCCTCTGAAGCCCTCAGTTTGTTTCTCAGAGTCCATAATCTCTCATGCTTCATTCCGCCTGATTACTCCCCTTTCTTTATCCCTTTCTTCCTACCAATCTTCCTAGTTCTTATGTTCCATAGATGAGAGAAATCATATGATAATTGTCTTTCTGCTTGACTTATTTCACTTAGCATTATCTCCTCCAGTCCCATCCATGTTGCAGCAAATGTTGAGAAATCGCTCTTTTGATGGCTGAGTAATATTCCATTGTATGTATGGACCACAACTTAATCCAGTCATCTGTTGGAAGGGCATCTCAGCTCCTTCCACGATTTGTGGCTATTGTGGACAATGCCGCTTATGAACATTGGTGTGCATATGGCCCTTCTTTTCACTCACGTCTGTATCCTTGAGGTAAATACCCAGTAGTGCACTGGGCTGGATCATAGGGTAGCTCAATTCTTTAACTTTTAAGGGACCACCACACTGTTTTCTAAAGTGGTTGTACCAACTTTTTTGCATTCCCACTAATAATATAGGAGGATGCCCTTTCTTCACACATCCTCTCCAGCAATTGTTGTTTCTTGCCTTGTCAATTTTTGCCATTCTAACTGGCATAAGGTGGTATCTTAGTGTGGTTTTGATTTGCACCGCCCCTTATGGCTAACGGTTTTGAACATTTTTCATGTGTCTGTTAGCCATTTGTATGTCTTCATTGAAACTCTCTCTGTTCATATCTTATGAGCCCATTTTTTGATTTGATTGTTTCTCGTGTATTGAGTTTGAGAAGTCTTTGTAGATCTGATACCAGTCATTTATCTGTAGTGTAATTTGCAAAATCTTCTCCCCATTCCGCGTGGGCTGCCTCTTAATTCTTGACTGTTTCTTTGGCTGTGAAGAAGCTTTTTAATCTACAAAGCTGTGATCACAAAGACAGCATAGTACTGGCACAAAAACAGACACATAGACCAGTTTGGAACAGAATAGAGAACCCAGAAATGGACACTGAGTTCTTTGGGTAACTAATCTTTGACAAAGGAGGGAAGCATCCAGTGGAAAAAGGACAGTCTCTTCAATATATGGTTCTGGGAAAATAGGGACAGCTATATGCAAAAGAATGAAACTTGACCACTTTCTCACACCATACACAAAGATAAACTCCGAATGGATGACAGACCCGGTGTGACAGGAATCCATCAAAATCCTAGAGGAGAACATAGGCAGCAACCACTTTGACATCGGCCACAGGAACTTTTTTCATGACACATCTCCAAAGGCAAGAGAAACAAAAGAAAATGAACTTGTGAGACTTCATCAAGATAAAAATTCTTGCACAGCAAAAGAAGCAGTCAACAGAACTAAGAGGCAACCCACAGAATGGGAGAAGATAAAAATAAAATAGATAAGTCACTGGCAAGATGCATCCAAAAGAATAGAGAAAGGGCCCAAAGTAATAAAATTATGAATGAAAAGGAGAGATCACAACCAACACCTATGAAATTGGAAGGATATTAGAAACTTTTATCAACAGCTTTATGCAAATAAATTAAGCAATCTAGAAGAGATGGAGGACTTCCTGAAACGTATAAACTACCAAGACTGAAACAGGAAGAAACTGATTTCTTAAACAGGCCAATTAATTATGAAGAGATTGAGTCAGTGATAAACAACCTTCCAAATAACAAAACTCCAGGCCCGGATGGTTTTCCTGGAGAATTTACCAAACATTCAAAGAAGAAATAATACCTATTCTCCTAAAGCTATTTCAAAAAAATAGAAACAGAAGGAAAGCTACCAAACTCATTCTACCTTCATCCCCAAACCAGGCAAAGACCCCATCAAAAAGGAGAATTACAGACCAAATTCTAATGAATATGGATGCCAAAATTCTCAACAAGATCCTTTGCTAATAGAATCCAACAGTACATTAAAAGGATTATCCATCATGACCAAGTGATTCATCCTGGGATGCAAGGCGTTCAACATTAGCAAATCTATCAGAGTCATAGATTTTATCAACAACAGAAAAGCCAAAAATCATATGATCTACTCAATAGATGCAGAAAAGCATTTGATAAAATACAGCATCCTTTTCTTGGATTAAAAAAACCCTTAAGAGTGTAGGGATAGAGGGGACATTCCTCAACCTCATAAAACCATCTATGAAAAGCCTACATCACATTCTCAATGCGGAAAAGCTGGAAGCCTTTCCCCTTAAGATCAGGAACACAACAAGATGCCCACTCTCTCCATTATTATTCAACATAGTACTAGGAAGTCCTTGCCTGACCAATCAGACAACAAAAAAGGATAAAGGTATCCAGATTGGCAAAGAAGAGGTCAAACTGTCTCTCTTGGCAGATGAGATGATACTTTATATGGAAAACCCAAAAGAATCCACCACCCCCAAACTACTAGAAGTTATAGAGCAATTCAGTAATGTGGCGGATACAAAAATCAATGGTCAAATCAGCTGCATTTCTATACACGAACAATGAGACTGAAGAAAGAGAAATTAGGAATCCATTCCATTTACAATAGCACCAAAATCATACATTACCTTGGAATTAAGTGAACCAGAGACATAAAGGATCCATATTCTAGAAACTGCAAATCACTCTTGAAAGACATTGAAGAAGACACAAAAAGATGGAAAAATATTCCATGCTCATGATTGAAGAATTAACATAGTTAAAAATGTCCATGCTACCCAGAGCAAACTACACTTCCAATGCCATCCCGATCAAAATACTGATGACATTTTTCAAAGAACTGGAAAACAAACAGCTCCTTAAATTTGTGTGGAACCAGAAAAGGCCCCGCTGGAATCGGCAAGGAATTGTTGAAAAGGAAAACAAGGCTGAGGGCATCACAAATGCTGGATTTCAAGCTGTACCACAAAGCTGTGTTCACAAAGACAGCATGGTATCACTGGCACATAAACAGACACATAGAGCAATGGAATGAATAGAGAACCCAGAATGGACCCGGCTCTTGAGCAACTAATTTTGACAAAGCAGGAAAACATCCAGTGGAATAAAGCTCTTCAATAAATGGTGCTGGGAAAATTGGACAGCTACATGCAAAAGAATGAAACTTGACCATTTTCTCACACCATACACAAAGATAAACTCTAAATGAATGAAAGTTCTAGACCTCTGTTTTCTCCACCCCCTCAGGGATGCCGATGATTCTGACATTGGAACATTTCTCATTGAGTCAGTAATCTCCCATAATCTACATTATTGAGATTTTCGGATTTTTTTGAGGGAAGTTTCTGTTTTAACTTTCTCTTCTACCATCCCATCCTCCAATTCACTAATTCATCTTCTGCCTCATATTTACCCTGGAAGGTCAGAGCGCCTAGTTTAGACTGCATTTGATTCATAGAATTTTAATTTCTGCCAGACTCGCTCTCATTTCTGAATTCTTAGAGATTCTATATTCTTGTTAATATTTTCATTAATAGTTTTTTCAAGCCTACACATCATCTTGACCATTGTTACTCTGAACTCCATTTCTGACAATTTGGTTATATCTATATCCATAGTTCTGTGGCAGAGGCCACAGACTCATTATCTTTTCTTTGCTGGGGGATTTCTCCTTCCTCATCATTCTGATGAGGAGAGGCTGTGGGGATGCCCATCTCCTGCTATTGACCAGGACCCAGGCAGTGTGCATTTGTTTTAGGGACCTTAGGGATGCTGGCTTTTCCTGATTTTTCAGCCTGCCTTCTGGGCGAGGGTCCTGCAGCTGATATTCAAGAAACCCTGTTTGAGCTGCCCAGTCCCCTGCAATGGGGGATGGGGGATGGGCCGATGACTGTAGGCCAGTATTTCTGGGCTTTTGTTCTCTGGCCGCTTCCCTGATGGTTTTCTGTGCCTCGTCTGAGAGTCAGAGCAGCAGTGGCTGCTATCATAGCCCTCTGTCTCAGAACGAGAGATGTGTTCCTCTCCACTGAGCTCCTTGGCCACTTTAACTCGGTGTTTCTATCGATGCTGCTGTTACCTGCAGCAACCCGGGCTGTTCGCCCACAGCCAGTGTCCCTTCCCTCACTTCCAGGGCCCAGCGCTGCCATCGCCATTTTGTGCTTCTAACACGCCCAGCCGCCCCAGGTTCCCACTCATGCTCCGAGCTCCAAGCCCCTGCAGCTATGGTATCCAGGTTATGCGCACTCCTGAGCTCCTCGTTTCAGTCTAGTTCGTGTGTGGTCTGGAGCTCCTGTTTTCCAGTTTGGTCCACGCACATTCCTGGGCTCACGGTCTCAGTCTGCTCTCTTCGCAGTGCCGGTCCTGCGAAGTCATTGCTCCCAGCACAAGTGCTATCTTGCTTCCCAGTGCCTGGCATGGATGCTCCCTCCCCCTTCCGTTATCTTCCTATATTTGTGCAGGGATTCACAGCTCTCTGTTTCGTACCTCATGACTCAGCGCTGGAGGTGTTTGCTTGTAGAGATCCAGGTGTATCTTCCTGCATCTCAGGCTGATTCGGTAGATTTTCAGGATGTCTAGTGGCTACCCAGCTTTGACTCAGGACCAACTGAGAAAAGGGTCTCCTAGCTCCTCCTCCATCTTTTCCATCTTATCAGAACGTGGTCAGCTTTTCTGTTCATAGAGTTTCTGCTTCTTTCTTCATTCTCAGTGGTGCGTTCATAGGTATTCAGAATGGTTTGGTAGCTCTCTCGCTGTGAATTCCTGGGACCAGATGAACTTAGGTCTCCTGCTCCTCCACCCCTTCTTCAACTCTTATTACAATCTTTGGTTTAAAATCTAGTTTGTGTGATATAAGTATGACTACTCTGGCTTTCTTTGTCATCTTATCGTATAGATGGTTCTTCTATCCTCAATTTCAATATGCAGGGTGATAAGCGTAGAATACTGTGAGGTTCAGTGGGGTGCAGTCCGAGCTGACGACCAAGAATGATTCCTGAGGCACCTGTGGTGCAAAGTTGGTGGTTTATTAAAGCAGGGAGACAGGACCGTGGGCAGAGCAGGCTGCCCGGCTTGTGAGGCAGTGGCTGATTATATACCATGGGGCTGGGAGAGGTGAGGAAAAGGAAGGCTGGAAAGCACTTTCATATGTCAAAGAAGAATTGTAAGTAGGACACTGGAGGCCTTGTATTGTCAAGTTAATGTCATTGACCCTCTAGAAGGTGTTAATAGTGAAGAATAGTTGAGCTTTCTGGGAGAATGTTACTTCCTCCTATCACGTGTCCTTGTGAATGGGCTGCCAGGTCTGGAAAGAAATTCTTGTTTTATTTACATTTCCCTGCCTCAGCTTCTCTAATTTTATGGAGGGGATGGTATGTTGGGCTTCAGGAAACTGGAATTGAGGCCTCTGGAAGTTAGGCTTTGATAGAAGCTTCTTCCTTGTAAATCACTAGGACATGTGTAATGAGGAGACCAGCCTCCCAGGATTGTGATCTTGTCAGGTTAATCATTTGTTTTTTCCTTTCCTGTGGTTTAGGAGCAGCCAGGAGTGCCAGGAATGTCACTACATCGGAGTGTGGTTGCAGGATGTCAGCTTCTGCTTTGTCTTCAACCAGCCTTCTTTCCTCATCACAGGTTTCTTTTGGTCAAAATGAGACTTGTACCAGCATATAATGGATCTTGTTTCCCCCCCCCCATTCTGATACACTGTATCTTCTGGATTGGAGCATTAATCCGTTTACATTCAGAGTGACTATTGGAAAATAGAATTTATTGCTATTTGTCTTACTCCGTGTAAAGTTGTTGTTTATGTAGATTGCCCCTGTTCCTTTCTGGTCTTTGTTACTTTTATGTCTTTTGTCCCACCATTCAGAGTCCCCTTAAGATTTCCTGTAGGGCTGGTTTAGATGGCCAAAAACTCCTTTAGTTTTTGTTTGTCTGGAAACTCTTACTCTCTCCTTCTATTCTGAATAAACATAGCGCTGGATAAAGAATTCGAGTTGGTCACACATTTTCTCATTCAGCATATTGAATATTTCCTTTCACTCCTTTCTGGCCTGCCAGGTTTTGTAGACAGATTTGCTGCAAATGTGATCTGTCTTCTTGTGGTCTTTTAAGGACTTTTTTCCCTTGCTGCTTCAGGACTTTACATGTCTGTGTATTTTGTGAATTTGATCATGATATGCCTTAGTGATGGTTGGCTTTTGTTTTAATTTAATGGAGTTGTCTGTGCTTCTTAGGATATTGATGTCTGTATCTTTCCCCAGATTAGGAAGTTTTCATTTATAATTTGTTTGAATAAACCTGCCCCTTTCTTTCTGTTCATCTTTGGACTCCTATAGATACGAATGTTTATTCCATTTTAATAATCTCTGAGTTCCCTAAGTCTACTTCATGGTCCATTTACCTTTCTTTCCTCTTCCTTCTGGCTTCACTATTTTCCATAATTTTTATCTTCAATATCACTGATTATACCCCTCTGTTCCATCCATCTTTATTTTTATGTCCTCTACTTGGGACTGTATTTCAGTAACAAAATTTTTAATTTTGTCCTGACTGGTTTTAGCCTTGGCTTCTCTGCAGTAAGGGATTCTCTAGTGCCTTCTTTTTATAATCATTGTTTTATAATTTCAGTTCCGACATCTTACATCTGTATTGATTAAATCTCTGGCTGTGAGTACTACTCTCGCATACTTTTCTCTTCAGGTATATTTTCCTGCTAATCATTATGTCCAGAAAGAAAAGAAGAAGGGAAGAGAAAAAAACCCACCACCAACAATAACAACAACAAAAAACAACAACAAAAACTAGATCCTGAGTGTGTTTTGTTCTGCTTACTTAAAGAATCTAGATCCCCGGGCATTAAGGGAGGCACATAATGCAAGGAGCACTGGGTTATAGGCAAACAATGAATCATAGGACACTGCAAAAACTAATTAAGTACTGTATGGTGACTAACATAACATAAAAAAAAGAATATAGATCCCAAATAAGAAAGGAAAGATACATAAAAATGAAATGAAAATGGAGTAAATAAAAAATAAAATATGTATACATAAAGTATATATAAAAATTTAAAAATAAAAGAATTGAGGGAGTTAAGATGGCAGAGGAGTAGGAGACACCTTTTTCAGCCGGTCTCAGTCGAGCTGGATAGGAACCAGACAGCTCAAAACCACGGAACCAGCCTGAGATGCAGGAAGATGCATCTGGATCTCTACAAATGAACATCTCCAGTGCTGAGTATTGAGGTACAAAGCGGGGAGCCATGAAACCGCGCACAGATATCGGAAGATAAACGGAAGGGGGAGGGAGCCGCCGCGTTCGGGCACGGGAAGCGGTAACCACCTGCACAGGGGAGTGGGCGGGCTTGTGGATGGCACCCTCAAAAAAGCAGACTGAGACCGTGAGCCGGGAGCGCACACCACCAGGCTTCTCACGGAACTCCGGAATCCCAGTGTGCTCACCGGAAATAGACTGAGACCGGGAGCTCCAGGAGCACGCGGGGCAACTGGCAGCTGGTGGCTGGCGGTGTTAGAAACACAAAGGACAGAGACACACCGGCCCTGGAAGTGAGGGCTGGGATGCGCGGGTGTGGGCATGGACATCCCCGGACGTTGCAGGGTTGAGGCACACCAACAGAAACAGAGCAGAGCAGCTGGGCCAGAACATTAGTGGAGAATCTGGTCCGCAACCCTCTGTTCTGTGACAGAGGCCGTGAAATTGGCCGCTGCTGCTCTGACTCTCAGAAGAGGCCACAGCAAACCACCAGGAAAGTCCGCCAGAGAAAAAAAGCCTGGAAGTACCGGTCACAGGGTGCCCATCTCCCCATCTCTTCAGGGGACACGGAGACACTACTCCAAACAGGATTGCCTGAGTATCCGGGGGTGGCCCCTCCCCAGAACACAGAAGGCAGGTCGTGAAAATCAAGAAGCTTCCACAAACCGCGCCTGGGTGGCCCAGTCATTGAGCACCTGTCTTCAGTTTAGGGCTGATCCCGGCCTTCGGAAAGGGAGTCCTCATCAGGCTCCTCCGCTGGGAGCCTGCTTCTTCCTCTCCCACTCCCCTGCTTCTGTTCCCGTTCTTGATGACTGTCTGTCTCTCTCTCTCAGATAAATAAATAAATAAAATCTTTAAAGACGAAGCCCACATCCCTAAGATCCCTCTAAAACAAGGGGCACGGCCTGGGACGCAGTCAATAATTTGGGCTCTGGACAACCCCGCAACCTCTCTTCATCAGAATAACAAGAAGGAGAAGCCCCACCCTGCAAAGAAAAGACAGTGTGTCTGTGGCCTCTGCCACAGAAATAATGGATATGGATGTAACCAAATTATCAGAAATGGAATTCAGAGTAATGATGGTCAAAATGATGAGTAGAATTGAAAAAACTATTAACGAAAAGGTTACTGAGAATATAGAATCCCTAAGGACAGAAATGAGAGTGAATCTGACAGAAATTAAAAATTCTATGAGCCAAATGCAGGCAAAACTACATGCTCTGATGGCCAGGGTCACAGAAGCAGAGGACGTATTAGTGAATTGGAGGATGGGTTAATAGAGGAAAAAACAAAAATAGAGGCTGGTCTTAAAAAAATCCACACCCACGAACGTAGGTTACGGGAGATTACTGACTCAATGAAACGATCCAATGTTAGAATCATCAGCATCCCAGAGGGGGTGCAGAAAAACGGAGGTCTAGAAGAGATATTTGAACAAATTGTAGCTGAAAACTTCCCTAATCTAGCGAGGGAAACAAACATTCGTGTCCAAGAGGCAGAGAGGACCCCTCCCAAGCTCAACCACGACAAACCTACTCCACGTCACGTCATAGTGCATTTCTCAAATATCAGATCCAAGGATACCGTATTGAAAGTGGCCAAGGCAAAGAAATTTCTCACATACCAAGGCAAAGACATCAGAATTACGTCAGACCTGTCTACACAGACCTGGAATGAGAGAAAGGGTTGGGGGGCATTTTTAAAGCTCTTTCAGAGAAAAACATGCAGCCAAGGATCTTTTATCCAGCAAGGCTGTCATTCAGAATTGATGGAGAAATAAAGACATTCCAGAATCGCCAATCATTAACCAATTTCGTAACCACGAAACCAGCCCTACAGGAGATATTAACGGGGCTTCTATAAAGGTAAAAAGGACCCAAGAGTGATACAGAACAGAAAGTCACAACCAATACAAACAAAGACTTTACTGGCAACATGGCATCATTAAAATTCTATCTCTCAGTTCTTAGTGTCAATGTAAATGGTTTAAACGCTCCCATAAAATGTCAGAGGGTTGCAGATTGGATAAAAAGAAATGACCCATCCATTTGCTGTCTACAAGAGACTCATTTCGACCCAAAGATACATTCAGACTGAGAGTAAGGGGATGGAGTATCATCTTTCACGCAAATGGACCTCAAAAGAAAGCTGGGGTAGCAATTCTCATATCAGATAGATTGGTTTTAAACTAGAGACTATAGTTAGAGACACAGAAGGGCACTATATTATTCTTAAGGGAAGTATTCAACAAGTGGATATGACAATTATAAATATATATGCCCCCAACAGGGGAGCAGCAAGATACACAAGCCAACTCTTAACCAGAATAAAGAGACATATAGATAAAAATATGTTAATAGTAGGGGACCTCAACACTCCACTATCAGAAATAGACAGAACACCCTGGCAAAGACTAACCAAAGAATCAAAGGCGGTGAATGCCATACTCGACGAGTTGGACCTCATAGATATATGTAGAACACTACACCCCAGAACCAAAGAATACTCATTCCATTCTAATGCCCATGGAACATTCTCAAGAATAGACCATGTTCTGGGACACAAAACAGGTCTCAACCGATACCAAAAGATTGAAATTTTCCCCTGCATATTCTCAGACCACAACGCTCTGAAATTGGAACTCAACCACAAGGAAAAATTTGGAAGAAACTCAATCACTTGGAGAATAAGAACCATCCTGCTCAGGAATGACTCAATAAACCAGGAAATCAAAAATCAATTTAAACAATTTATGGAGACCAAGGAGAATGAAAACACAACGGTCCAATACCTATGCGATACTGCAAAGGCAGTCCTAAGGGGGAAATACATAGCCATCCAAGCCTCACTCAAAAGAATAGAAAAATCTAAAATGCAGTTTTTATATTCTCACCTCAAGAAGCTGGAACAGCAACAGAGGGACAGGCCTAATCCACTCACGAGGAAGCAGTTGACCAAGATGAGAGCAGAAATCAATGAATTAGAAACCAGAAGCACAGTAGAGCAGATCAACAGGACTAGAAGCTGGTTCTTTGAGAGAATCAATAAAATTGAAGGACCACTGGCAAGACTTATCCAAGAGAAAAGAGAAAGGACCCAGATTATTAAAATTATGAATGAAAAAGGAGAGGTCATGACCAACACCATTGAAATTGGAAGGATTATTAGAAATTTTTATCAACAGCTATATGCCAAAAAACTAAGCAATCTGGAAGAGATGGAGGCCTTCCTGGAAACCTATAAACTAACAAGACTGAAACAGGAAGAAATTGATTTCTTAAACAGGCCAATTAATTATGAAGAGATTGAGTCAGTGATAAACAACCTTCCAAATAACAAAACTCCAGTCCCGGATGGTTTTTCTGGGGAATTCTACCAAACATTCAAAGAAGAAATAATACCTATTCTCCTAAAGCTATTTCAAAAACTAGAAACAGAAGGAAAGCTACCAAACTCATTCTATGAGGCCAATATTACCTTGATCCCCAAACCAGGCAAAGACCCCCTCAAAAAGGAGAATTACAGACCGATCTCCCTAATGAATATGGACGCCAAAATCCTCAAAAAGATACTTGCTAATAGAATCCAACAGTACATTAAAAAGATTATCCATCATGACCAAGTGGGATTCATCCCTGGGATGCAAGCGTGGTTCAACATTCGCACATCGATCAGCGTGATACATCATATCAACAAGAAAAGACTCAGGAACCATATGATCCTCTCAATTGATGCAGAAAAAGCATTTGACAAAATACAGCATCCTTTCCTGATTAAAACCCTTCAGAGTGTAGGAATAGAGGGTACATTTCTCAATCTCTTAAAAGCCATCTATGAAAAGCCTACAGCAAATATTATTCTCAATGGGGAAAAGCTGGAAGCCTTTCCTTAAGATCAGGAACACGACAAGGATGCCCTACTCGCCACTATTATTCAACATACTACTAGAAGTCCTTGCAACAGCAATCAGACAACAAAAAGGGTCAAGTACGTCCAAATCGCAGAGAAGAAGTCAAAATGTCTCTTTTGCAGATGACATGATCCTCATATGGAAAAACCCAAAAGAATCCACGCCCAAACTATTAGAAGTTATAGCTATTCAGTAATGTGGTGGGATACAAAAAATCAATGCTCAGAAATCAGTTGCATTTCTATATACACTAATAACGACCGCAAGAAAGAGAGAAATTAGGAATCCATCCCATCTCACAATAGCACCATTAACCATAATCGCTATTCCTTTGAATTAACTCTAACCAGAGACGAAAGGACCTATACTCTAGAAACTATAAATCACTCTTGAAAGACATTGAGGAAGACATAAAAAGATGGAAAGATGTTCCATGCTCGTGGATCAGAAGCATAACATAGTTAAAATGTGTCCATGCTACCCAGAGCAATGTACACTTTCATGGCTATCCCAATCAAAATACCGAGGACATTTTTCAAAGAACTGGACAACAAACAGACTTAAATTGTATGGAAACAGAAAAGGCCCAATCGCGAAGGAACTGTTGAAAAGGAAAAACAAAAGCCGAGGGCATCACAATGCTCGATTTCGAGCTGTACTACAAAGCTGTGATCACAAAGACAGCATGGTACTGGCACAAAACACATGTAGACCAATGGAACAGAATAGAGAACCCCAGAAATGACCCGGCTCTTGGGCACCTAATATTTGATAAAGCAGGTAAAAACATCCGTGGAAAAGACAGTCTCTTCAATAAATGGTGCTGGGTAAATTGTGCCCGAACGCGGCGGCTCCCTCCCCCTTCCGTTTATCTTCCGATATCTGTGCGCGGTTTCATGGCTCCCCGCTTTGTACCTCAATACTCAGCACTGGAGATGTTCATTTGTAGAGATCCAGATGCATCTTCCTGCATCTCAGGCTGGTTCCGTGGTTTTTTAGGCTGGTCTGGTTCCTATCCAGCTCGACTCGGGGGACCGGCTGAAAAAGGTGTCTCCTACTCCTCTGCCATCTTAACTCCCTCAATTCTTTTTATTTTTTAAATTTTTATATATACTTTATGTATACATATTTTATTTTTTTATTTACTTCCATTTCATTTCATTTTTATGTATCTCTTCCTTTCTTATTTGGGGATCTATATTCTTTTTTTTTTATGTTATGTTAGTCACCATACAGTACTTAATTAGTTTTTGGTGCAGTGTCCTATGATTCATTGTTTGCCTATAACACCCAGTGCTCCTTGCAGTATGTGCCCTCCTTAATGCCCGGGGATCTAGATTCTTTAAGTAAGCAGAACAAAACACACTCAGGATCTAGTTTTTGTTGTTGTTTTTGTTGTTGTTATTGTTGGTGGTGGGTTTTTTTTTTTTCTCTTCCATTCTTCTTTTCTCTTCTGGACATAATGATTAGCAGGAGAAATATACCTGAAGAGAAAGTATGCGAGGTAGTACTCACAGCCAGAGATTTAATCAATACAGATGTAAGATGTCGGAACTGAAATTATAAAACAATGATTATAAAAGAAGACACTAGAGAATCCCTTACTGCAGAGATAAAAGAACTAAAACCTAGTCAGGACAAAATTAAAAATTTTGTTACTGAAATGCAGTCCCAAGTAGAGGACATAAAAATAAAGATGGATGGAACAGAGGGGTTAATCAGTGATATTGAAGATAAAATTATGGAAAATAGTGAAGCCAGAAGGAAGAGGGAAAGAAAGGTAATGGACCATGAAGGTAGACTTAGGGAACTCAGAGACTTATTAAAATGGAATAACATTCGTATCATAGGAGTCCCAAAGATGAACAGAAAGAAAAAGGGGCAGGTTTATTCAAACAAATTATAAATGAAAACTTCCTAATCTGGGGAAAGATACAGACATCAATATCTAAGAAGCACAGACAACTCCCATTAAATTAAACAAAAGCCAACCATCACCAAGGCATATCATAGTCAAATTCACAAAATACACAGACATGTAAAGAATCCTGAAAGCAGCAAGGGAAAAAAAGTCCTTAAAATACAAGAGAAGACAGATCACATTTGCAGCAAATCTGTCTACAAAAACCTGGCAGGCCAGAAAGGAGTGAAAGGAAATATTCAATATGCTGAATGAGAAAAATGTGTAGCCAAGAATTCTTTATCCAGCATGGCTTTCATTCAGAATAGAAGGAGAGATAAAGAGTTTCCCAGACAAACAAAAACTAAAGGAGTTTTTGGCCACTAAACCAGCCCTACAGGAAATCTTAAGGGGGACTCTTTGAATGGTGGGACAAAAGACCAAAAGTAACAAAGACCAGAAAGGAACAGAGACAATCTACATAAACAGCAACTTTACAGGTAAGACAATAGCAATAAATTCATATCTTTCAATAGTCACTCTGAATGTAAATGGATTAAATGCTCCAATCAGAAGATACAGTGTATCAGAATGGGGGGGGGGAAACAAGATCCATTTATATGCTGGTACAAAGTCTCATTTTAGACCAAAAGAAACCTGTGATGAGGGAACAGAAGGCTGGTTGAAGACAAAGCAGAAGCTGACATCCTGCAACCACACCCCCCCCCCCGATGTATGTGACATTCCTTGGCACTCCTGGCTGCCCTAAAACTAAGGAAAGGAAAAAACAAATGATTAACTGACAAAGATCACAATCCTGGGAGGCTTGGGTCTCCCTCAGTTTACACATGTCCTAGTGATTTACAAGGAAGAAGCTTTCTTATCAAAAGCCTAACTTCCAGAGGCCCATAATTCAGTTTCCTGAAGCCCTAACATTACCATCCCCTCCATAAAATTGAGGGAAGCTGAGGCAGAAGGAAATGTAAATAAAACAGAATTTCTTTCCAGACCTGCAGCCCATTCACAAGGACACGTGATAGGAGGAAAGTAACATTCTCCAGAGAAGCTCCCAACTATCTTACTATTAACACCTTCTAGAGGGGTCAATGACATTAACTTGACAATAGCAAGGCCTCCAGTGTCCTGCGAGTCTTCTTTGACATATGAAAGTGCTTTCTCAGCCTTCCTTTTTCCTCACCTCTCCCAGCCCCATGGTATATAATCAGCCACCCCTCACAACCCGGGGCAGCAGCTCTTTCTGCCCACGGGTCCTGTCCCCGTGCTTTAATAAACCACCAACTTTGCACCACAGGTGCCTCAAGAATTCATTCTTGGTCGTCAGCTCCGGACTGCACCCCACTGAACCTCACACATGTTCTACGACCTTATCACCTGCATATTGAAATTGAGGGGATGAAGAACCATCTATACGATAAGGATGACACAAGAAAGCCAGAGTAGTCATACTTATATCACACAAACTAGATTTTTAAACCAAAGATTGTAATAAGAGTTGAAGAAGGGGGTGGAGGAGCAGGAGACCTAAAGTTCATCTGGTCCCAGGAATTCAGCGAGAGAGCTACCAAACCATTCTGAATACCTATGAACGCAACTGGAGAATGAAGAAAAGAGTAGCAGAAACTCTATGAACAGAAAAGCGACCACGTTCTGATAAGAGGAGAAAAGATGGAGGAGGAGTAGGAGACCCTTTCTCAGTTGGTCCTGAGTCAAGCTGGGTAGCCACTAGACCATCCTGAAAATCTACCGAATCAGCCTGAGATGCAGGAAGATACACCTGGATCTCTACAAACAAACACCTCCAGCGCTGAGTATTGAGGTACGAAACAGAGAGCTGTGAATCCCTGCACAAATATAGGAAGATAAACGGAAGGGGGAGGGAGCATCCATGCTCAGGCACTGGGAAGCAATAGCCACTTGTGCTGGGGAGCAGGCCGGACTCGCGGACCGGCACCTGCGAGAGAGCAGACTGAGACCGTGAGCCCAGGAATGTGCGTGCGACCAAACTGAAAACAGGAGCTCCAGACCACACACGCGAACTAGACTGAAACTGAGAGCTCAGGAGTGCGCACACGAACCATACTGAAACAGGGAGCTCAGGAGCTCGGGAGCATGAGTGGGAACCTGGGGCGGCTGGACGTGTTAGAAGCACAAAGGACAGAGACGCGCTGGCCCTGGAAGTGAGGGCTGGGACACTGGCTGTGGGGCGCACAGCCCGGGTTGCTGCAGGGTTTTTAGCAGCATCGATAGAAACAGAGTTAAAGTGGCCAAGAGAGCTCAGTGGAGAGTGAACTACGATCTCTCTGTTCTGAGACAGAGGCTATGATACAGCCACTGCTGCTCTGACTCTCAGAAGAGGCACAGAAAACCATCAGGGAAAGCGGCCAGAGAACAAAAGCCCAGAAATACTGGCTCATATTGTGCCCATCCCCATCCCCCATTGCAGGGGACTGGGCAACTCAAACAGGGTTTCTTGAATATCAGCGCTGCAGGACCCTCGCCCAGAAGGCAGGCTGAAAAATCAGGAAGCCAGCATCCCTAAGGTCCCTATAAAACAAATGCACACTGCCTGGGTCCTGGTCAATAACTTGGGCTCTGGGCATCCCCACAACCTCTCCTCATCAGAATGATGAGAAGGAGAAATCCCCCCCAGCAAAGAAAAGATAATGAGTCTGTGGCCTCTGCCACAGAACTAATGGATATAGATATAACCAAATTGTCAGAAATGGAGTTCAGAGTAACAATGGTCAAGATGATGTGTAGGCTTGAAAAAACTATTAATGAAAATATTAACAAGAATATAGAATCTCTAAGGGCAGAAATGAGAGCGAGTCTGGCAGAAATTAAAAATTCTATGAATCAAATGCAGTCTAAACTAGACGCTCTGACAGCCAGGGTAAATGAGGCAGAAGATGAATTAGTGAATTGGAGGATGGGATGGTAGAAGAGAAAGTTAAAACAGAAACTTCCCTCAAAAAAAATCCAATCTCAATAATGTAGATTATGGGAGATTACTGACTCAATGAAATGTTCCAATGTCAGAATCATCGGCATCCCTGAGGGGGTGGAGAAAAACAGAGGTCTAGAACTTTCATTCATTTAGAGTTTATCTTTGTGTATGGTGTGAGAAAATGGTCAAGTTTCATTCTTTTGCATGTAGCTGTCCAATTTTCCCAGCACCATTTATTGAAGGGGCTTTATTCCACTGGATGTTTTTTCCTGCTTTGTCAAAAATTAGTTGCTCAAAGAGCCGAGGGTCCATTTCTGGGTTCTCTATTCTGTTCCATTGCTCTATGTGTCTGTTTATGTGCCAGTACCATGCTGTCTTTGTGAACACAGCTTTGTAGTACAGCTTGAAATCCGGCATTTGTGATGCCCTCAGCCTTGTTTTTCCTTTTCAACAATTCCTTGCCGATTCGGGGCCTTTTCTGGTTCCACACAAATTTAAGGGCTGTTTGTTCCAGTTCTTTGAAAAATGTCATCAGTATTTTGATCGGGATGGCATTGGAAGTGTAGTTTGCTCTGGGTAGCATGGACATTTTAACTATGTTAATTCTTCCAATCCATGAGCATGGAATATTTTTCCATCTTTTTGTGTCTTCTTCAATGTCTTTCAAGAGTGATTTGCAGTTTCTAGAATATGGATCCTTTATGTCTCTGGTTCACTTAATTCCAAGGTAATGTATGATTTTTGGTGCTATTGTAAATGGAATGGATTCCCTAATTTCTCTTTCTTCAGTCTCATTGTTCGTGTATAGAAATGCAGCTGATTTCTGACCATTGATTTTGTATCCCGCCACATTACTGAATTGCTCTATAACTTCTAGTAGTTTGGGGGTGGATTCTTTTGGGTTTTCCATATAAAGTATCATCTCATCTGCCAAGAGAGACAGTTTGACCTCTTCTTTGCCAATCTGGATACCTTTTATCCCTTTTTGTTGTCTGATTGGTCAGGCAAGGACTTCTAGTACTATGTTGAATAATAATGGAGAGAGTGGGCATCTTGTTGTGTTCCTGATCTTAAGGGAAAGGCTTCCAGCTTTTCCGCATTGAGAATGATATTTGATGTAGGCTTTTCATAGATGGTTTTTATGAGGTTGAGGAATGTCCCCTCTATCCCTACACTCTTAAGGGTTTTAATCAAGAAAGGATGCTGTATTTTATCAAATGCTTTTTCTGCATCTATTGAGTAGATCATATGATTTTTGGCTTTTCTGTTGTTGATAAAATCTATGACTCTGATAGATTTGCTAATGTTGAACGCCTTGCATCCCAGGGATGAATCCCACTTGGTCATGATGGATAATCCTTTTAATGTACTGTTGGATTCTATTAGCAAGGATCTTGTTGAGAATTTTGGCATCCATATTCATTAGGGAATTTGGTCTGTAATTCTCCTTTTTGATGGGGTCTTTGCCTGGTTTGGGGATGAAGGTAGAATGAGTTTGGTAGCTTTCCTTCTGTTTCTATTTTTTTGAAATAGCTTTAGGAGAATAGGTATTATTTCTTCTTTGAATGTTTGGTAGAATTCTCCAGGAAAACCATCCGGGCCTGGAGTTTTGTTATTTGGAAGGTTGTTTATCACTGACTCAATCTCTTCATAATTAATTGGCCTGTTTAAGAAATCAGTTTCTTCCTGTTTCAGTCTTGGTAGTTTATACGTTTCCAGGAAGTCCTCCATCTCTTCTAGATTGCTTAATTTATTTGCATAAAGCTGTTGATAAAAGTTTCTAATATCCTTCCAATTTCATAGGTGTTGGTTGTGATCTCTCCCTTTTCATTCATAATTTTATTACTTTGGGCCCTTTCTCTATTCTTTTGGATGCATCTTGCCAGTGACTTATCTATTTTATTTTATCTTCTCCCATTCTGTGGGTTGCCTCTTAGTTCTGTTGACTGCTTCTTTTGCTGTGCAAGAATTTTTATCTTGATGAAGTCTCACAAGTTCATTTTTTTCTTTTGTTTCTCTTGCCTTTGGAGATGTGTCATGAAAAAAGTTCCTGTGGCCGATGTCAAAGTGGTTGCTGCCTATGTTCTCCTCTAGGATTTTGATGGATTCCTGTCTCACACCGAGGTCTGTCATCCATTCGGAGTTTATCTTTGTGTATGGTGTGAGAAAGTGGTCAAGTTTCATTCTTTTGCATATAGCTGTCCTATTTTCCCAGAACCATATATTGAAGAGACTGTCCTTTTTCCACTGGATGTTTTTCCCTCCTTTGTCAAAGATTAGTTACCCAAAGAACTCAGTGTCCATTTCTGGGTTCTCTATTCTGTTCCATTGGTCTATGTGTCTGTTTTTGTGCCAGTACTATGCTGTCTTTGTGATCACAGCTTTGTAGATTAAAAGCTTCTTCACAGCCAAGGAAACAGTCAAAAAAATTAAGAGGCAGCCCACGGAATGGGAGAAGATTTTGCAAATTACACTACAGATAAATGACTGGTATCCAAGATCTACAAAGAACTTCTCAAACTCAATACACGAGAAACAATCAAATCAAAAAATGGGCATAAGATATGAACAGAGAGTTTTCCAATGAAGACATACAAATGGCTAACAGACACATGAAAAATGTTCAAAACCGTTAGCCATCAGGGAAATTCAAATCAAAACCACACTAAGATACCACCTTATGCCAGTTAGAATGGCAAAAATTGACAAGGCAAGAAACAACAATTGCTGGAGAGGATGTGAAGAAAGGGCATCCCTCCTATATTATTGGTGGGAATGCAAGTTGGTACAACCACTTTAGAAAACAGTGTGGTGGTCCCTTAAAAAGTTAAAAATTGAGCTACCCTATGATCCAGCCAGTGCACTACTGGGTATTTACCTCAAGGATACAGACGTAGTGAAAAGAAGGGCCATATGCACACCAATGTTCATAGCGGCATTGTCCACAATAGCTAAATCGTGGAAGGAGCTGAGATGCCCTTCAACAGATGACTGGATTAAGAAGTTGTGGTCCATACATACAATGGAATATTACTCAGCCATCAAAAAGAACGATTTCTCAACATTTGCTGCAACATGGATGGGACTGGAGGAGATAATGCTAAGTGAAATAAGTCAAGCAGAGAAAGACAATTATCATATGATTTCTCTCATCTATGGAACATAAGAACTAGGAAGATTGGTAGGGGAAGAAAGGGATAAAGAAAGGGGGGTAATCAGAAGGCGGAATGAAGCATGAGAGATTATGGACTCTGAGAAACAAACTGAGGGCTTCAGAGGGGAGGGGGGTGGGGAAATGGGATAGACCGGTGATGGGTAGTAAGGAGGGCACGTATTGCATGGTGCACTGGGTGTTTTACGCAACTAATGAATCATCGAACTTTACATCAGAAACCAGGGATGTACTGTATGGTGACTACCATAATATAACAAAAAAATATTAAAAAAATAAAAAATAAAATAAAATAAATTTAATTTAATTTAATTTAAAAAATAATTTAAAAATTAATACTAGCTTTTCTACTTGCTGGCTGGTGACTACAGACAAGTTGTCTAACCTGTCTGTATCTCAGGTCCTTATCTATAAAAAAATGTTAATTATAGTATTAACTTACATATGTCCACAATTTAGTGCAGTGTTAAACACAAAGTTAATTTAATCAATTTGGGTGTAATGGTACATGCCTTAATTATTTTCATATAATAAAGAAAATGATAAATATAAATTAAAAACAATTCAAAAATTTGAAATACATATATGTGTGTGTTTGTGCCATATCTAGGTAGATAGATAGATAGATGATGGACAAAAGGTCAGTTTTAAAAATAAGAATGATAGCGCTAGCTTCAACAGCATGCATACTAAAATTAGGACAATAAAAATAAGATAAATATATGAAGGATAAATAAGTCTTGAATAATATATTAATGAAAATATCAATGATCATTAATAAACTAATAATCAAATAAAAGTTAATTAGCCTTGAATGTCATTTTAATATATTGATTACTGAAAAAAATTAAAAAATTAATAATTTACTACAGCATTGTAAAATACTCTTTAGGGAGATAAATTGTTACAAGCATTCTACGGGGCTATTTGGAAATGCTTGTGAAGAATTTTCATGTTTCATTGTCTTTTGACCTTGCAATGTTGCTTTTTATAATTATTCCAAAGATGTTATCAGATACTTGAATATGTAAACACACACACACACATGTTCTTCATAGCATTTTTCATAATACTGAAAACTTATATTCAAAAATATGTGATCTGATTGTTCAAACGTATTTTATTAGACCCATAAAAATTACATTGTAGAAGACTAGTTAATAACAATTTTATCTTATGATGCAAATTTTTAAAATTCTGTTCACAAAACAATATTTATAGTTTTATCTTGGTTTATATAATAGTGGCATTCCTAGCTAGGACTTTATGAGGGATTTCTAGTTTTTTCTCCATGCTTTTATGTATTTTCCAATTTTTTTTCTTAGAGAGAGAGTGAGAGCATGCATGTTAGTTGGGGAGAGGTATAGAAGGAGAGAATCTCAAGCAGACTCCTCACCTAGTATGGAGCCAAACATTACACTTGATCTTGAGATCATTATATGAGCAGAAATCAAGAGTAGAATGCTCAACTGACTGAGCCACCCAGGTGCCCCATTTTCCAATTTTTTATGGTGAATATACATGT
This sequence comes from Ursus maritimus, assembly GCF_017311325.1. NCBI lineage: Eukaryota > Metazoa > Chordata > Mammalia > Carnivora > Ursidae > Ursus > Ursus maritimus. The sequence goes on from NW_024423319.1 coordinate 77,165,396, forward strand.
ACTTTGTAATTAAAAAAATTGTAAAATAGGGGGGAAAAAGTGGTGCTCATGCTATGCTGCTACCTTAAGCACATGCTTAATCTTCTTGTTGAAAAACCCAGCACATTTGCTGCAACATGGACGGGACCGGAGGAGATTATCCTAAGCGAAATAAGTCAAGCAGAGAAGGACAATTATCATATGGTTTCACTCATTTATGGAACATAAGAAGTAGGAAGATCGGTAGGAGAAGAAAGGGAA
>NW_024423319.1:77165645-77171485 GCF_017311325.1 Ursus maritimus
AAATGGGATAGACCGGTGATGGGTAGTAAGGAGGGCACGTATTGCATGGTGCACTGGGTGTTTTACGCAACTAATGAATCATCGAACTTTACATCAGAAACCAGGGATGTACTGTATGGTGACTACCATAATATAACAAAAAAATATTAAAAAAATAAAAAATAAAATAAAATAAATTTAATTTAATTTAATTTAAAAAATAATTTAAAAATTAATACTAGCTTTTCTACTTGCTGGCTGGTGACTACAGACAAGTTGTCTAACCTGTCTGTATCTCAGGTCCTTATCTATAAAAAAATGTTAATTATAGTATTAACTTACATATGTCCACAATTTAGTGCAGTGTTAAACACAAAGTTAATTTAATCAATTTGGGTGTAATGGTACATGCCTTAATTATTTTCATATAATAAAGAAAATGATAAATATAAATTAAAAACAATTCAAAAATTTGAAATACATATATGTGTGTGTTTGTGCCATATCTAGGTAGATAGATAGATAGATGATGGACAAAAGGTCAGTTTTAAAAATAAGAATGATAGCGCTAGCTTCAACAGCATGCATACTAAAATTAGGACAATAAAAATAAGATAAATATATGAAGGATAAATAAGTCTTGAATAATATATTAATGAAAATATCAATGATCATTAATAAACTAATAATCAAATAAAAGTTAATTAGCCTTGAATGTCATTTTAATATATTGATTACTGAAAAAAATTAAAAAATTAATAATTTACTACAGCATTGTAAAATACTCTTTAGGGAGATAAATTGTTACAAGCATTCTACGGGGCTATTTGGAAATGCTTGTGAAGAATTTTCATGTTTCATTGTCTTTTGACCTTGCAATGTTGCTTTTTATAATTATTCCAAAGATGTTATCAGATACTTGAATATGTAAACACACACACACACATGTTCTTCATAGCATTTTTCATAATACTGAAAACTTATATTCAAAAATATGTGATCTGATTGTTCAAACGTATTTTATTAGACCCATAAAAATTACATTGTAGAAGACTAGTTAATAACAATTTTATCTTATGATGCAAATTTTTAAAATTCTGTTCACAAAACAATATTTATAGTTTTATCTTGGTTTATATAATAGTGGCATTCCTAGCTAGGACTTTATGAGGGATTTCTAGTTTTTTCTCCATGCTTTTATGTATTTTCCAATTTTTTTTCTTAGAGAGAGAGTGAGAGCATGCATGTTAGTTGGGGAGAGGTATAGAAGGAGAGAATCTCAAGCAGACTCCTCACCTAGTATGGAGCCAAACATTACACTTGATCTTGAGATCATTATATGAGCAGAAATCAAGAGTAGAATGCTCAACTGACTGAGCCACCCAGGTGCCCCATTTTCCAATTTTTTATGGTGAATATACATGTACTTTGTAATTAAAAAAATTGTAAAATAGGGGGGAAAAAGTGGTGCTCATGCTATGCTGCTACCTTAAGCACATGCTTAATCTTCTTGTTGAAAAACCCAGCACATTTGCTGCAACATGGACGGGACCGGAGGAGATTATCCTAAGCGAAATAAGTCAAGCAGAGAAGGACAATTATCATATGGTTTCACTCATTTATGGAACATAAGAAGTAGGAAGATCGGTAGGAGAAGAAAGGGAAGAAGAAAGGGGGGGTAAACAAAAGGGGGAATGAACCGTGAGAGACTATGGATTCTCTGAAACAAACAGAGGGCTTCAGAGGAGAGGTGGTGGGGGAATGGGATAGGGTGGTGATGGGTATTAAGGAGGGCACGAATTGCATGGTGCACTGGGTGTTATACGGAAGTAATGAATCATGGAACTTTACATTAAAAACTAGTGATGTACTGTACGATGACTAATATAATATAAAAAAAGGACCTTCAGATGTAATCCACCACTACCTCTTGAGCTCCTGGCAGTTAGAGATGGTCAAGGGTAGAGGACTGGTGTTAGAGCCCTATCTTCGGAGAGTGAGCCCCTCAGATGACCCATGGCACCCAAAGGGCAGCATGGAATTTCACGAATAAAGGGAGCAGAGCAAAGTTAGGTGTTGATGGACAAATAAATAAATTGCTCAGAGCTGAAAATGTGTACTTTTTTTTTTTAGTGAATTCATCTAAACTCAAACTATTTGTCAAGGAGAAGTGATTAGGACTATGTAAACTTGTAATCATATATGATTTGAATATCTTTTGCTATTAAAATATATTAAATCATGGATTTATGGTTTTTACAGAAAAAAAAATGTTCATGGCCTATCTTTAACTCATAAAAAACAGCACATACAGTTAATTAAATGATATTTTGAATGTATTCTTCTTTATAGGGAATGCGTCTTACTCATTTGTAACCATTAAAACCTATAGGGCCATCTATTTGCCTTTAGATTTTGTTTTTCTCACTGCATTGTAAAACTTGCCCTCACTGAAGAATAGGGATCCCATGAGATGTTTCAAACCCCCATGGAGGAAGCACTGGTAGGTGGTGGGCCTTTGGGATGGAGGTGGAGACAGCTGGGGGGAGAACTGCAACCTCCTGACATTTTCTTGTCCGGTTACACCTATTTTTGATTTAGTGTATCGCAAAGGCAGTTCAGTACAGTGGTTAAAGATATAATTTTGCATCCATATTGCATGGAATTAAATCCTGGCTCCTTCACTTTGCTAGATATGTGATTTTGGTGTGATTACTTAATTTTTCTATTCTTCATTTTTCTCTTTTATAAAATCAAGTTACCTAACTTTTTGAGTTGTCATGAGAATTAAATGAGTTAATTTGTATTAAGCACTTCATAGCTTCTAACATATGGTAAGGACTCTATAAACATTAGAAACTTGTATTCACTTGGTCGCATGGAGCATTTCAAATAAATATTACACTTCTACAGTTTTATCCACATCTCAGCTTTACCTTCTGAACCCCTTCTTTCAGCTTTCTGGAAAAACTCAGAATATTGTTTGGCATAATCATCTCAGGATGACATATCACATTGTTTCAAATTGATTTCATAGTAATTTTGGGATGTAGTGTCCTCTAAAACACAGAACAAAATACACCCAGGAACAACTGAAATTCCTTGTATTGTCCACACTGAGATATTATAGCCCTTTTTGCTTCCCCCTCTTCTTTTCCCCTTAATTTTTTAAATTATATGTACATATTTTTCAATTTTTCAAATTTATTCCTGTGTTTCATTATGACTTTTTTTCAGTGGTGATGTCTAAACAGCCTGGATTTTGCTGGGGTGCATCTAGCTTCGGTCATGGTTGATATTTTGGTCTCTGTCCATTTGCTCAACCATCCATTGACAGAATGACTAGGAGGAGGAACTCCCAAAAAAGAAAAGAACCAGAGAAAATGTCTTCTGCTGCAGAACTAATGTATATGGATATAAGCAAGATGTCAGAAACAGATTTCAGGATAGCAATCATGAAGTCAATAGCTAGGCTTGAAAAAAGCATTAGTGAGAATATAAAAACTCTAAGGGCAGAAATGAGATCTAATCAGGCCAAACTTAAAAATGTTATGAATGAAATGCCATCTAAACTGGACACTCTAACAGCTAGGGTAAATGAGGGAGAAGAATGAATTAGTGACCTAGAAGATAAGCTGATCGAAAGGAAGGAAAATGAAGAAGAAAGGGAGATTAGACTTAGAAAGATCAAAGACACCATGAAATGCTCCAACGTCAGAATTATTGGCATCCCCGAGGAAGTGGAGAGAGAGAGAGGACTAGAAGGTATATTTGAACCAATCATAGCTGAGAACTTCCCTAATCTGGAGAAGAAAACAAGCATTCCTGTCCAAGATGCAAAAAGGACCCCTCACAAAATCAATAAAAATAAATCAACACCCCAATACTTAATAGTGAACCTTGCAAATTTTAGAGCCAAGGAAGCCATCCTTAGAGCAGCTAGGGGAAAGAGATTTCTTACATAGGAAGGGAGAAACATCAGAATAACATCAGACTTGTCCAGAGAGACCTGGAAAACCAGAAAGGGCTGGCAGGACATATTCAGGGTACTAAATGAAAAGAACATGCAAATAAGAATACTTTACCCAGCAAGACTGTCATTCACAATGGACAGAGAGTTAAAGAGATTTCAGGACAGGCAGAAACTGAAAGAATATGTGACAAAAAAGCCATCCCTGAAAGAAATATTAAAAGGCATTCTGTAAACAAAGAGAAACCCCAAGAGTCACATAGACCAGAAAGAAACAGAAAACCTACAGAAACAGGGACCTTACAGGCAATACAATGGCACTAAATTCATATATGTCAATAGTTACTCTCAATTTGAACGAGTTGAATGCGCCCATCAAGAGACACAGGGTGTCAGATTGGATAAAAAAGCAGAACCCATCCATATGCTGTTTACAAGAGACTAATTTTGAACCTAAAGACACCTCCAGATTGAAGGTGTCCAGATTGAACAATTAACCATGCCAACGGACCTCAAAAGAAAGCTGGGGTAGCAATTCTCATATTACACAAATTAGATTTTAAACCAAAGACCAAAGTAAGAGATGTAGAGGGACATTATGTCATAACTAAAGTGTCTATACAACAAGAAGACCTAACAATTATAAATATTTATGACCCCAACATGGGAGCAGCCAATTATATAAACCAATTAATAAACAAAGTTTTAAAAAAACCATATAGGTAGTAACACATTAATAGTAGGAGACCTCAACACTCCACTCACAGCAATGGACAGATCATCTAAGCAGAAGATCAACAGAGAAACAGGAGCTTTGAATGACACATTGGATAAGATGGACTTTGTACATATATACAGAACATTCCATCCTAAAACAACAGAATACGCATTCTTTTTGAGTGCACTTGGAACTTTCGCCAGAATAGACCACATACTGGGTCACAAATCAGGTCTCAACTGATACCAAAAGATTGAGATTATCCCTTGCATATTTTCAGATCACAATGCTGTGAAACTGGAACTCAAGCACAAGAAGAAATGTGGAAGGAACTCAAACACTTGGAAGTTAAAAAGAATCTTGCTAGAAGATGGCGGAGGAGTAGGAGACACCTTTTTCCGCCGATCCCCCGAGTCGAGCTGGATAGGAACCAGACCAGCCTAAACAACCACGGAACCAGCCTGAGACGCAGGAAGATGCATCTGGATCTCTACAAATGAACATCTCCAGTGCTGAATATTGAGGTACGAAGCGGGGAGCCATGAAACCGTGCACAGATATCGGAAGATAAACGGAAGGGGAGGGAATCGCCGGTTCGGGAGCCGGAGAGTGGTAGCCACTTGCACGGGAGAGCGGGCGGGGCTCGTGGACGGCACCCGCAAAAACAGCAGACTGAGACCGTGAGCCGAGTGCGTGCGCAACCAGGCATCTCGCGGAACACCGGAATCCCGGTGCGCTCACTGGATCCAGACTGAGACCGGGAGCTTCCGGAGCGCGCGGGGCGGCCGGCGGCTGCCGGCTGGCAGCGTTAGAAACATAAAGGACAGAGACGCGCCGGCCCTGGAAGTGAGGGCTGGGACGCTGGGTGTGGGGTGCACATCCCAGGACGCTGCAGGGTTGAGCTGCACCAACAGTAACAGAGTTAAAGGGGCCAGAACACTAGTAGAGAAGGGGCCGCAATCCCTCTGTTCTGTGACAGAGGCTGAAATTCGGCCGCTGCTGCTCTGACTCTCAGAAGAGGCACAACTAACCACCAGGGAAAGCCACCAGAGAATAAAAGCCTGGAAATACAGGCTCAGAGAGTGCCATCCCCATCCCCCTCACAGGGGACACGGAGACTCTACCCAAACAGGGTTGCCTGAGTATCGGCGCGGCAGGCCCCTCCCCCAGAAC
>NW_024423319.1:77171495-77186552 GCF_017311325.1 Ursus maritimus
ATTACACAAATTAGATTTTAAACCAAAGACCAAAGTAAGAGATGTAGAGGGACATTATGTCATAACTAAAGTGTCTATACAACAAGAAGACCTAACAATTATAAATATTTATGACCCCAACATGGGAGCAGCCAATTATATAAACCAATTAATAAACAAAGTTTTAAAAAAACCATATAGGTAGTAACACATTAATAGTAGGAGACCTCAACACTCCACTCACAGCAATGGACAGATCATCTAAGCAGAAGATCAACAGAGAAACAGGAGCTTTGAATGACACATTGGATAAGATGGACTTTGTACATATATACAGAACATTCCATCCTAAAACAACAGAATACGCATTCTTTTTGAGTGCACTTGGAACTTTCGCCAGAATAGACCACATACTGGGTCACAAATCAGGTCTCAACTGATACCAAAAGATTGAGATTATCCCTTGCATATTTTCAGATCACAATGCTGTGAAACTGGAACTCAAGCACAAGAAGAAATGTGGAAGGAACTCAAACACTTGGAAGTTAAAAAGAATCTTGCTAGAAGATGGCGGAGGAGTAGGAGACACCTTTTTCCGCCGATCCCCCGAGTCGAGCTGGATAGGAACCAGACCAGCCTAAACAACCACGGAACCAGCCTGAGACGCAGGAAGATGCATCTGGATCTCTACAAATGAACATCTCCAGTGCTGAATATTGAGGTACGAAGCGGGGAGCCATGAAACCGTGCACAGATATCGGAAGATAAACGGAAGGGGAGGGAATCGCCGGTTCGGGAGCCGGAGAGTGGTAGCCACTTGCACGGGAGAGCGGGCGGGGCTCGTGGACGGCACCCGCAAAAACAGCAGACTGAGACCGTGAGCCGAGTGCGTGCGCAACCAGGCATCTCGCGGAACACCGGAATCCCGGTGCGCTCACTGGATCCAGACTGAGACCGGGAGCTTCCGGAGCGCGCGGGGCGGCCGGCGGCTGCCGGCTGGCAGCGTTAGAAACATAAAGGACAGAGACGCGCCGGCCCTGGAAGTGAGGGCTGGGACGCTGGGTGTGGGGTGCACATCCCAGGACGCTGCAGGGTTGAGCTGCACCAACAGTAACAGAGTTAAAGGGGCCAGAACACTAGTAGAGAAGGGGCCGCAATCCCTCTGTTCTGTGACAGAGGCTGAAATTCGGCCGCTGCTGCTCTGACTCTCAGAAGAGGCACAACTAACCACCAGGGAAAGCCACCAGAGAATAAAAGCCTGGAAATACAGGCTCAGAGAGTGCCATCCCCATCCCCCTCACAGGGGACACGGAGACTCTACCCAAACAGGGTTGCCTGAGTATCGGCGCGGCAGGCCCCTCCCCCAGAACACAGAAGGCAGGCTGAAAAATCAAGAAGCCCACAACCCGGGTGCCTGGGTGGTGCAGTCATTGAGCGCCTGTCTTCGGCTTAGGGCGTGATCCTGGCATTCCGGAAAGGAGTCCCTCATCGGGCTCCTCCGCTGGGAGCCTGCTTCTTCCTCTCCCACTCCACTGCCTCTTTTCCCTCTCTAGCTGGTTGGCTGCCACATAAATAAATAAATAAAATCTTTAAAGACGAAGCCCACATCCCTAAGATCCCTCTAAAACAAGGGGCACGGCCTGGGACCCAGTCAATAAATTGGGCTCTGGACAACCCCGCAACCTCTCCTCATCAGAATGACAAGAAGGAGAAGCCCCCCAAGCAAAGAAAAGACAGTGAGTCTGTGGCCTCTGCCACAGAAATAATGGATATGGATGTAACCAAATTATCAGAAATGGAATTCAGAGTAATGATGGTCAAAATGATGAGTAGAATTGAAAAAACTATTAACGAAAAGGTTACTGAGAATATAGAATCACTAAGGACAGAAATGAGAGTGAACCTGACAGAAATTACAAATTCTATGAGCCAAATGCAGGCAAAACTAGAGGCTCTGACGGCCAGGGTCACAGAAGCAGAGGAACGGGTTAGTGATGGGGAGGATGGGTTAATAGAGGAAAAAACAAAATAGAAGGTGCTCTTAAAAAAATGCACACCCACGAATGTAGGTAACAGGAGATTACTGACTCAATGAAACGATCCAATGTTAGAATCATCGGCATCCCCGAGGGGGTGGAGAAAAACAGAGGTCTAGAAGAGATATTTGAACAAATTGTAGCTGAAAACTTCCCTAATCTAGCAAGGGAAACAAACATTCGTGTCCAAGAGGCAGAGAGGACCCCTCCCAAGCTCAACCACGACAAACCTACGCCACGTCACGTCATAGTGCAATTCGCAAATATTAGATGCAAGGATACAGTATTGAAAGCGGCCAGGGCAAAGAAATTTCTCACGTACCAAGGCAAAAGCATCAGAATTACGTCAGACCTGTCTACACAGACCTGGAATGAGAGAAAGGGTTGGGGGAGCATATTTAAAGCTCTTTCAGAGAAAAACATGCAGCCAAGGATCCTTTATCCAGCAAGGCTGTCATTCAGAATTGATGGAGAAATAAAGACATTTCAGAATCGCCAGTCACTAACCAATTTTGTAACCACGAAACCAGCCCTACAGGAGATATTACGGGGGGTTCTATAAAAGTAAAAAGGCCCCAAGAGTGATACAGAACAGAAAGTCACAGCCAATACAAACAAAGACTTTACTGGCAACATGGCAACATTAAAATCATATCTCTCAGTAATCAGTCTTAATGTAAATGGTTTGAACCATCCCATAAAACGCCACAGGGTTGCAGATTGGATAAAAAGAAATGACCCATCCATTTGCTGTCTACAAGAGACTCATTTCGAACCCAAAGATGCATTCAGACTGAGAGTAAGGGGATGGAGTACCATCTTTCACGCAAATGGACCTCAAAAGAAAGCTGGGGTAGCAATTCTCATATCAGATAAATTGGATTTTAAACTACAGACTATAGTTAGAGATGCAGAAGGGCACTATATTATTCTTAAGGGAAGTATTCAACAAGTGGATATGACAATTATAAATATATATGCCCCCAACAGGGGAGCAGCAAGATACACAAGCCAACTCTTAACCAGAATAAAGAGACATATAAATAAAAATACATTAATAGTAGGGGACCTCAACACTCCACTCTCAGAAATAGACAGAACACCCTGGCAAAAACTAAGCAAAGAATCAAAGGCTTTGAATGCCATACTCGACGAGTTGGACCTCATAGATATATATAGAACACTACACCCCAGAACCAAAGAATACTCATTCTATTCTAATGCCCATGGAACATTCTCAAGAATAGACCATGTTCTGGGACACAAAACAGGTCTCAACCGATACCAAAAGATTGAAATTATCCCCTGCATATTCTCAGACCACAACGCTCTGAAATTGGAACTCAACCACAAGGAAAAATTTGGAAGAAACTCAAACACTTGGAGACTAAGAACCATCCTGCTCAGGAATGACTCGATAAACCAGGAAATCAAAAATCAAATTAAACAATTTATGGAGACCAATGAGAATGAAAATACAACAGTCCAAAACCTATGGGATACTGCAAAGGCAGTCCTAAGGGGGAAATACATAGCCATCCAAGCCTCACTCAAAAGAATAGAAAAATCTAAAATGCAGTTTTTATATTCTCACCTCAAGAAGCTGGAACAGCAACAGAGGGACAGGCCTAATCCACGCACGAGGAAGCAGTTGACCAAAATTAGAGCTGAAATCAATCAAGCAGAAACCAGAAGTACAGTAGAGCAGATCAACAGGACTAGAAGCTGGTTCTTTGAGAGAATCAATAAAATTGACAGACCACTGGCAAGACTTATCCAAAAGAAAAGAGAAAGGACCCAGATTATTAAAATTATGAATGAAAAAGGAGAGGTCACGACGAACACCATTGAAATTGGAAGGATTATTAGAAATTTTTATCAACAGCTATATGCCAATAAACTAAGCAATCTGGAAGAGATGGAATCCTTCCTGGAAACCTATAAACTACCAAGATTGAAACCGGAAGAAATTGATTCCTTAAACAGGCCAATTAATTATGAAGAAATTGAGTCAGTGATAAACAACCTTCCAAATAACAAAACTCCAGGCCCGGACGGTTTTCCTGGGGAATTCTACCAAACATTCAAAGAAGAAATAATACCTATTCTCCTAAAGCTATTTCAAAAAATAGAAACAGAAGGAAAGCTACCAAACTCATTCTATGAGGCCAATATTACCTTGATCCCCAAACCAGGCAAAGACCCCCTCAAAAAGGAGAATTACAGACCGATTTCCCTAATGAATATGGACGCCAAAATCCTCAACAAGATACTTGCTAATAGAATCCAACAGTACATTAAAAGGATTATCCATCACGATCAAGTGGGATTCATACCTGGGATGCAAGCGTGGTTCAATATTCGCAAATCAATCAGCGTGATACATCATATCAACAAGAAAAGACTCAGGAACCATATGATCCTCTCAATCGATGCCGAAAAAGCATTTGACAAAATACAGCATCCTTTCCTGATTAAAACCCTTCAGAGTGTAGGAATAGAAGGTACATTTCTCAATCTCATAAAAGCCATCTATGAAAAGCCTACTGCAAATATTATTCTCAATGGGGAAAAGCTGGAAGCCTTTCCCTTAAGATCAGGAACTCGACAAGGATGCCCACTCTCGCCACTATTATTCAACATAGTACTAGAAGTCCTTGCAACAGCAATCAGACGACAAAAAGGGATCAAAGGTATTCAAATTGGCAAAGAAGAAGTCAAAATGTCTCTCTTTGCAGATGACATGATACTCTATATGGAAAACCCAAAAGAAGCCACTCCCAAACTATTAGAAGTTATAGAGCAATTCAGTAACGTGGCGGGATACAAAATCAATGCTCAGAAATCAGTTGCATTTCTATACACGAATAACGAGACCGAAGAAAGAGAAATTAGGGAATCCATCCCATTTACAATAGCACCAAAAACCATACGTTACCTTGGAATTAACTTAACCAGAGACGTAAAGGACCTATATTCTAGAAACTATAAATCACTCTTGAAAGACATTGAGGAAGACATAAAAAGATGGAAAGATATTCCATGCTCATGGATTGGAAGAATTAACATAGTTAAAATGTCCATGCTACCCAGAGCAATCTACACTTTCAATGCTATCCCGATCAAAATACCGAGGACATTTTTCAAAGAACTGGAACAAATAGTCCTTAAATTTGTATGGAAACAGAAAAGGCCCCGAATCTCCAAGGAACTGTTGAAAAGGAAAAACAAAGCTGGGGGCATCACAATGCCGGATTTCGAGCTGTACTACAAAGCTGTGATCACAAAGACAGCATGGTACTGGCACAAAAACAGACACATAGACCAATGGAACAGAATAGAGAGCCCAGAAATGGACCCTCGGCTCTTTGGGCAACTAATATTTGATAAAGCAGGAAAAAACATCCGGTGGGAAAAAGACAGTCTCTTCAATAAATGGTGCTGGGAAAATTGGACAGCTACATGCAAAAGAATGAAACTTGACCACTCTCTCACACCATACACAAAAATAAACTCCAAATGGATGAAAGACCTTGATGTGAGACAGGAATCCATCAAAATTCTAGAGGAGAACATAGGCAGTAACCTCTACGACATCGGCCAAAGCAACCTTTTTCATGACACATCCCCAAAGGCAAGAGAAACAAAAGATAAAATGAATTTATGGGACTTCATCAAGATTAAAAGTTTCTGCACAGCCAAGGAAACAGTCAGAAAAACTAAGAGACAGCCCACGGAATGGGAGAATATATTTGCAAATGACACTACAGATAAAGGACTGGTATCCAAGATCTACAAAGAACTTCTCAAACTCAATACACGAGAAACAAATAAACAAATCAAAAAATGGGCAGAAGAAATGAACAGACACTTTTCCAATGAAGACATACAAATGGCTAACAGACACATGAAAAAATGTTCAAAATCATTAGCCATCAAGGAAATTCACATCAAAATCACACTGAGATACCACCTTACACCAGTTAGAATGGCAAAAATAGACAAGGCAAGAAAGAACAATTGTTGGAGAGGATGTGGAGAAATGGGATCCCTCCTACATTGTTGGTGGGAATGGAAGTTGGTAGAGCCACTCTGGAAAACAGTGTGGAGGTCCCTTAAAAAGTTAAAAATTGAGCTACCCTATGATCCAGCCATTGCACTACTGGGTGTTTACCCCAAAGATACAGATGTAGTGAAGAGAAGGGCCATATGCACCCCAATGTTCATAGCAGCAATGTCCACAATAGCTAAATTGTGGAAGGAGCCGAGATGCCTTTCAACAGATGACTGGACTAAGAACTTGTGGTCCATATATACAATGGAATATTACTCAGCAATCAGAAAGAACGAGTTCTCAACATTTGCTGTAACATGAACGGCACTGGAGGAGATAATGCTAAGTGAAATAAGTCAAGCAGAGAAAGACAACTATCATATGATTTCTCTCATCTATGGAACATAAGAACTAGGATGATCCATAGGGGAAGAATGGGATAAAGGAAGGGGGGGTAATCAGAAGGGGGAATGAAACATGAGAGACTATGGACTATGAGAAACAAACTGAGGGCCTCAGAGGGGAGGTGGGTGGGGGAATGGGATAGGCTGGTGATGGGTAGTAAGGAGGGCACATATTGCATTGTGCACTGGGTGTTATACACAACTAATGAATCATCGAGCCTTACATCGGAAACCGGGGATGTACTGTATGGTGACTAACATAATATAATAAAAAATCATTTAAAAAAAAGCATCTTGCTGAAGAATGATTGGGTCAATCAGGAAGTTAATGAAAAACTTAAACAATTCATGGAAATGTATGAGAATGAAAACAATAGGATCAAAACCTATGGGATACTGCAAAGGCGGTCCTAAGAGGGAAATATACAGCCATCCAAACCTCTCTCAAAAAATTAGAAAAATTCCAAATGCACAAGCTTATCTTACTCCTAAATGACCTGGAGAAAGAACAGCAAATAACACCTAAACCACGCAGGAGAAGAGAAATAATAAAATATTAGAACAGAAATCAATGAAATAGAAACCAGAAAAACAGTAGAACAGATCAATGAAACTAGATGCTGGTTCTTTGAAAGAATTAATAAGACTGATAAAGCGCTGGCCAGACTTATTCAAAAGAAAAGGGAAAGGACCCAAATTAATAAAATCATGAGTGAAAGGGGAAAGATCATGACTAACACCAAGGAAACAGAAACAAGTATTAGAAATTATTACCAGCAAGTATACACCAACAATTTAACCAATCTAGAAGAAATGGATGTATTCCTGGAAACTAATAAACTACCACGACTGAAAAAGGATGAAATAGACAATCTGACTAGAACAATTACCAGTAGCAAAATTGAAGCAGTAATCAAAAACCTCCCAAAAAACAAGAGTCCATGGCCAGATGGTTTCCCAGCGGAATTCTAGCAAAGATTTAAAGAAGAAGTAATACCTATTCTACTGAAGCTCTTTCAAAAGTAGAAACAGAAGGACAACTTCTAAACTCATTCTATGAGGCAAGCATTACCCTGATCCAAAAATCAGGCAAAGACCCCATCAAAAAGGGGAATTACAGAACAATATCCCTGATAAACATTGATGCGAAAATACTCAACAAGATCCTAGCCAATAGGATCCAACAGTATATTAAAAGAATTATTTACCATGACCAGGTGGGATTTATTCCTGGGATGCAGGGGTGGTTCAACATTCACAAATCAATCAACATGATAGAGCACATTAATAAAGGAGAAGACAAGAAATATATGATTCTCTCATTTGATACAGAGAAAGCATTTCACAAAATACAGTGTCCTTTCCTGATTAAAACTCTTCGAAGTACAGGGATAGAGGGAACATACCTCAATATCACAAAAGCCATCTATGAAAAACCCACAGAGAATATCATTCTCAATGGGGGAATAACTGAGAATTTTCCCTTAAGGTCAGGAACATGACAAGGATACCCACCCTCACCATTATTGTTCAATGTAGTGCTAGAAGTTCCTAGTCTCAGCAATCAGACAACAAAAAGAAGTAAAAGGCATACAAATTGGCAAAGAAGTGAAACTCTCTGTCTTCACAGATGACATGATATTTTATGCAGAAAACCCAAAAGACTCCACCCCCAAATAACTAGAACTCATGCAGCAATTCAGCAACATGGCAGGATACAAAATCAACGGACAGAAATCAGTTGCATTTCTATAGACTAACAATGTAACTGAAGGAAAAGAAATTAAGAAATCAATTCCATTTACGATAGTGCCAAAACCCATAAGATACCTAGGAGTAAACCTAACAAAAGAGGTAAAGGATCTCTACTCTAGAAACTATAGAACACTTATGAAAGAAATTGAGGAAGACACAGAGATGGAAAAACATTCCATGATCACGGATTGGAAGAGTAAACATTGTTAAAGTGTCTATGCTGCCCAGAACATGTGAATCTACATATTCAATACAATCTCTATCAAAATACTATTGACATTTTTCACAGAACTGGAACAAATATTCCTAAAATTTGTATGGAACATGAAAAGACCCTGAATCCCTGGGGGAATGTTGAAAAAGAAAACCAAAGCTGGGGGCATCACAATGCCTGACTTCAAGCTATATTACAAAGCTGTGATCATCAAGACAGCATGGTATTGACACAAAAACAGATACATAGACCAACATAACAGAATAGAGACCCCAGAAAAGGACCCTTAACTCTATGGTCAACTAATCTTTGATAAAGTAGGAAAGAACATTCAATGGAAAAAAAAACCATTCTCTTCAATAAATGGTGCTGGGAAAACTGGACAGCCACATTCAGAAGAGTGAAACTAGACTATTCTCTTATTCATAATATAACTGGACCATTCCCTTACACTATACACAAAGATAAACTCAAAATGGATGAAAGACCTCAATGTGAGACAGGAATCCATCAAAATCCTAGAGGAGAACATAGGCAATAACCTCTTCGACATTGTCCACAGAAACTTATTTCAAGACATGTCTCTAAAGGCAAGGGAAACAAAAGCAAAAATGAACTTTTGGGACTTCATCAAGATAAAAAGCTTTTGCACAGCAAAGGAAATAGTCAAGAAAAGTAAGAGGCATTTCACAGAATAGGTGAAGACATATGCAAATGACACTACAGATAAAAGGCTGGTATCCAAGATCTATAAAGAACTTCTCAAACTCAACACTCAAAAAACAAATAATCCAGTCAAAAAAATGGGCAGAAGACATAAAGACACTTTTCCAATGAAGACATATGAATGGCTAACAGACACATGAAAAAATGTTCAACATCACTTGGCATCAGGGAAATAATAACCAAAACTACAATGAGATACAACCTTACACCAGTTAGAATGGCAAAAATTAACAAGACAGGAAACAATAAATGTTGGTGAAGATGTGGAGAAAGAGGAATCCTCTTACACTGTTGCTGGGAACACAAGCTGGTACAGCCACTCTGGAAAATAGTATGGAAGTTCCTCAACATGTTAAAAATAGAAGCTACCTTATGACCCAGCAATTGCAATAGTAGATATTTCCCACAAAGATACAGATGTAGTGAAAAGAAGGGGCACATGCACCCCAATGTACATAGCAGCAATGTCCACTATAGCCAAACTGTGGAAGGAGCTGAGATGTCCTTCAACAGATGAATGGATAAAGAAGACGTGGTCCATATATACAATGGAATATTACTCAGCCATCAGAAAGGATGAATACCCACCATTTGCATTGACATGGATGGAACCAGAGGAGATTATGCTAAGTGAAATAAGTCAATCAGAGAAAGACAATTTTCGTATGATTCCACTCATATGTGGAACATTAGGGATAGAGAAGAGGACCACAGGGGAAGGGAGGGAAAAGTGAATGGGAAGAAATCTGAGATGGGGACTAACCATGAGAGACTGTGGACTCCTGGAATCAAACTGAGGGTTACAGAAGAGAGGGGTGGCAATATTCATAGCAGCATTGTCCACAATAGCTAAATCATGGAAGGAACCAAGATGCCCTTCAACAGATGACTGGATTAAGAAGTTGTGGTCCATATATACAATGGAATATTACTCAGCTATCAAAAAGAAATAGTTCTCAACATTTGCTGCAACATGGACGGCACTGGAGGAAATAATGCTAAGTGAAATAAGTCAGGCAGAGAAAGACAATTATCATATGATTTCTCTCATCTATGGAACATAAGAACTAGGAAGATTGGTAAGAGAAGAAATGGATAAAGAAAGGGGGTCAATCAGAAGGGGGAATGAAGCATGAGAGACTATGGACTATGAGAAACAAACTGAGGGCTTCAGAGGGGAGGGGGGTGGGGGAATGGGATAGACTGGTGATGGGTAGTAAGGAGGGCACATATTGCATGGTGCACTGGGTGTTATACACAACTAATGAATCATCGAACTTTACATCAAAAACCAGGGATGTACTGTATGGTGACTAACATAATATAATAAAAAAACCAAAAACCAAAAAACAAACAAACAAACAAAAAAAGAGGGGTGGGGGATGGGGTAACGGGGTGATAGGTATTAAGGAGGGCATGTGTTGGGATGAGCACTGGGTATCACAGGCAACTAATGCATCATTGAATACTACAATAAAAACTTAAGACGGAGTGTATGTTGGCTAACTGAAGAGAATAAAAAAATTAAAAATAAAGAAATTGAGATGTACATGTGTCTTTTCTTTACTACACTGTGAGTAGGAATGATGTCACACGCACCTTCACACTCCTAGTATCTAGCACAGCCTGCCCATTAACACCAATAAATAGTTTTAACTGACAATTTTGAGTATTTTATTTCAATATAGTTCTATAGAGAATGTTTAAAAATGTTGACTTTGCACAAGGTATTTTTCATCAGAAGATAAAATGATAAATGATGCATAATTCTGGGTCTCAAAAATATAAAGTCTATTAAATTGCTGGAGAATGGGAGGAGGACAATACCACAAATGACTAAAATGCAAGGTGCTATAAAATTAGTAACATAAGTACTAGAAGAGTCAAAGGAAGGAAAAGTCATTACCACTTGAGGGATCAATACAGATTCCTTGAAAAGCTAACCTCATATGGTTTATGAGTCAGAGTCCAGTCAAGAAAGATAGTTCAATAGTGGAAATTCAATATTACCCTGATATCCCTGAAAAGAGAGAATGGTGAAAGGGCCAACAGATTGATAACTGTGGGTAACAACTACCACTCCTATTCTTAATGGAACAAGGGAAGGAAAGGTCTTATTAGAGTACAAGAGGTGGGGCTACCTGTTGCAAGCTAAGAGTATTGGTCAGTCACTGGGAGCCACCCCAGTGGAAAATGAAGGGAGGGGCTGTCTCCTGGAAGATTGAACCACAGATAAGACACAGCTGCTGACAAAGTGTCTGCACAAAGCAGAGAGACAGAATACATGCCCTGGCTTTACTTTTCCTCTTATCCTCTAGCCTCTTACCAGTACTTTCTATTGGACAAACCTAATCACAATCCAGTGAGTAAAAGAGAGCATGGAAATATAATTTTTCATGGTTATCCCCTTGCAGCACAGAGAAGAGCAGAAGAAGACAGGAAAATAGATCTGTGACCAGACAAGCAAATGACTAAAATAAGAGATGGTGGGTATTGTTGGCTACTTACTCATCATCTTTTCTCTCCTTTATCTGTCTCCCTTTTTAAGAGTAATATGGCTTTTGTTCAGGTGTTCACTATCTCTCCACAAAGTCCATGTACTTCAAGTGAAGCTGATCTTACCTCCCCCACCTTCCCTGTTGAGTCCCTCATAAGCTTAAGCCAATTGGCATATATTCCATTTTCATTGCCTTGTTCAGGGATAGGCATGTGATACAAATGGGCCAATCAGGGTAAATCTTAGGTCTCTGACTTGGAAGGTAGGCAAAGCTACTTTCTTGTCTTCTGGATATTATGGTATTTGGATGTGAAATCAGAAACAGCCATATTATATTTGGGTGTCACCATTAGGGAAGTAGCCTAATGATGCAGCTAATGTATACCTGAGAACACAGCCAAAGAAACCACAGAAAAATAGAGCCAAAGCCACTGATTTAAGCTCATTTCACTATTACTGAAGCCAAAAACAATCTTATTGTTTAAGAAATTTTAAGCCATATTTTTTGTTCTTTATATCCAAGGACATTCTCACTGATATCTAGAGTGATTAGGGTTAGAGAGTCAGTCTGTGATAACGGTTGACATTATTATAATAGTCTCCTAATTCCCTGCTTTTAGGCTTATACCTTGTTAACCTATCATATTATACACCACTACTAGAAGGATTTTTGTAGTGAGAATTTGTCATTATTTTTACCATTTGCTCTCTCAGCCCACACCTCTGTCTGGGGAGTCACTGTCTTACAAGGCAAGGATTGGCTCATTGTCTGATGAGATATAGGTAATACAAACTTGTGAAAGTTTTACAAGATAAAGAGTTGAACCTGAAGCAGAGTTAAGGTTATATTTGCTTGAGATTAAGAGTCGAGTGGTTTAGTATACTAGTAGAGCTAAATGTCGTTCTGTGTCTTGGAATGAGTCAGTTGACCAGAGTTATGGAGTTAGTCTGGGCCTAGCTTTGGCATCACTTTTTGGCTGTGATCAAAGGTTCATTGGAAAGACAGGTTTAAGCATCAATCTGAGGGTTCTGGGGCAAGAGTTTCATCTGGTTCTGTTCTAAGTGGTCAGAGTATCTCCATGATAAGGATATTTCTCAGTAATAGTTAAGGGTCACAGGAAAACAGGGATTCAAGCATTAGTCCATGACTAAATTTAGGAATCAATCAGTCTGTCACCAGGAGTTATGGCCACTCACTGACTGTAGCTAATTTTTGACAGGAGTTAGTTAGAATTTTAGTCTGGAGCTAACAATAATGTTCAGTCTATTGTAATGTGTAGAGTTAGACTGTAGTATAGATTGACTATTTTGTGTGTGGTGTTAGAGATTGGTTTGTGCTCAGTAGTAGGCATATTTCTTAGATAGAAATAAAGAGATCACCTAGTTGCGTGACCTTAAATCCTCAAAAAAGTCATTTATCACTACCATGTAATAGGTTTCCAGGAATGTTACATTTACAGAGAAGAATGCCAGGCAAATAATAAAGTAAATAGTCCTATTTACTAGCTGGAAATTTAGTTTCAAATTCCAGTGTGGTGTCCTGTTAAATGGGATTAGATCATGAGTGAAAGTGAAGGTTTTTATTTTGTTTTATTTTTTTACCTCTTTTATTTTATTTTTATTTTACCTAGAACAGATCTAAGCTAAATGTAGAATAACTTCCTTGACAATGTTTTTTTTCCCTTCTAGGCCTAGCCTGAATATGGTACCTGGGATTTAGCACCTTGATCATTAAAAGGGGCAACCACAACCACCTGAGGCCAGCGTGCAATCCAGTGAAATCTCAGCACTCTTAGAAGACAGAAATGTCTCCATAGTTCATGGTTCCATTTGTGTTCCCACTGAAGCAGTGGAGGAGGACATTTCAGAGCATGGATCTAGATTGTATAGCCATAGGTCCTGGTCTTAAGTCACCACTCATTACTGAACATGTAGTGATATCGCTTACATTCTCTTAGGCTCTATATCCTTCACTGTAAAAAAACACAGATATACCTCAGAGATAGCTTGTGTTTGGTCCCAGACTATCACAATAAAGCAAATGTCACAACAAAAACAAGAGGCAAGAAAATACAAACACAAAGAAAACCAAGTTCTTCCCTAAAACGTATAAAACAAGCCTTTGTTCCCTGAATGCCCCCTTTGATTTTGCAATACTTCTCTTAGCTTCTATGACATTGAGCTATTACGGTTTTACTTCCTTTGTAGCTCATCTTTCTGTCTGATTTCTGAATGTAAGAATTTGATAGGGAAATTCTTGGATCTTTTCTCTTTCTTACCTACACTGCTTCCCTAGTTGATATCATCTAGGCACATAGCATTACATAACATTAATTTGCTGATGAGTCCAAATATGTATCAAGAGTTCCAATCTCACTTTTGAGCTCCAGACCCACATCTCCACTTAAATTTTTTAAAACTCAACATTTCCAAAACATAGTTCTTATTTTCTCCTTAAGACATTTTTTCTTTTCTAGTCTTCCCCACCCAGGAAAGGGTACCATCATTCAATCAGGTGCTTCAGAAAAAAACACAATAGTTATCCTCAATTCCCTTACTCTCTATGTATAGTCCCAAAGTCTATCAATAGTTTCATGAGCTTTACTTGTAATATACATCTGAATATGTCCACTTCTTCCATTTTCTCTAACACCACCATAATCTAAGCTAACAAAATCTCTTGCTTGGGTCATTACAACACCATCCTATCTGGTATTTTAGCTTTCACTTTTGTCTCTTATAGCAGCTATAGTAAAAAGCATAAATCACATTATATTACTTGTCTGGTCAAAATTATCTAGTGATTTTTGATTTAACCTGAATAAAATTCAAACTCTTTACTATGGCTTATAAGGTGATTTTCAACCCTAATCAACCCAGCCCTCTGTTTTACAACAAACATATATTTTAAGGTTTTATTTTAATTCCAGTTAACATATAGCATTATATTAGTTTCAAATGTACAATATAGTATTTGAACAGTTACATACATCACCCTGTGCTCATCACAACAAGTACACTCTTTAATTATCATCACTTATTTAACCCATTCCCTCACCAAGCTCCCCTCTGGTAACCATCATATTGTTCTCCATAATTAAAAGTCTGTTTGTTGCTTTGACTCACTCTCTTTCTCATATTTTTTCTTTGCTTGTTTTTTTTTCCTTAAATTTGATGTTTCTGAAATCATGGTACTTGTCTTTCTATTACTTATTTCACTTAGCATTGTACTCTATAGCTCCATCCATGTCCTTGCAAATGGCAAGACTTCATTCATTTTTATGGCTGAGTAATATTCTACTATATATATTCTATTACAATTCTATTATAATATTCTATTATATATAATCTATATCTGTATCTATCTATCTATCTATCTATCTATCTATCTA
>NW_024423319.1:77186562-77199842 GCF_017311325.1 Ursus maritimus
TATCTATCTATCTATCTATCTATCTATCTATCTAATCACTTCTTCTTTACCCATTCATTAGTCAATATGGGCTGCTTCCATATCTTGGCTATTGTTAATACTGCTGCTATAAACATTGGGGTTCATGTATCCCTTTGAATTATAGTTTTTGTATTCTTTGTTTGAATACCCAGTAAAGAGAATACTGGATCTTAAGGTAGCTCTATTTTTAACATTTTGAGGAATCTCCATACTGTTTCCCAGAGTGGCTGCTCCAGTTTGCATTCCCACCAACTATGCAAGAGAGTTACCCTTTAAATTCAAATCAAAACCACACTGAGATACCACCTTACGCCAGTTAGAATGGCAAAAATAGACAAGGCAAGAAACAACAATTGTTGGAGAGGATGTGGAGAAAGGGGATCCCTCCTACATTGTTGGTGGGAATGCAAGTTGGTACAGCCACTCTGGAAGACAGTGTGGAGGTCCCTTAAAAAGTTAAAAATTGAGCTACCCTATGATCCAGCCATTGCACTACTGGGTGTTTACCCCAAAGATACAGACGTAGTGAAGAGAAGGGCCATATGCACCCCAATGTTCATAGCAGCAATGTCCACAATAGCTAAATCGTGGAAGGAGCTGAGATGCCCTTCAACAGATGACTGGATTAAGAAGTTGTGGTCCATATATACAATGGAATAATACTCAGGTATCAGAAGGAACGATTTCTCAACATTTGCTGCAACATGGACGGCACTGGAGGAGATAATGCTAAGTGAAATAAGTCAAGCAGAGAAAGACAATTATCATATGATACCTCTCATCTATGGAACATAAGAACTAGGATGATCGGTAGGGGAAGAAAGGGACAAAGAAAGGGGGGTAATCGGAAGGGGGAATGAAACATGACAGACTATGGACTCTGAGAAACAAACTGAGGGCCTCACAGGGGAGGGGGGTGGAGGAATGGGATAGACCGGTGATGGGTAGTAAGGAGGGCACGTATTGCATGGTGCACTGTGTGTTATACGCAACTAATGAATCATTGAACTTTACATCAGAAACCGGGGATGTACTGTATGGTGACTAACATAATATAATAAAAAAATAATTTAAAAAAAAAAAGAGAGAGTTCCCCTTTCTCCACATCCTCGCCAACAACTGTTTCTTGTGTTTTTGGTTTTAGCCATTCTGACAGGTGTGAGGTGATATCTCATTGTAGTTCTGATTTGCATTTCCCTGATGAAAAGTGTTGATGAGTATATTTTCATGTGTATATTGACCATCTGGATGTCATTTTCAAAGAAATGTCTGTTCATGTCTTCTGCCCATTTTTACTTGGGTTATTTGTTTTTAGGTGCTGAGTCTTATAAGTTCCTTATATATTTTGGATACTAGCCCTTTGCCAGATATGTCATTTCCAAATATCTTCTCCTATTTCATAGGTTGCCTATTAGTTTTGTTGACTGTTTCCTTCACTGTGCAGAACTTTTAATTTTGATGTGTTCACAATAATTTATTTTTGTTTTTGCTTCCTTTGCCTCAGGAGACATATTTAGAAAATAGCTGCTATGGCTAATGTCAAATAAGTTACTGCCTGTATTCCTTTCTAGGATTTTGATGGCTTCCTTTCCCACATTTAGGTCTTTAATTCATTTTGACTTTATTTTTATTCATGGTGTAAGAAAACGGTCCATTTTCATTTTTTTATATGTTGCCGTCCAGCTTTCCCAACACCATTTGTTGAGGAGACTGCCTTTTTTCCATTGGCTATTCTTTCCTGCTTTGTTGAAGATTAATCAATCATATAATAGTGGGTTTATTTCTAGATTTTCTATTCTGTTCCATTGATCTAGATGTCTGTTTTTGTGCCAGTACCATACTGTTTTGTTTACTACAGCTTTGTAATATAACTTAATGTCCAGAATTGTGATGCCTCCAGCTTTGCTTTTCTTTTTCAAGATTGCTTTGATTATTCATGGTCTTTTGTGGTTCCATAAAAATTTTAGGATTGTTTGTTCCTGTTCTGTGGAAGATGCTATTGGTATTTTGATAGGGATTGCATTAAATGTGTAGATTGCTTTGGGTGTATAGACATTTTAACAATATTTGTTCTTCCAATCCATGAGCATGGAAAGTTGTTCTATTTCTTTGTGTTTTCTTGAAATTTTCTCATCAGTTTTTAATTTTTTATTTTATTTTGTTTTTTTAAAGATTTATTTCCTTTAGAGAGAGAAAGAGTGTGAGAATGGGAGGAGGGGCATTGAGAGAGAATCTTCAAGCAGACTCCCTGCTGACTGTGGAGCCCAACCCATGAGATCATGATCTGATCCAAAATCCAAGAGTCAGATGCTTAAGCAACTAAGCCACCAAGGTGCCCACTCATCAGGTTTTTATACATTTCAGAGCACAGGTCTTTTACTTCTTTGGTTAGTTTTATGCCTAGGTATCTTGTTATTTTGGGTGCAATTGTAAATGAAATAGTTTTCTTAATTTCTCTTTACTGATTTTTTTTATCAGTTCTAGCAATGTTTTGGAGGAGTCTTTCAGATTTTCTATATATAGTTCATGTTATTTGCAAATAGTGAAAGTTTTGCTTCCTTTTTACCTATTTGAATCCATTTTATTTCTTTTTGTTGTCTAATTTCTGTGTCTAGGACTTCTAGTACTATGTTAAATAAAAGTGATGAAAATGGACATGTCTGTTTTGTTCCTGACCTTAGGGGAAAAGCTGTCAGTTTTTCCCCATTCAGGATGATATTACCTGTGAATTTTTCATCTATGGCCTTTATTATGTTGAAGTATGTTCCTTCTAAACCTACTTTCTTGAGGGTTTTAATCATGAATGGATGTTGACTTTGTTAAATGCTTTTTCTGTATCTATTTAAATTATTGTATAGTCCTTATCCTTTCTCTTAATAATGTGGTATATTACATTGATTGATTTGTGAATATTGAACCACCCTAACAGCACAGGAATAAATACCACTGGATTGTGGTGAATGAGGTTTTTTTTTTAATGTATTGTTGGATTTGGTTTGCTTGTATTTTTTAGAGGATTTTTGCACCTGTGGTCATCAGGGATAGTGGCCTGTAGTTCTCTTTTTTTAGTGGAGTCTTTATCTGGTTTTGGTATCAGGGTAATGCTGGCTTCACAGAATGAATTTGGAAGTTTGCTTTCCTTTTCTATTTTTTCGAATAATTTGAGAAGAATAGGTATTGACTCTTCTTTAAATGTTAGGTAGAATTCCACTGACAAGCCATCTGGCCATGGACTTTTGTTTTTTGGTCTTTTTTGATTGGTGGATCAAGCTCCTCAATCGGAAGTAATATGTTCAAAATTTCTATTTCTTCTTGGTTCAGTTTTGGTAGATTATATGTTTCTAGGAATTTATTCTTATCTTTTATATTGTCTTGTTTGTTGGCATGTAGTTTTTCATAATATTATCTTACAATTATTTTTATTTCGGTCATGATGGTTGCTATTTTTCCACTTTCATTTGCAATTTGGTTTATTTGATACTTCTCTCTCTCTCTCTCTCTCTCTCTCTCTCTCTCTCTCCATGAGTCTGGCTAGAGGTTTATAAATTTCGTTGATCTTTTAAAAGAACCAACTCCGGGTCTCCTTGATCTCTTATATTATTATTCTAGTTTCTATGTCATGTATTTCTCCTCTAATCTTTATTATTACATTCCTTCTACTGGGTTTTGTTTTTGTTTTTGTTTTTCTAACTCCTTTAGGTGTAAGGTTAGGTTGATTATTTGAGATTTTTCTTGCTTCTTGAGGTAGGCCTATATCGTCATAACCTTCCCTCTTAGAACAGCCTCATCTGCATCCCAAAGATTTTGGACTGTTGTGTTTTCATTTTCCTTTGTTTCCATGTACTTTTTGATTTCTTCTTTGATTTCATGGTTGACCCTTTCACTGTAGCATGTTATTTAACCTCTATGTATTTGTGTTCTTTTCAGATTTTTTCTTGTGGCTGATTTCCACTTTCATAGTGATGCGGTCAGAAAAGATGCATGGTATGATGGTGATCATTTTGAATTTTTTGAGGCTTGTTTTGTGGCCTAATATGTTATCTATTCTGGAAAATGTTCCATGTGCAGTTGAAAAGAATGTGTATTCTGTTGTTTGGGAATGGAATATTCTGAAAATATCTGTTAAATACATCTGGCTCAGTGTGTCCTTCAGAGACACTCTTTCATTGTTGATTTTCTGTTTGGATGATCAGTCCAATGATGTAAGTGAGGAGTTAAAGTACCCTACTATTATTTTATTACAATTAGTTATTCCCTTTATGGTTGTTTAACCATTTTAAGTATTTGGGTTTTCCCATGTTGGGTGCATTAATGTTTACAATTGTTATATCTTCTTGCTGGATTGTCCCCTTTATTATTATACAGTGTTTCTCTTTGTCTCTTTTTACAGACTTTATCTTAAAGTCTACTTGTTCTGGTAAAAGTATTGCTACTCTCACTTTCTTTTGACACCAATTTGGATGATAGACTATTCTCCATCCCCTCACTTTAACCTGAAGGTGTCTTTAGGTCTGAAATGCATCTCTTGTAGGCAGCATATTGATGAGTATTGTTTTTCTCTCCATTTTGACCTTCTATGTCTTTCAATGGGAGTGTTTAGTCCATTTACATTCAAGGTAATTTTATTTTATTTTTATTTTTATTATGTTAGTCACCATACAGTACATCATTAGTTTTTGATGTAGTGTTCCATGATTAATTGTTTGCTTGTAACACCCAGTGCTCCGTGTAATACCTGCCCTCCTTAATACCCATCACTGGGCTAAGCTATCCCCCCACCCCCTCTGAAACTCTCAGTTTATTTCCTGGTGTCCATAGTGTCTCATGGTTTGGCTTCCTTTCTGATTTCTCCCCCTTCATTTTCCCCTCCCTTCTCCTAATGTCCTCCATGCTATTCCTTATGTTCCACATATGAGTGAAACCATATGGTAACTGTCTTTCTCTGCTTGACTTATTTCATTTCACATAATCTCTTCCAGTTCCATCCATGTCGATGCAAATTGTGGGTATTCATCCTTTCTGATGGCTCAGTAATATTCCATTGTGTATATGGACCACATCTTCTTTATCCATTCGTCTGTTGAAGGGCATCTCAGCTCCTTCCATAGTTTGGCTATGGTGGACATTGCTGCTATGAAGATTGGGGTGCATATAGCCCTTCTTTTCAGTACATCTGTATCTTTGGGGTAAATACCTAGTAGCGCAATTGCTGGGTCATAGGGTAGTTCTATTTTTAACATCTTGAAGAACCTCCATTCTGATTTCCAGAGTGACTGTACCAGCTTGCATTCCCACCAAAAGTGTAAGAGGCCCTTTTCTCCACACCCTCACCAATATTTCTTGTTTCCTGTTTTGTTAATTTTTGCCATTCTAATTGGTGTAAGGTGGTATCTCACTGTGGTTTTGATGTATTTCCCTGATGGCTAGTGATGTTAAACATTTTTTCATGTGTCTGTTAGCCATTTGTATGTGTTTTTTGGAGAAGTGGCTGTTCATGTCTTCTGCCCACTTTTTGACTGGGTTATTAGTTTTTTGCGTGTTGAGCTTGAGAAGTTCTTTATAGATCTTGGATACCAGCCCTTTATCTGTAGTGTCATTTGCAAATATCTACTCCCATTCCATGGGCTG
Source organism: Ursus maritimus (assembly GCF_017311325.1). Classification (NCBI taxonomy): domain Eukaryota; kingdom Metazoa; phylum Chordata; class Mammalia; order Carnivora; family Ursidae; genus Ursus; species Ursus maritimus. The sequence continues at coordinate 77,192,212 of NW_024423319.1, forward strand.
CCTCTTAGTTTTGCTGTTTCCTTTGCTGTACAGAAGCTTTTTATCTTGATGAAGTCCCAAAAGTTCATTTTTCTTTTTGTTTCCCTTGCCTTTGGATACATGTCTTGAAAGAAATTACTGTGGGTGATGTCAAAGATGCTGCTGCCTATGTTCTCCTTTAGGATTTTGATGGATTCCTATCTCACATTGTGGTCTTTCATCCATTTTGAGTTTATCTTTGTGTATGGTGTAAGGGAATGGTCCAGTTTCATTTTTCTGTATGTAGCTGCCCAATTTTCCCAGCACCACTTATTGAAGAGACTGTCTTTTTTCCATTTGATATTTTTTCCTGCTTTGTCAAAGATTAATTGCTCATAGGGTTGAGGGTCCATTTCTGGAGTCTCTATTCCATTCCATTGTTCTATGTGTCTGTTTTTGGGCCAGTACCATGTTGTCTTGGTGATGACAGCTTTGTAGTATAGCTTGAGGTCAGGTAATATGATGCCCTCAGCTTTGAAGGTAATTTTAGATAGATACATATTTATTTTCATTTTTGTTACAAGTTTCCATAGTTTTTCTTCTGATCCTTTTGTTCTGTAGATTTTCTTCTGATCCTTTTGTTGCTTTCTCTTTCTTGGCTTTGATGGCTTTGTTTTGTGATATATTTAGATACATTACTTTTAAGTTTTGGATATATATTACTAGTTTTTGAATTGTGGTTACCAATCAGTTCATACATAACATCTTCTGCATATAAAAGTTTATGTTGGGGAGGAGGGAAGATGTCAGAGGAGTAGGGGACCAGTGTTTCATCTGGTCCCTTGAATTCAGCTAGTTATCTATCAAGTCATTCTGAATACCTGTGAATTCAACCTGAGATCTAAGAAAAGAATTGGTACAATTCTACAAATAGCATGGCAACAACTTTTCTCAAGGTAGGAGGTATGGAGACATAAATCTGTTGTGATATATTGGAAGATAAACTGTGGAGGGTGGTGTAGGGAGAGGATTTGTAAGCCAGCTACTAGAAAGTGATATAGCTGCAGAGTGCAAAATTGGAACTTTTAGAAGTCTGCTCCAGTGAGGGACATCCTTGTCTGAAAGGTTCTCAGGTGGCAAAGTGGGGCAGAATCCTAGGTGGGACAGTGTGGTCTCAGGATCCCCAGGGTGACAGAAAGGACAAGGATACCTGAATTGGCAGAGTTCCCAAGCATTGCAGTGGGGGTCCGGCTATAATTAGCAAGACCCAGAGTGGCCTCTCAACTAGGTGTTGCCATAAACTGTGAACCACAGCACAATCAGGCAACTGCTCTCCAAGCAGGAGCCCAGCAAGTGAGAAATGCTGAGAGACCCTGTTCCTTCTCCCAGGAGGAGCGGTGTGGGTGTGTGCATGATCTGGCAACTACTCCCTGAGCAGGGGCCCAGCAAAAGGTGACCACGGTAAGAGCCTCCCCCTCCCTCCCCTGGGAGGATTGGTGCAGGTGTGCACTGCATGAGTCTGCAGAGATTGGTAAAAACAAAAGGGATTGACTGCTTTTCCATGGGGGTGCACTGGAGAGTGGGGGCAGCAATCGTTCAGCTCCAGGGCTGGAGATTGGGGAGCAGCCATTTTTTTTCCATCCTCTAAAGTGGCATGAAAAGCCTTCAGGGAACAAAAGTCACATAGAGCAACCCGAAGCAGTTTACACTGAGTCTGGCCCCTGGGAAGGGGTGGTGCAACTTCACCCAGGCAGAGACCCTTGAGAATCAGTGCAACAGGCCCTTCCCCCAGAAGACCAGCAAGAATATCAGGTGAATATCAAATTTATGGATCACTCAGAACTGAAAAACTCCTGCATTAGGAGAATATAGCATATAGAATTTGAGGTTTTTTGTGTTTATTTTTCTCATGAGTCTTTAGTCTTTCAGTTTAAAATTTTCTTCCTTCTACTTTTTTTTTCCTTTTCAACTAGTTTCTTATTTTATCAACTCTTTGTTTTTAAGGCTTTTTAAAAATTTTTCATTTTTACATTTACATTTTATAGGTATATTCTTCATTTTTGGCTTCCTTTACTGTATCCAATTTAATTCTTGTGTATATAGGTTTTCGCTTTCTTTACAATTTTGGGATTTAGTGTTTTCTAAACAAACAGACCAAAATACACCTAGGATCAAGAGGATCACCCTGTTTTGGCCACCTGTGAAATTATATTCTTTTTTCCCTTTTCTTTTCTTTTTTGGTTTCTGATCTCTTTGGATTTGTCTAGTGTGTATTTCACTGGGGTCATGGTTGTTATTTTTTATTTTGTTCTCTCATTCATCTATTCTTCTTAGGACAAAATGAGTAGAAGGAGAAAATCACAACAAAAGAAGGAACCAGAGGTAATACTCTCTGCCAGTGATCTAAATGACATGTATATAAGTAAAATGACAGACCTAGAATTCAGAATAATGATTACAAAGTTACGAGCTGGACCTGAGAAAAAGCATAGAAGACACTAGATAACCTCTCAGTGAAGAAATAAAATCTAATCAGGACAAAATTAAAAATTCTTTCACTGAGACGCAGTCTAAAATTGATGCTCTAACAGATAGGGTAAATGAGGCAGAAAGTCAGTGACATAGAAGAGAAAATGATGGAAAGGAAAGAAGCTGAGGACAAAAGACAAAAACAACTAATGGAAATCAGTTGCATTTCTATACACGAATAATGAGATAGAGGAAAGAGAAATTAGGGAATCCATCCCATTTACAATAGCATCAAAACCCATACATTACCTTGGAATTAACTTAACCAGAGACGTAAAGGATCTATATTCTAGAAACTATAAATCACTCTTGAAAGACATTGAGGAAGGCAAAAAAAGATGGAAGAATATTCCATGCTCATGGGTTGGAAGAATTAACATAGTTAAAATGTCCATGCTACCCAGAGCAATCTACACTTCCAATGCTATCCCAGTCAAAATACTGATGACATTTTTCAAAGAACTGGAACAAATAGTCCTTAAATTTGTATGGAACCAGAAAAGGCCCCGAATTGCCAAGGAACTGTTGAAAAGGAAAAACAAAGCTGGGGGCATCACAATGCCGGATTTCGAGCTGTACTACAAAGCTGTGATCACAAAGACAGCATGGTACTGGCACAAAAACAGACACATAGACCAATGGAACAGAATAGAGAGCCCAGAAATGGACCCTCAGCTCTTTGGGCAACTAATATTTGATAAAGCAGGAAAAAACATCCGGTGGGAAAAAGACAGTCTCTTCAATAAATGGTGCTGGGAAAATTGGACAGCTACATGCAAAAGAATGAAACTTGACCACTCTCTCACACCATACACAAAAATAAACTCCAAATGGATGAAAGACCTCGATGTGAGACAGGAATCCATCAAAATCCTAGAGGAGAACATAGGCAGCAACCTCTACGACATCGGCCAAAGCAACCTTTTTCATGACACATCCCCAAAGGCAAGAGAAACAAAAGATAAAATGAATTTATGGGACTTCATCAAGATTAAAAGTTTCTGCACAGCCAAGGAAACAGTCAGAAAAACTAAGAGGCAGCCCACGGAATGGGAGAATATATTTGCAAATGACACTACAGATAAAGGACTGGTATCCAAGATCTACAAAGAACTTCTCAAACTCAATACACGAGAAACAAATAAACAAATCAAAAAATGGGCAGAAGATATGAACAGACACTTTTCCAATGATGACATACAAATGGCTAACAGACACATGAAGAAATGTTCAAAATCATTAGCCATCAGGGAAATTCAAATCAAAACCACACTGAGATACCACCTTACGCCAGTTAGAATGACAAAAATAGACAAGGCAAGAAACAACAATTGTTGGAGAGGATGTGGAGAAAGGGGATCCCTCCTACATTGTTGGTGGGAATGCAAGTTGGTACAGCCACTCTGGAAAACAGTGTGGAGGTCCCTTAAAAAGTTACAAATTGAGCTACCCTATGATCCAGCCATTGCGCTACAGGGTATTTACCCCAAAGATACAGATGTAGTGAAGAGAAGGCCATATGCACCCCAATGTTCATAGCAGCATTATCCACAATAGCCAAATCGTGGAAAGAACCGAGATGCCCTTCAACAGATGACTGGATTAAGAAGTTGTGGTCCATAAAAACAATGGAATGTTACTCAGGTATCAGAAAGAACGATTTCTCAACATTTGCTGCAACATGGATGGCACTGGGGGAGATAATGCTAAGTGAAATAAGTCAAGCAGAGAAAGACAATTATCATATGATACCTCTCATTTATGGAACATAAGAACTAGGAAGATCAGTAGGGGAAGAAAGGGATAAAGAAAGGGGAGCTAATCAGAAGGGGGAATGACGCATGAGAGATTACGGACTCTGAGAAACAAACTGAGGGCTTCAGAGGGGAGGGGGTGGGGGAATGGGATGGACTGGTGATGTGTAGTGAGGAGGGCACGTTTTGCATGGTGCACTGGGTGTTATACGCAACTAATGAAGCAGCGAGCTTTACATCGGAAACCAGGGATGTATTGTATGGTGACTACCATAATATAATAAAAAAAACATTAAAAAAAGAAACAACTAATGGACCATGAGGGGAGGTTTCGAGAAATCAGCAGTACCAGAAAATGATACAATATTATAATTATTGGGTCCCAGAGGAAGAAGAAAGAGAGAATGGGACAGAAAACATATATGAGAAAATCATACATGAGAAATTCCCTAATCTGGGGAAGGAAACAGGCATTTAAGACCAGGAGGCACAGAGAACCCCCTCCAGAGTCAATAAAAATAGATCAATGCCTTGACATATAATAATGAAGCTTGCAAATTTCGGAGATAAAAGGGAAAATCCTGAAAGCAGCTTGAGAGAAGGACTTCTTAATGTACAGGGGTAGGAATATTAGACTGGCAGCAGACTTATCTATNNTAGAGAGACCTGTCAGGCGAGAAAGGGCTGGCATTATGTACTCAGGGTACTAAATGAGGAAAATATGCAGCCAAGAATGCTTTATCCAGCAATGCTGTCATTCAGAATAGGAGAGATAAAGAGCTTCCAGGAGAAACAGAAACTAAAAGAATTTGTGATCACTAAACCAGCCCTGCAAGAAATATTAAAGAGGATCCTGCAAGTGAAGAGAGAGCCCAAAAGTAACATAGACCAGAAAGAAACAGAGACAATCTCCAGAAACAGAGACTTTACAGGTAATACAATGGCAGTAAATTCATATCTTTCAATAACTACTCTGAATGAAAATAAGCTAAATGCTCCAAACAAACGAAACAGTGCATCAAATTGGATTAAAAAGCAAGACCCATCCATATGCTGTCTACAAGGGACTTATTTCAGACCCAAAGGCAGCTCTAGATTGAAAGTGAGGGTGTGAAGAACAATCTATCATGCTATGGACACCAAAAGAAAGATGGAGTAGCAATCTTTATATCAGACAAATTAGATTTTAAACTGAAGACCCCAGTAAGAGATGTAGAAGGACATGGCATCATACATGGAGGGTTTATCCAAGAAGAATATCTAACAATTATAAATCTTTATGCTCCAAACATGGAAGCAGCCAATTACAGAAAACAGTTAATAACAAAATAAAAGAAACACATTAATAATAATACAATAATAGTATGGGATCTTAACACCCCACTCACAGCAATGGACAGATCATCTAAGCAGAAGATCAACAAGGAAACAAGGGCTTTGACTGACACACTGGGCCAGATGGACTTCACACATGTATACAGAGCGTTCTATCCTAAAGTAACAAAATACACATTTTTCTCAAGCGCATATGGAACATTCTCCAGAATAGATCACAGACTGGGTCACAAGTCAGGTCTCAACCAGTACCAAAAGATTGGGATTATATCCTGCATATTTTCAGGCCATAATGTTTTGAAATTTGAGCTCAATCACAAGAGGAAATTTGGAAGAAACTCATATATTTGGAGGTTAAAGAGCATCCTCCTAAAGAATGAATGGGTCAACCAGGAAATTAAAGCAGAATTTAAAAAGATCATGGAAACAAATGAAAATGGAAACACAACAGTCCATAACCCTTGGGATGCAGCGAAAAAGGTCCTAAGAGGAAACTACACAGCAATAGAAGCCTTTCTCAGCAATTAGAAAAGTCTGAAATACACAAGTTAACTTTATACCTAAAGGAGGTGGAGAAAGTACAGCAAATAAAGCTTAAACCATGCAGGAGAAGAAAAATAATAAAGATTAGAGCAGAAATCAATGAAACAGAAACCAAAGGAACAGTAGAACAGATCAGTGAAACTAAAAGCTGGTTCTTTGAATGAATTAATAAGATCAATAAACCCCTAACCAAATTTATCAAAAAGAAAAGAATGGCAAAAATAGACAAGGCAAGAAACAACAATTGTTGGAGAGGATGTGGAGAAAGGGGATCCCTCCTACATTGTTGGTGGGAATGCAAGTTGGTACAGCCACTCTGGAAGACAGTGTGGAGGTCCCTTAAAAAGTTAAAAATTGAGCTACCCTATGATCCAGCCATTGCACTACTGGGTGTTTACCCCAAAGATACAGACGGAGTGAAGAGAAGGGCCATATGCACCCAATTGTTCATAGCAGCAATGTCCACAATAGCTAAATCGTGGAAGGAGCCGAGATGCCCTTCAACAGATGACTGGATTAAGAACCTGTGGTTCATATATACAATGGAATATTATTCAGCTATCAGAAAGAACGAGTTCTCAACATTTGCTACAACATGGACGGCACTGGAGGAGATAATGCTAAGTGAAATAAGTCAAGCAGAGAAAGACAACTATCATATGATTTCTCTCATCTATGGAACATAAGAACTAGGATGATCAGTAGGGGAAGAAAAGGATAAAGAAAGGGGGGGTAATCAGAAGGGGGAATGAAACATGAGAGACTATGGACTATGAGAAACAAACTGAGGGCCTCAGAGGGGAGGGGGGTGGGGGAATGAGATAGGCTGGTGATGGGTAGTAAGGAGGGCACGTATTGCATGGTGCACTGGGTGTTATACACAACTAATGAATCATCGAGCCTTACTTCGGAAACTGGGGATGTACTGTATGGTGACTAACATAATATAATAAAAAATCATTATAAATAAAAAAAAGAGAAAGGACACAAATTAATAAAATCATGAATGAAAGAGGGGAGATCACGACCAACACCAAGGAAACAATCAACTTTAAGGACATATTATGAACAACCATATACCAACAAATTATGAAATCTGGAAGAAATGGATGCATTCCTAGAAACTTTTAAACTATCAAAAATGAAACAGGAAGAAAGAGAAAAACTGAACAGACCCATAACCAGCAAGGAAACTGAAGCAGTAATCAAAAAATCTCCCAACAAACAGGAGTTCAGGGCTGTATGGCTTTCCAGGGGAATTCTACCAAACATTTATTTTTAAAATTTTTTTTGTGCATAAAATTATTTTTATTGATTTGAAAATTATTATTTTTTTACTTTTATTTATTTTATTTTTTTAAATAATTTTTATTATGTTATGTTAGTCACCATACAGTATATGCTTAGTTTTTGATGTAGTGTTCCATGATTCATTATTTGCGTATAACACCCAGTGCACCATGCAATATGTGCCCTCCTTACTACCCATCACTGGCGTATCCCAATCCCCCC
>NW_024423319.1:77199852-77220625 GCF_017311325.1 Ursus maritimus
GATAGGCTGGTGATGGGTAGTAAGGAGGGCACGTATTGCATGGTGCACTGGGTGTTATACACAACTAATGAATCATCGAGCCTTACTTCGGAAACTGGGGATGTACTGTATGGTGACTAACATAATATAATAAAAAATCATTATAAATAAAAAAAAGAGAAAGGACACAAATTAATAAAATCATGAATGAAAGAGGGGAGATCACGACCAACACCAAGGAAACAATCAACTTTAAGGACATATTATGAACAACCATATACCCAAATTATGAAATCTGGAAGAAATGGATGATTCTAGAAACTTTTAAACTATCAAAAATGAAACAGGAAGAAAGAGAAACTGAACAGACCCATAACCAGCAAGAAACTGAAGCAGTAATCAAAAAATCTCCCAACAAACAGGAGTTCAGGGCTGTATGGCTTTCCAGGAATTCTACCAAACATTTATTTTTAAAATTTTTTTTGTGCATAAAATTATTTTTATTGATTTGAAAATTATTATTTTTTTACTTTTATTTATTTTATTTTTTTAAATAATTTTTATTATGATAGGCTGGTGATGGGTAGTAAGGAGGGCACGTATTGCATGGTGCACTGGGTGTTATACACAACTAATGAATCATCGAGCCTTACTTCGGAAACTGGGGATGTACTGTATGGTGACTAACATAATATAATAAAAAATCATTATAAATAAAAAAAAGAGAAAGGACACAAATTAATAAAATCATGAATGAAAGAGGGGAGATCACGACCAACACCAAGGAAACAATCAACTTTAAGGACATATTATGAACAACCATATACCAACAAATTATGAAATCTGGAAGAAATGGATGCATTCCTAGAAACTTTTAAACTATCAAAAATGAAACAGGAAGAAAGAGAAAAACTGAACAGACCCATAACCAGCAAGGAAACTGAAGCAGTAATCAAAAAATCTCCCAACAAACAGGAGTTCAGGGCTGTATGGCTTTCCAGGGGAATTCTACCAAACATTTATTTTTAAAATTTTTTTTGTGCATAAAATTATTTTTATTGATTTGAAAATTATTATTTTTTTACTTTTATTTATCTCTCATGGTTCATTCCCTCTTCTGTTTACCCCCCTTCATTTTTCCCTTCATTCTTCTACCAATTCCCCTGCTATTTCTTATGTTCCATAAATGAGTGAAACCATATGATAATTGTCTTTCTCTGCTTGACTTATTTCACTTAGCATAATCTCCTCCACCAAACATTTAAAGAAAAACTAATACCTGTTCTACTGAAGTTGTTTCAAAAAAAAAGAGAAATGGGTGGAAAACTACCAAACTTGTTCTATAAGGCCAGCATTACCTTGATCCCAAAACCACCAAAAGGAGAATAACAGACCAATATCCGTGATGAACATGGAGGCCAAAATTCTCACCAAGATAGTAGCTAATAGGATCCAACAGTCCATTAAAAGGATTATTCACCATGACCAAGTGGGATTTATTCCTGGGCTGTGAGCGTGGTTCAACATTCACAAATCAGTCAGCATGATACATCCCATTAATAAAAGAAAGATAAAGAACCATATGATCTTCAATTGATGCAGAAAAAAACATTTGACAAAATACAGCATCCTTTCTTGATTAAAACTCTCCACAGTGTAGAAATCGAGGGAAAATATCTCAAGATCATAAAAGCCATATATGAAAAACCCACAGCAAATGTCATTCTCAATGGGTAAAAACCAGGAGCTTCTCCTCTAAGGTCAGGAACTGGACATGGATGTCCACTTTCACCACTGTTATTCAACACAGTACTAGAAGTCCTAGCCTCAGCAAGTAGACAACAAAAGGAAATAGAAGCCATCCATATCAGCAAGGAAGAAGTAAAACTGTCACTCTTCACAGATGACATAATACACTATGTGGAAAACCCAAAAGAATCCACTTCAAAATTGCTAGATCTCATACAGGAATTCTGCAAAGTTGCAGGATATAAAATCAATGCACAGAAATAGGTTGCATTTCTATACACTAACAATGAAACAGAAGAAGGAGAAGTTAAGGAAACGATCCCATTTACAGTTGCACCAAAAACCATAAGATACTAGGAGTAAACCTTACCAAAGAGGAAAGGATCTCTACTATAAAAACTACAGACCAAAGAAATTGAGGAAGACACAAAGAAATAGAAAAACATTCCAGGCTTATGGATTGGAAGAAGAAATATTTTTAAAATGTCTATGCTACCCAGAGCAATCTACACATTCAATGCAATCCCTAACAAAATACCATCAACATTTTTCACAGCGCCAGAACAAATAATTCTAAAATTTGTATGGAACCAGAAATGACCCCAAATAGCCAGAGAAATGTTGAAAAAGAAAACCAAAGTTGTTGACATCACAATTCTGGACTTCAAGCTTTATTACAAAACTGTAATCATCCAGAAAGTATGGTACTGGCACTATAACAGACACATAGGTCAATGGAACAGAACAGAGAACCCAGAAATAGACCCTCAACTCTATGGTCAACTAATATTCGACAAAGCAGGAAAGAGTATCCAATGGAAAAAGACAATCTCTTCAACAAATGGTACTGGGAAAATTGGAATACCACGTGTAGAAGAATGAAACTGGACCATTTTCTTATACCTGACACACTAATAAACTCAAAAGGAATGAAAGACCTAAGTGTGAGACAGGAATACATCAAAATCCTATAGAAGAACACAGGCATCAACCTCTTCGACCTTGGCTGCAGAAAATTCTTGCTAGATACATCTCCGTAGGCAAGGGAAACAAGAGCAAAAATAAACAATTGGGACTTTATCAAGATAAAAAGCTTCTGCACAACAAAGGAAATAGTCAACAAAACCAAAAGTCAACCCACTGAATGGGAGAAGATATTTTCAAATGACATATCAGATACAGGGCTAGTATCCAAGATCTATAAAGAATTTATCAAACTCAACACTAAAAAACCATGAAAAATCCAGTCAAGAAATGGGCAGAAGACATGAATAGACATTTCTCCAAGGAAGACATACAAATGGCCACTAGACATATGAAAAAATGTTCCACATCACTTGCCATCAGGGAAATACAAATCAAAACCACAATGGGACACCACCTCATACTAGTCAGAATGGCTAAAATTAACAAGACAAGCATGAGAGACTATGGACTCTGAGAAACAAACTGAGGGCTTCAGAGGGGAGGGGGTGGGGGAATGAGATAGGCTGGTGATGGGTGGTAGGGAGGGCACGTATTACATGGTGCACTGGGTGTTATACGCAACTAATGAATCATGGAACTTTACATCAAAAACCAGGGATGTACTGTATGGTGACTAACATAATATAATAAAAAATATTTAAAAAATTAACAAGACAGGAAACAACAAGTATTGGTGAGGATCCAGAGAATGGGAAACCCTCTTGCACTGTTGGTTTGAAATGCAAACATCCCAGAGCGGTACATCCGCTCTGGAAAACAGTATGGAGGTTCCTTAATTAGTTAACAATAGAGCTCCCCTGCTACCCAGAAATTGCAATACTAGGTATTTACCTAGTAAATACAAATGTAGTGAGCCAAAGGGGCATTTCCAACCCAAAGTTTATAGCAGCAATGTCCACAATAGCCAAATTGTGGAAAGAGCCAAGATGTACAACAGATGAGAGGACAAAGATGTGGTATATATGGAATATTACACAGCCATCAGAAAGGATGAATACTTACCATTTGCATTGATATGGATGGAATTGGAGGGTATTTTCTGAGCCAAATGAGTCAATCAGAGAAGGACAATTATCATTTGGTTCACTCACATGTGGAATATAAGAAATGGTGCAGAGCCTGGGTGGCTCAGCCATTAAGCGTCTGCCTTTGGCTCAGGGCGGGGTTCCGGCATTCTGGGATCGAGCCCCACATCAGGCTCCTCCGCTGGGAAACTGGGAAGTCATGAGAAAAACCATGAGAGACTCTTAAACATAGGAAGCAAACTGAGTAGTAAGGAGGGCACGTGTTGCATGGTGCACTGGGTGTTATACGCAATTAATGAATCATGGAACTTTACATCAAAAACTAGGGATGTACTGTATGGTGACTAACATAATATAATAAAAAATATTATTATAAAAAAAGGAAGCAAACTGAGGGTTGATGGAGGGGATGGGTTAAATGGGTGATGAGCGTTAAGGGGGGCACATCATGTGATCAGCACTGGGTGTTATCCACAAATGATTAGTTATTGAACTCTACATTTGAAATTTAAAAAACTTTCTATGTTAAACTGATGGTCACTTCATGTTGAACTCTTTCTTTACTTCACTCCTCGTTTCAGGTATTTGGTATCATATTTTATATCCTCTTATTTTGTGAATTCCTTGACTGATTTTTTACAGAAATACTTATTTTTTCTACTGCTTTTATGCTTTTTTATTTTTTATACTCTCACATATTGTCCTTACTTTCCACTCAGAATCTCCTTTAATATTTTTGTCGTGCTGGTTAGCAGTCATGAAATCCTTTAGTGTTTGCTTTTGGTTTATATGAGAAACTCTTTATGTCTCCTTTTATTGGTAGCCTTGTGGATTAGAGTATTTTTGGCTGAAGATTTTTCCCTTTCAGCACTTTGAATATATTATGCCATTTTGTTCTAGTCTGCAAAGTTACTGTTCAAAAAGCAGCTGGTAGCTTTATGAGGTTTCCTTTTATATAACTGTCTTCTTTTTCTTTTGCAATCTTTAACATTCTCTGCTTCCTGTAACTTACTATTTATTCCATCTATTGTTTTTTTTGTTTTTCATGAAAATATAATAGTACAAAACTTTTGAGATGCAGCAACAGTGATCCTAAGGGGGAAGTATATAGCAATACAGGCGTACCTCAAGAAGCAAGAAAAAACTCAAATAAACAACATAACCTCACACCTAAATGAGCTAGAAAAACAACAACAGCAGCAGCAGCAGAAGGAAGGGAAAAAATAAAATTTAGAGGAGAAATAAATGATATAGAAACTAAAATAACAATAGAAAACAAGGAGAGCAGCAGCTGGTTCTTTCAAAAATCAACCAAATTGATAAACTTCTAGCCAGACTCATCATTTGTTTCCTTGGATTGTTTTTTATTTCTTCTTTACTTTCCTTTAACAACCTTTTTTTAAAAATCACTATTATTTTGCCATTTTAATTTGTATGTGTCTTGGTGTGGAATCCTTGGGTTGAATTTGTTGGGGGGTCTCTGTGCCTCCTAAATCTGAACCTCTGTTTCCCTCCACAGATTCAGTACATTTTGAGCTATTATTTCTTGAAATATGTTTTTCTGCCCCCTTTCTCTTCTCCTTCTGGGATCCCTATAATGTGAATATTATTATACTTAATGGGGGTCACTGAATTCTCTAAGTCTAATCTCATTATGCTGTATTTTTTTCCTCATATGTTCAGCTTGTTTTCCTTTTTAAAATTTTATTTCAATTCAATTAGCCAACATATAGTGTATCATTAGCTTTAGATGTAGTGTTCAATTTATCAGTTGCATATAACACCCAGTGCTCATCACATCATGTGCCCTCTTTAATGCCCATCACCCAGTTGCCCCATCCCCTCACCCACCTCCCCTTCCACAACCCTGCTTTTTTCTCAGAGTTGAGAGTCTCTTCTTGTTTCTCCCTCTCTGGTTTCTTCCTATTCAGTTTTCCCTCCCCTCCCCTGTGATCTTCTGCATGATTTCTTACATTCCACATATGAGTGAAACCACGTGATGACTGTCTTTTTCTGATTGACTTATTTCACTTGATTGTTTTCCATTATTCTATTCTCCACGTCACTGATATGTTCCTCTGTTTCCTGCAGCCTACTATTTACTCCATTTATTATATTTTAATATTTTCTTCATCTCTCATATGTGTGTTAGGAGTTTCACTGATGTCCCCCACTCTTTTCTGAAGTCCAGTGAGTATCTTTATGATGATTACTTTAAATTCTCCATCAAACACTGATTTCAGTTTTGCCTAGATCTCCTGTTGTTATTTTGTACTGTTATTTCATTGGTCACAAACTCCTCTTTCTCATCATTTTGTCTACCTCTCATTATCTGTTCGTCATGTTAGGAAACTCAGCTATGTACTCTGCTCTTGAAAGTAGTGGCTTATCCCTATCCCATAGTCCATAGTCTCTCATGGTTCATTCCCCCTTCTGTTTACCCCCCTTCATTCTTCCCTTCCTTCTCCTATGGATCTTCCTGCTATTTCTTATGTTCCATAAATGAGTGAAACCATATGATAATTGTCTTTCTCTGCTTGACTTATTTCACTTAGCATTATCTCCTCCAGTCCCGTCCATGTTGCTGCAAATGTGGGGTAATCATTCTTTCTGATGGCTGAGTAATATTCCATTGTATACATGGACCACATCTTCTTAATCCAGTCATCTGTTGAAGGGCATCTCAGCTCCTTCCCCAAGTTAGCTATTGGGGACAATGCTGCTATGAACATTGGGGTGCATATGGCCCTTATCTTCACTACATCTGCATCTTTGGGGTAAATACCCAGTAGTGCAATTGCTAGATCACAGGGTAGCTCAATTTTTAACTTTTTGAGGGACCTCCACACTGTTTTCCAGAGTGGCTCTACCAATTTGCATTCCCACCAACAGTGTAAGAGGGATCCCCTTTCTCCACATCCTCTACAACATTCGTTGTTTCTTGCCTTGTCAATTTTTGCCATTCTAACTCACGTAAGGTGGTATCTCAATGTGGTTTTGATTTGAATTTCCCTGATGGCTAATGATGTTGAACATTTTTTCATGTGTCTGTTAGCCGTTTGTATGTCTTCATTGGAAAAGTGTCTGTTCATAACTTCTGCCCATTTTTTGATTTGTATATTTGTTTCTTACATATTGAGTTTGAGAAGTTCTTTGTAGATCTTGGATACCAGTCTTTTATCTGTAGTGTCATTTGCAAATATCTACTCCCATTCCGTGGGCTGCCTCTTAGTTTTTTTGACTGTTTCCTCGACTGTGCAGAAGCTTTTTTTTTTTTTAAGATTTTATTTATTTATTTGACAGAGATAGAGACAGCCAACGAGAGAGGGAACACAAGCAGGGGGAGTGGGAGAGGAAGAAGCAGGCTCATAGCAGAGGAGCCTGATGTGGGGCTCGATCCCATAACACCAGGATCACGCCCTGAGCCGAAGGCAGATGCTTAAGCACTGTGCCACTCAGGTGCCCCTGTGCAGAAGCTTTTTTATCTTGAAGTCCCACAAGTTCTTTTTTTTTTGTTTGTTTCTCTTGCCTTTGGAGATGTGTCATGAAAAAATTTCCTGTGGCTGATGTCAAAGAGGTTGTAGCCTATGTTCTCCTTTAGGATTTTGATGGATTCCTGTCTCACACCAAAGTCTTTCATCCATTTGGAGTTTATCTTTGTGTATGGTGTGAGAGAGTGGTCAAGTTTCATTCTTTTGCATATAGCTGTCCAATTTTCCCAGCACCATTTATTGAAGAGACTGTCTTTTTTTCCACTGGATGTTTCTTTCGGCTTTTTCGAAGATTAGTTGCCCAAAGAGCCAAGGGTCCATTTCTGGGTTCTCTATTCTGTTCCATTGGTCTATGTGTCTGTTTTTGTGCCAGTACCATGCTGTCTTTGTGATCATAACTTTGTAGTATAGCTTGAAATCTGGCAACGTGATGCCCCCAGCTTTGTTTTTCCTTTTCAACAATTCCTTGGCGATTCAGGGCCTTTTCTGGTTCTACACAAATTTAAGGGCTGTTTGTTCCAGCTCTTTGAAAAATGTCATTGGTGTTTTGATCGGGATGGCATTGAAAATGTAGATTGCTCTGGGTAGCGTAGACATTTTAACTATGTTTATTCTACTGATCCATGAGCATGGAATATTTTCCCATCTTTTTGTGTCTTCTTCAATGTGTTTCAAGAGTGATCTGTAGTTTCTAGAATATAGATCCTTTACGTCTCTGGATAAGTTAATTGCAAGATAACATATGATTTTTGGTGCTATTGTAAATGGAATCGATTCCCTAATTTCTCTTTCTTCAGTCTCATTGTTCGTGTATAGAAATGCAACTGATTTCTGAGCATTGATTTTTTATCCCACCACATTACCGAATTGCTGTTTGAGTTTTAGTAATTTGGGGGTGGAGCCTTTTGGGTTTTCCATATAGAGTATCATGTCATCTGCGAAGAGAGACAGTTTGACTTCTTCTTTGCTGATTTGAATACCTTCTACCTTTTTTTGTTGTCTGATTGGTGTTGCAAGGACTTCTAGTACTATGTTGAATAATAATGGCGAGAGTGGGCATCCTTGTCATGTTCCTGATCTTAAGGGAAAGGCTTTCAGCTTTTCCCCATTGAGAATGATATTTGATGTAGGCTTTTCATAGATGGTTTTTATGAAACTGAGGGATAGGGCAGTGATGGGTATTAAGGAGGGCACATATTGCATGGAGCACTGGGTGTTGTATGCAAATAATGAATCATGGAACACTACGTCAAAAACTAAGGATGTACTGTATGGTGACGAACATAACATAATAAAAATTATTATTAAAAAATAAAGAAAGAAAATAGTGGCTTTATGAAAAACAGTTCCTGTAGTGTTCTGCTGTTCAGTGTCCTCTGTTCGCCAGAACCTGGTACTTCATGGGAGTCTTCTATGTATGTTGCTCGCATCCTGCTATAGTGTCTGAGTAGCCCTCCCTTTTGGTCCAGACTTCTGCACTGACTTTATGCCTGTGTGGGTTATGCTTGCTTTTTTTAGTTTAGTGCAACCCAAGCAGGCTGGCTTTGATGGGGCATGACTTCTGGAGGGCTTGGGGTGTGGTAGTGGCATTAGCAATATTTGCCCTGAGTTACTAGTCCTAGTCTGGATTCCCTGAAGAGAGGTGGCAGCCAGAGGTGAGGCACACATTAGTGGCAGAAGGTGGAGGCAAGGCACATGGCTGATGTGGCAGTAAGGGGTGCATGGAGTCTTTGTGCACAGCAGTTGAGCTGAATGCACACAGCTTGAGTAAAATTTGTACTGAGCCTCTATTCCTAGGTGGATCCCCCAAAGCACAGTGGCAGCTAGAGGTGTGGTGTGCAGCAGCAGCAGTTGCCCAGGGTGTATGGCTTCTGTGTGTGCTGCAACTAGGTACAGCATGTGGTGTCTGTAAGTGCAGAGGTTGGGCATGTTACATGACATCTGTGTGTGTGGTAGCTCGGGTGCAGAACTTCTGTGCATGTGGCCGGCTGGGCAGGGCACATATGGTGTTAGTAAAATGTGCACTGAGCTACTAGTCCTAATCTATATACCCCAAAGCAGGGCGGCTGCAGGCACGAGGCACATAGAGGCAGTGGCTGTGTGGGGTGGGGGGTACAAACAATGTTAACAAAATTTGCCCTAAGCCCAGGGCCAAGGCCTACAGGCTTGGAGTGGGTGAGTCCCCAGGAGAATTCATGCGTGGGGCACACTGCTAGTAGGTTAGGTAGCAAGCATCTGTGTAGCACATCCTTTTGCAGGTGGCTCTGTGATTATGCTGGAGGGGAGGGGAGGAAAATGGCACCTGCCAACTCCTTTGTTCCCAGAGAAGTCCCCCAACACACCCCAAAATCAGTATAAACAGATCTGTCTCCAGTTGTGCAAGGTGTGGCTCCTTTGTTGTCTCTCCTTGGGCTATTTAGTCTTTAAGGGCAGGGACTGGGTTATCACTTGCCCTCCTGGCTCCCTCATGGATGAGTCAGCTGACTTTTAATGATCCAGGTTCCAAGTCTCACTGCTTTTACAAACTCATGGAATTTGGCCCCTTGGGTTTTCATGGCCAGATGTTATCTGGATTTGTTTTCCCTGTGTGGCCTCCCTGGTGTTCTCCCTTCTCCTCACCTGTGGCTCACTCCCTCCTGTAGGCAGCTCCCTACCATCATTTCTGCCCTTCCTAAACCCTCTGATGTGGCTTTCTCTCTACATTTAGTTGTGGAGTTGGTTCCTCTGCTCTTCAGATTGCTCTCTGGTTTACTGACTCGGATGTGAGTGAAATCTAGTTGTAAATGTGGGATGGGACGAGCATAGGGTCCTAGTCTGCTGACTCGCACCCTCTCTGGAAGCTGGACTTCTCATACCCCTTTCATACCGATTTACTTAAGTCTGTGTGTGCTTTAAATCTGAAGTGAGACTATGGACTCTGGGAAACAAACTGAGGGCTTCAGAGGGGAGGGGGTGGGGGATTGGGATAGGCCGGTGATGGGTATTAAGGAGGGCACGTATCGCATGGTGCACTGGGTGTTATATGCAAGTAATGAATCATGGAACGTCACATCAAAAACTAGGGATGTACTGTATGGTGACTAACATAACATAATAAAAATTATTATAAAAAAAAGGAAAAAATAAATCTGAAGTGAGTCTCTTGTAGATAGCATATAACTAGATCTTGCTTTTTTTTAAATCCATTTAGTGACTCAATATCTTTTTATAAAATTCTAGTACAATTAACATACCATGTTTTTATCTTATTTTATTTTATTTTATTTTATTTTAATTATTTATTTATTAGACAAAGAGAGCATGAGAGGGGGGAGGAGCAGAGGGAGAGGGACAAGCAGACTCCCTGCTGAGCAGAGAGCCTGACACAGGGCTTGATTCCAGGATCCTGGGATCATGACCTGAGCCAAAGCAGACACTTAACTGACTGAGCCACCCAGGCACCCTTGTAGTGTATTATTTTAGTTTCAAGTGCACAATATAGTGATTCCACAATTTTATACATTACTAAGTGCTCATCATGATAAATGTACTGTTAATCCTCTTCATCTATTTTACCCATTCACCCACCCACCTCCCCTCTGTTAACCACCAGTTTGTTCTCCATAGTTAAAAGTCTGGGTTTTGTTTGTTTGTCTTTTTTTCCCCTTTGTTGTGTTTCTTTCTTTCTTTTTTTTTTGAGGTTTTCTTTCTCTTTCTTTTTTTTATTTTAATGTTTTTTATTATATTATGTTAGTCACCATACAGTACATCCCCAGTTTCTGATATAAAGTTCGATGATTCATTAGTTGCGTATAACACCCAGTGCCCTCCCTACTACCCATAACCAGTCTATCCCATTGCCCCAACCCCTCCCCTCCGAAGCCCTCAGTTTGTTTCTCATAGTCCATAGTCTCTCATGCTTCATTCCCCCTTCTGATTACCCCCTTTCTTTATCCCTTTCTTCCCCTACTGATCTTCCTAGTTCTTATGTTCCATAGATGAGAGAAATCATATGATAGTTGTCTTTCTCTGCTTGACTTATTTCACTTAGTATTATCTCCTCCAGTGCCGTCCATGTTGTAGCAAATGTTGAGAACTCGTTCTTTCTGATAGCTGAGTAATATTCCATTGTATATATGTACCACAACTTCTCAAGCCAGTCATCTGTTGAAGGGCATCTCGGCTCCTTCAACGATTTAGCTATTGTGGACATTGCTGCTATGAACATTGGGGTGCATAGGGCCCTTCTCTTCACTACATCTGTATCTTTGGTGTAAATACCCAGTAGTGCAATGGCTGGATCATAGGGTAGCTCAATTTTTAACTTTTTAAGGGACCTCCACACTGTTAATTCCACATTTGGTTTGCAATCTTTTGACTGGGGAGTTTATTTAGTTTTAAAATGATTTTTGTGAGATAAGGACTTGCTTTTGCCATTTTATTGTTTTCTGTCTGCTTTATAGTGCTTTTGTTTGTTTCTTTTCTTTTGTCTGTTGGTTTGTTGACTTTTGTAGTGGAATGCTTTGATTCTTTCCACTTTATATTTTGTGTATCTACTGTACTTTTTGCCGTGTGGTCACCAAGGGGTTTTCCTCAATCGTTTTATAGTTATAGGGGTCTCTTTTAAGGTGGTAAAAAATGTAACTTCAATCTTATACAGGAACACTATACTTTACTTCTTTTGCTCATTTTTTATGTAATTGAGGTCAGACTACATCTTTCAATATTGTTTCCATTAACAAATTTCTGTGGTTATACTTATTCCTACTGTTTTTTCTTCCTCTTAATGTATATAGTAGTGTTAAAAGTGATTTATATGCCACCATTACAGTATTACAAATACTATGTGTGTCTTTAAATTTACCTGTAGCTATAAAAGTTATACTTTCATAGGCTTTCATGTTGTTTAGCAGTTTTCCACTTTGAATTGAAAAACTGCCGTTAACACTTCATGTAAGGCAGGTCTAGTGGTGATGAAGTCCCTTGGTTTAGCTTGCCTGGAGAATTCTTTATCTCTCCATTTTCTTTTTTTTTTTTTTTTAGTTTTTATTTAAATTTTAGTTTGTTAAAATACAGTGAATATTATTTTCAGGTGTACAATTTAGTGATTCAGGACTTACATATAACACCGGGTGCTCATCAAAAGCGCAATCCTTAATCACCAACACCTATTTAACCCATCCCCCACCCACCTCCCCTCTGGTAATCAACAATTTGTTCTCTATAGTTAAGAGTCTATTTCTTGGTTTGCCTCCCTCTCTCTTTTTTTCCCTTTGCTCATTTTTTCTATTTCTTAGATTCCATATATGAGTGAAATCATGTGGTATTTGTCTTTATCTGACTTATTTTCCTTAGCATAATACTCTAGCTCCATTGACATCCTTGCAAATGGCAAATTTTCATTTTTTATGGCTGAGTAATATTCCCGTGTGTGTGTGTGTGTGTGTGTGTGTGTGTGTGTGTGTAAAGATTTTATTTATTTGAGAGGGAGACATCACAGGAGATGGCACAAGAGCAGGGGAAGAAAGAAGCAGACTTCTGGCAGAGCAGGGAGCCCAATGGAGGGCTTGATCCCAGAATGCTGGGATCATGATCTGAGTTGAACGCAGCTGCTTAAGCCACTGAGCCACCCAGGCTCCCCATATTCCATTGTGTGTGTGTGTGTGTGTGTGTGTGTGTGTGTATAATTTCCTTATCCATCTATCAGTTGATGGGCACTTAGGCTGTTTCCATAATTTGGCAATTGTAGATAATGCTGCTATAAGCATTGGAGTACATGTATCATTTTGAATTAGTATTTTGTATCATTTGGGTAAATATCTAGTAGTGTAATTGTTGGATTGTAGGGTGGTGCTATTTTTAACTATTTGAGGAATTTCCATACTGTTTTCAAGAGTGGCTGCACCAGTTTTCATTCCCACCAACAGTGCAGGAACGTTCACCTTTCTCTACATCTTCATCAATACTTGTTTCTTGTGTTGTTGATTTCAGCCATTCTGAAAGGTGTGAGGTGATATCTCATTGTAGTTTTGATTTGTATTTCCTTGATGGTCGGTGATGTTGTGCATCTTTCCATGTGTCTGTTGGCTATCTGTATGTCTTCTTTTGAAAACTGTCTATTCATGTCTCCTGCCCATTTATAACTGGATTATTCACTTTTCCGGAGTTGAGATTTATAAGTTGTTTATATATTTTGGATACTAACCCTTTATCAGATAATGTCATTCACAGATATCTTCTCCCATTCTGTAAGTTGACTTTTAGTTTTGTTGATTGTTTCCTTCACTGTGCAGAAGCATTTTATCTTGAGTAGTCCTAATAGTTTATTTTTGCTTTTAGTTTTTCTTACCCCAGGAGATGTATGTAAAAAGAAGTTTCTATGGACTATGTCAAAGAGGTTACTGCCTATGTTCTCCTCTAGGATTTTAATGGTTTCTTGTCTCACATTGAGATCTTTAGTCCATTTTGAATTTGCTTTTGTGCATGGTGTAGAACATGGTCTAGTTTCATTCTGCATGTTTCTGTCTAGTTTTCCCAACACCAACACCATTTGTTGAAGAGACTTTTTTCCATTGGATATTCTTTCCTACTTTATAAAAGATTAATTGACCATATAGTTGTGGGTTCATTTCTGGGTCCTCCATTCTGTTCCATTATCTATGTGTCTGTTTTGGGCCAGTACCATACTGTATTGATTGGTAAAATTTTGTATTATAACTTGATGTCTGGAATTGTGATGCTTCCAGCTTTACTTTTCTTTTTCAAAGTTGCTTTGGCTATGAGGGGTCTTTTGTGGTTCCATACACATTTTAGGATTGTTCTAGCTCTGTGAAAAATGCTGGTGGTAGTTTGATAGAAATTGCATTAAATTTGTAAATTGCTTTGGGTAATATAAACATAAGAAATATTTGTTTTTCCAATCCATGTGCATGGAATGTCTTTCCATTTCTTTATGTCATCTTCAATTTCTTTCATCAGTATTTTATAGTTTTCAGAATACAGATCTTTTACCTCATTGGTTATATTTATTCTTAGGTATCTTCTCTGTTTTGGTGTAATTTAAAATAGGATTGATTCTTTGATTTCTTTTTCTGCTGTTTCATTATTGGTGTATAGAAATGCAAGGGATTTCTCTATATTGATTTCATATCCTGTGAATTTACTGAATTTGTGTATCAGTTTTAACAATTTTTTGGTAGTTTTTTTTTGGGTGTTCTGTATAGAGTATCATGTCATTTGCAAATAGTGAAAGTTTGACTTCTTCCTTGTCAATTTGGATGCCTTTTTAAAAAGATGTATTAATTTATTTTAAAGAGGTAGAGAGAAAGAGAGACAAAGAAAGAGATAACAAGAGAGAGTGCTCGAGTGGGAGGAAGGGCAAAGGAAGATAATCTTCGAGATTCCCCACTGAGTGCAGAGCCTGAAGTGGGGCTTGATCTCATGACCCATGAGATCATGACCTGAATGGAAAACAAGAGCTGGATGCTCAAGTGAATGAGCCATCCAGGCACCCCAGATGTTTTTCATTTCTTTTTGCTGTCTAATTGCTGTGGCTAGGGCTTCCACTATTATGTGAAATATCAATGGTGAGAGTGGACATCCCTGTCTTTTACCTAACGTTAGAGAAAAAGCTCTCAATGTTTCCCTATTGAGGATGATGTTAGCTGTGAGTTTTTCGTATGTGGCCTTTCTTATGTTGGAGTATGGTCCCTCTAAACATACTTTGTTGAGGGCTTTTATCATGAGTGGATGTTGTACTTTGCCAAATGCTTTTTCTGTATCTATTGAGAGGACATATGGTTCTTATCTTTTCTTTTATTAAAAGAATGGTGTATCACAATGATTGATTTATGAATATTGAAACACCTTAGCAGTCCAGGAATAAATCCCACTTGCTCACGGTGAATAATTCTTTTAATTTACTGTTAGATTTGGTTTGCTAGTATTTTATAGAGAATTTTTGCATCTATGTTCATCAGGGATATTAGCCTGTAGTTCTGTTTTTTAGCGGAGTCTTTGGTTTTGGTTCTCAGGTTAATGCTGGCCTCATAGAATGAAATTGGAAGTTTCCCTTACATTTCTAATTTTTAGAATAGGTTGAGTAGAATAGGTATTAACTCTTCTTTAATTTATGGTAGAATTCACTTGTGGAGCCATCTGACCCTGGACTTTTGTTTGTTGGGAGTTTTTTTTATTATTATTATTGATTCAATTTCTTTGTTAGTTATTGGTCTGTTCAAGTTTTCTATTTCTTCCTGTTTCAGGTTTGGTGGTTTCTATGTTCTTAGGAATTTATCGATTTCTTCCAGGTTGTTCAATTTGTTGGCATATAGTTTTTCCATAAAATTCTTTTATAGTGTTTGTATTTATGTGGCATTGGTTGCTATTTCTCCTCTTTCATTTGTGATTTTATTTCTTTGGGACCTTTCTCTTTTCTTTTTAATAAGTCTGGGTAGGGGTTTATCTTTTTTTTTTAAATTCTTTCAACGAATCACCATTTTGTTTCATTGATCTATTCTATTTTTTAAAGTTTCTATATCATTTATTTCTGCTCTAATCCTTATTATTTCCCTTCTGCTGTCTTTAGGATTCATTTATCATTCTTTTTCTAGAACTTTTAGGTGTAAGGTTAGGTTGTATATTTGAGATTTTTCTTGCTTCTTAAGGTAGGCCTGTATTGCTTTATACTTCCATCTTAGGACCACTTCTGCTGCACCCCAATGGTTTTGGACTGTTTTGTTTTCATTTTCATTTGTTTCCATGTATTTTTAAATTTCTTTGATTTCCTGGCTACCCATTCACTGTTTAGTAGCATGTGGTTTAGCCTCCATGTATTTGTGGTCTTTCCAACATTTTCTTGTGGTAAAGTTCAAGTTTCGTAGTGTTTTGGTCAGTAAAAATGCATGGTATGACCTCAATCTTATTGTACTTTTTGAGTCCTGATTTTTGACCTAGTATGTGAGCTACTCCAGACATTCTCCTTTATGCATTTGAAAAGAATGTGTATTCTGCTGCTAATTAAAGATGGACTGTTCTAACTGTATCTGTTAAGTCCATCTGCTACAGTGTGTCATTCAAAGTCATTGTTTCCTTGTTGATTTTCTACTTAAATCTGTTCTTTGATGTAAGTGGGGATGTCAAAGTCCCCTATATTATCCTGTATGTTTGTTATTAATTATTTTATATATTTGGGTCCTTCCAGATGGGGACATAAATATTTATAATTGTTAGATCTTCTTGTTGTATTGTCCCCTTTGTTATAATAGAGTACCTTTCATCTCTCTTTTTTTAAATTTTAAATTATTTTCTTTTATTTTTTTTCTTTTTAATAATAACATTTTTTATTATATCATGTTAGTCACCATACAGTATATCCCTAGTTTTTGATGTAAAGTTCCATGATTCATTACTTGCGTATAACACTCAGGGCACCATGCAATATGTGCCCTCCTTAATACCCGTCACCAGCCTATCCCATCCTCTGCCCCAAAGCCCTCAGTTTGTTTCCCAGACTCCATAGTCTCTCGTGGATCATTGTCCCTTCTGTTTACCCCCCTTTCTTATTCCCTTTCTTCTCCTACCGATCTTCCTAATTCTTATGTTCCAAAAATGAGTGAAACCATATGATAATTGTCTTGCTCTGCTTGACTTATTTCACTTAGCATAATCTCCTCCAGTCCTGTACATGTTGCTGCAAATGTCGTGCAATTGTTCTTTCTGATGGCTGAGTAATATTCCACTGTATAAACAGACCACGTCTTCTTAAACCAGTCATCTGTTGTGGGGCATCTCGGCTCCTTCCACAATTAAGCTATTGTGGACAATGCTGCTATAAACATTGGGGTGCATATGGCCTTTCTCTTCACTACGTCTGTATCTTTGGGGTAAATACCCAGTAGTGCAATGGCTGGATCACAGGGTAGCTCAATATTTAACTTTTGAAGGGACCTACACACTGTTTTCCAGAGTGGCTGTACCAACTTGCATTCCCACCAACCGTGTAAGAGGGATCCCCTTTCTCCACATCCTTTCAACAATTGTTATTTCCTGCCTAGTCAATTTTGGCCATTCTAACTGGCGTAAGGTGGTATCTCACTGTGGTTTTCATTTGAATATCCCTGATGGTCAATGATTTTGAACATTATTTCATGTGTCTGATAGCCATTTCTATGTCTTCATTAGAAAAGTTTCTGTTCATACCTTCTCACCATTTTATGATTTGTTTATTTGTTTCTCGTGTATTGAGTTTGAGGAGTTCTTTGTAGATCTTGGATACCAGTCATTTATCTGTAGTATCTTTTGCAAACATATTCTCCCATTCCCTGGGCTGCCTCCTAGTTTTTTTGACTGCTTCCTTGGCTGTGCAGAAGCTTTTTATCTTGGTGAAGTACCACAAGTTCTTTTTTTCTTTTGTTTCTCTTGCCTTTGGAGATGTGTGATGAAAAAAAGTTCCGGTGACCGATGTCAGAGGTTGCAGCGTATGTTCTCCTCTAGGATTTTGATGGATTCCGGTCTCACATCAAGGTCTTTCATCCATTTGGAGTTTATCTTTGTGTATGGTGTGAGAGAGTGGTCAAGTTTCATTCCTTTGCATATAGCTGTCCAATTTTCCCAGCACCATTTATTGAAGAGACTGTCTTTTTTCCACCAGATGTTTTTTCCTGCTTTGTCAAAGATTAGTTGCCCAAAGAGCCGAGGATCCATTTCTGGGTTCTCTATTCTGTTCCATTGGTCTATGTGTCTTTTTTGTGCCAGTACCATGCTGTCTTTGTGATGACAGCTTTGTAGTACAGCTCAAAATCTGGCATTGTGATGCCCCCAGCTTTGTTTTTCCTTTTCAACAATTCCTTGGAGATTCGGGGCCTTTTCTGGTTCCACACAAATTTAAGGGCTGTTTGTTCCAGTTCTTTGAAAAATGTCATCAGTATTTTGATCGGGATGGCATTGGAAGTGTAGATTGCTCTGGGTAGCATGGACATTTTAACTATGTTAATTCTTCCGATCCATGAGCATGGAATATTTTTCCATCTTTTTTTGTCTTCTTCAATGTCTTTCAAGAGTGATTTGTAGTTTCTAGAATATAGAACCTTTACATCTGTGGTTAAGTTAATTCCGATATAACGTATGATTTTTGGTGCTATTGTAAATGGAGTGGATTCCCTAATTTCTCTTTCTTCAGTCTCATTGTTTGTGTATAGAAATGCAACTGATTTCTGAGCATTGATTTTGTATCCCGCCACATTACTGAATTGCTCTATAACTTCTAGTAGTTTGGGGATGGAGCCTTTTGCGTTTTCCATATAGAGTATCATGTCATCTGAGAAGAGAGACAGTTTGAATTCTTCTTTGCAGATTTGGATACCTTCTATCCCTTTTTGTTCTCTGATTGCTCTTGCAAGGACTTCTAGTACTATGTTGAATAATAATGGAGAGAGTGGGCATTCTTGTCATGTTCCTGATCTTAAGGGAAAGGATTTCAGCTTTTCCCCATTGAGAATGATATTCACTGTAGGCTTTTCATAGATGGTTTTTTATTAAATTGAGGAATGTACCCTCTAAGCAGGAAAGGATGCTGTAGTTTGTCAAATGCTCTTTCTGCATCTATTGAGAGGATCATATGGTTCTTGACTTTTTACTTGTTGATATGATGTATCACACTGATCAATTTGCGAATGTTGAACCACGCTTGCATCCCAGGGATGAATACCACTTGGTCATGATGGATAATCCTTTTAATGTACTGTTGTATCCTATTAGCTAGGATGTTGTTGAGAATTTTGGTGTCCATATTCATCAGGGAAATCAGTCTGTAATTCTCCTTTTGGATGAGTCTTTGCCTGGTTTGGGGATCAAGGTAATACTGGCCTCATGGAATGAGTTTGGTATTTTTCCTTCTGTTTCTATTTTCTGAAATAGCTTCAGGAGAATAGGTATTATTTCTTCTTTGAATGTTTGGTACAATTCCCCAGGGAATCCATCAGGCCCTGGACTCTTGTTTATGGGGAGGTATTTGATCACTGCTTCAATCTCTTCATAATTAATCAGTTTGTTTAAAAAATCAATTTCTTCCTGTTTCAGTCTTGGTAGTTTATAGGTTTCTAGGAAGGCATCCATTTCTTCTAGGTTCATTAATTTATTGCCATAAAGCTGTTGATAAAAGTTTCTAATGATCTTTCCTATTTCATTGGTGTTAGTTGTGACATCTTTCTTTTCATTCATAATTTTATTAATTTGAGTCCTTTCTGTATTCTTTTGAATAAGTCTGGCCAGTGGCCTATCGATCTTATTTATTCTTTCAAAGAACCGGCTTCTAGTTCTTTGGATCTGTTCTACTGTGGTCCTGGTTTCTAATTAATTGATCTCTGCTCTAATCTTGATCAACTGCTTTCTCATGCATGGGTTTGGCCTGTTCTTCTGTTGCTGTTCCAGCTTCTTGAGGGGAGAATATAAAAACTGCATTTTAGATTTTTCTATTCTTTTGAGTGAGGCTTGGATGGCTATGTACTTTCCCCTTAGCACTGCCTTTGCAGTGTCCCATAGGTTTTGAACCATTGTGTTTTCATTCTCGTTGGTCTCCATAAATTGTTTAAATTGATTTTTGATTTCCTGGTTTATCGAGTCATTCCAGAGCAGGATGGTTCTTAGTCTCCAAGTGTTTGAGTTTCTTCCAAATTTTTCCTTGTGGTTGAGTTCCAATTTCAGAGCGTTGTGGTCTGAGAATATGCAGGGAATAATTTCACTCTTTCGGTGTTGGTTGAGACCTGTTTTGTGTCCCAGAACATGGTCTATTCTTGAGAATGTTCCATGGGCATTAGAATAGAATGAGTATTCTTTGGTTCTGGGGTGTAGTGTTCTATATATATCTATGAGGTCCATCTGGTCTAGTATGGCATTCAAAGCTCTTGTTTCTTTGTTGATTTTTCTGCTTAGGTGCTCTGTCTATTGCTGATAGTGGAGTATTGAGGTCCCCTACTATTAACGTATTTTTATCTGTATGTCTCCTTATTCCGGTTAAAAGTTGGCTTGTGTCGCTTGCTGCTCCCCTGTTGGGGGCATAGATATTTATAATTGTCATGTCCACTTGTTGGATACATCCTTTAAGAATAATATAGTGTCCTTCTGTATCTCTGACTGGAGGCTTTAGTTTAAAATCCAATCTGTCTGCTATGAGAATTGCTACCCCAGCTTTCTTTTGAGGTCTATTGGCATGAAAAATGGTTTTCCATCCATTCACTTTCAGTCTGGATGTAACTTTGGGTTCAAATGAGACTCTTGTAGACAGCAAATGGATGGGTCATGTCTTTTTATCCAAACTGAAACACTGTGGCGTTTATGGGAGCATGTAGGCCATTCACATTGAGAGTAATTATTGAAAGATATGATTTTTTAAATGATTTTTTATTATATTATGTTAGTCACCATACAGTACATCCCCAGTTTCTGATGTAAGGCTCGATGATTCACTAGTTGTGTATAACACCCAGTGCACCATGCAATATGTGCCCTCCTTACTACCCATCACCAGTCTATCCCGTTCCCCCACCCACTTCCCCTCTGAGGCCC
>NW_024423319.1:77222606-77259168 GCF_017311325.1 Ursus maritimus
TTTTTCAACAGTTCCTTGGAGATTCGGGGCCTTTTCTGTTTCCATACAAATTTAAGGACTATTTGTTCCACTTCTTTGAAAAATGTCCTCGGTATTTTGATCGGGATAGCATTGAAAGTGTAGATTGCTCTGGGCAGCATGGACATTTTAACTATGTTAATTCTTCTGATCCATGAGCATGGAATATCTTTCCATCTTTTTATGTCTTCCTCAATGTCTTTCAAGAGTGGTTTGTAGTATCTAGAATATAGGGCCATACGTCTCTGGTTAAGTTAATTCCAAGGTAACGTATGGTTTTTGGTGCTATTGTAAATGGGATGGATTCCCTAATTTCTCTTTCTTAGGTCTCCTAAATCGTGTATAGAAATGTAACTGATTTCTGAGCATTGATTTTGTATCCTGCCACGTTACTGAATTGCTCTATAACTTCTAATAGTTTGGGAATGGCTTCTTTTGGGTTTTCCATATAGAGTATCATGTCAACTGTGAAGAGAGACATTTTGACTCCTCTTTGTGATTTGAATACCTTTGATCCCTTTTTTCGTCTGATTGCTATTGCAAGGACTTCTAGTACTATGTTGAATAATAGTGGCGAGAGTGGTCATCCTTGTCGAGTTCCTGATCTTAATTTGCAGTAGGCTTTTCATAGATGGCTTTTATAAGATTGAGAAATGTACCCTCTATCCCTACACTCTGAAGGGTTTTAATCAGGAAAGGATGCTGTATTTTGTCAAATGCTTTTTCGGCATCGATTGAGAGGATCATATGGTTCCTGAGTCTTTTCTTGTTGATATGATGTATCATGGTGATTGATTTGTGAATATTGAACTAAGCTTGCATCCCAGGAATGAATCCCACTTGATCGTGATGGATAATCTTTTTAATGTACTGTTGGATTCTATTAGCAAGTATCTTGTTGAGGATTTTGGGGTCCATATTCATTAGGGAAATCGGTCTGTAATTCTCCTTTTTGAGGGGGTCTTTGCCTGGTTTGGGGATCAAGGTAATATTAGCCTCATAGAATGAGTTTGGTAGCTTTCCTTCTGTTTCTATTTTTTGAAATAGTTTAGGAGAATAGCTATTATTTCTTTTTTGAATGTGTGGTAGAATTCCCCAGGAAAACGGTCCGGGCCTGGAGTTTTGTTATTTGGAAGGTTGTTTATCACTGACTTAATCTCTTCATAATTAATTGGCCTGTTTAAGAAATCAATTTCTTCCGGTTTCAATCATGGTAGTTTATAGGTTCTCAGGAAGGATTCCATCTCTTCCAGATTGCTTAGTTTATTGACATATAGCTGTTGATAAAAATTTCTAATAATCCTTCCAATTTCAACGGTGTTTGTCGTGACCTCTCCTTTTTCATTCATAATTTTAATAATCTGGGTCCTTTCTCTTTTCTTTTGGATAAGTGTTGCCTGTGGTCTGTCAATTTTATTGATTCTCTCAAAGAACCAGCTTCTAGTCCTGTTGATCTGCTCTATTTTACTTCTGGTTTCTGCTTGATTGATTTCAGCTCTAATCTTGGTCAACTGCTTCCTCGTGAGTGGATTAGGCCTGTCCCTCTGTTGCTGTTCCAGCTTCTTGAGGTGAGAATATAAAAACTGCATTTTAGATTTTTCTATTCTTTTGAGTGAGGCTTGGATGGCTATGTATTTCCCCCTTAGGACTGCCTTTGCAGTATCCCATAGGTTTTGGACTGTTGTATTTTCATTCTCCTTGGTCTCCATAAATTGTTTAATTTGATTTTTGATTTCCTGGTTTATTGAGTCATTCCTGAGCAGGATGGTTCTTAGTCTCCAAGTGTTTGAGTTTCTTCCAAATTTTTCCTTGTGGTTGAGTTCCAATTTCAGAGCGTTGTGGTCTGAGAATATGCAGGGGATAATTTCAATCTTTTGGTATCGGTTGAGACCTGTTTTGTGTCCCAGAACATGGTCTATTCTTGAGAATGTTCCATGGGCATTAGAATAGAATGAGTATTCTTTGGTTCTGGGGTGTAGTGTTCTATATATATCTATGAGGTCCAACTCGTCGAGTATGGCATTCAAAGCCTTTGATTCTTTGCTTAGTTTTTGCCAGGGTGTTCTGTCTATTTCTGAGAGTGGAGTGTTGAGGTCCCCTACTATTAATGTATTTTTATTTATATGTCTCTTTATTCTGGTTAAGAGTTGGCTTGTGTATCTTGCTGCTCCCCTGTTGGGGGCATATATATTTATAATTGTCATATCCACTTGTTGAATACTTCCCTTAAGAATAATATAGTGCCCTTCTGCATCTCTAACTATAGTCTGTAGTTTAAAATCCAATTTATCTGATATGAGAATTGCTACCCCAGCTTTCTTTTGAGGTCCATTTGCGTGAAAGATGGTACTCCATCCCCTTACTCTCAGTCTGAATGCATCTTTGGGTTCGAAATGAGTCTCTTGTAGACAGCAAATGGATGGGTCATTTCTTTTTATCCAATCTGCAACCCTGTGGCGTTTTATGGGATGGTTCAAACCATTTACATTAAGACTGATTACTGAGAGATATGATTTTAATGTTGCCATGTTGCCAGTAAAGTCTTTGTTTGTATTGGCTGTGACTTTCTGTTCTGTATCACTCTTGGGGCCTTTTTACTTTTATAGAACCCCCCGTAATATCTCCTGTAGGGCTGGTTTCGTGGTTACAAAATTGGTTAGTGACTGGCGATTCTGAAATGTCTTTATTTCTCCATCAATTCTGAATGACAGCCTTGCTGGATAAAGGATCCTTGGCTGCATGTTTTTCTCTGAAAGAGCTTTAAATATGCTCCCCCAACCCTTTCTCTCATTCCAGGTCTGTGTAGACAGGTCTGACGTAATTCTGATGCTTTTGCCTTGGTACGTGAGAAATTTCTTTGCCCTGGCCGCTTTCAATACTGTATCCTTGCATCTAATATTTGCGAATTGCACTATGACGTGACGTGGCGTAGGTTTGTCGTGGTTGAGCTTGGGAGGGGTCCTCTCTGCCTCTTGGACACGAATGTTTGTTTCCCTTGCTAGATTAGGGAAGTTTTCAGCTACAATTTGTTCAAATATCTCTTCTAGACCTCTGTTTTTCTCCACCCCCTCGGGGATGCCGATGATTCTAACATTGGATCGTTTCATTGAGTCAGTAATCTCCCGTAACCTACATTCGTGGGCGTGGATTTTTTTAAGACCATCTTCTATTTTCATTTTTTCCTCTATTAACCCATCCTCCAATTCACTAACCCGTTCCTCTGCTTCTGCGACCCTGGCCGTCAGAGCCTCTAGTTTTGCCTGCATTTGGCTCATAGAATTTTTAATTTCTGTCAGATTCGCTCTCATTTCTGTCCTTAG
Organism: Ursus maritimus; assembly: GCF_017311325.1. Lineage (NCBI taxonomy): Eukaryota > Metazoa > Chordata > Mammalia > Carnivora > Ursidae > Ursus > Ursus maritimus. Next base: position 77,225,945 of record NW_024423319.1, read on the forward strand.
GGATTCTATATTCTCAGTAACCTTTTCGTTAATAGTTTTTTCAATTCTACTCATCATTTTGACCATCGTTACTCTGAATTCCATTTCTGATAATTTGGTTACATCCATATCCATTATTTCTGTGGCAGAGGCCACAGAATCACTGTCTTTTCTTTGCTGGGGGGGGCTTCTCCTTCTTGTCATTCTGATGAAGAGAGGTTGCGGGGTTTCCAGAGCCCAAATTATTGACTGGGTCCCAGGCCGTGCCCCTTGTTTTATAGGGATCTTAGGGATGTGGGCTTCTTCTTTAAAGATTTTATTTATTTATTTATGTGGCAGAGAGCCAACCAGCAAGAGAGGGAACACACGCAGGGGAGTGGGAGAGGAAGAAGCAGGCTCCCAGCAGAGGAGCCCGATGAGGGACTCCTTTCCGGAACGCCGGGATCACACCCTAAGCCGAAGACAGATGCTTAATGACTGCGCCATCCACGCAGCCCGGGTTGTGGGCTTCTTGATTTTTCAGCCTGCCTTCTGTGTTCTGGGGGAGGGGCCTGCCGCACAGATACTCAGGCAACCCTGTTTGGGTAGAGTTTCCGTGTCCCCTGCGAGGGAGGATGGGGATGGGCACTCTCTGAGCCGGTATTTCCAGGCTTTTGTTCTCTGGCGGCTTTCCCTGGCGGTTTGCTGTGCCTCTTCTGAGAGTCAGAGCAGCAGCGGCCAAATTTCAGCCTCTGTCACGGAACAGAAGGATTGCGGCCCGTTCTCTACTAATGTTCTGGCCACTTTAACTCTGTTTCTGTTGGTGCTGCTCAACCCTGCAGCGTCCCGGGATGTGCGCCCCACACCCGGCGTCCCAGTCTTTCTACCACCGCCAGCCACCCCGGTGCGCTCCGGAGCTCCCGATCTCAGTCTGAATCCAGTGAGCACACCGGGATTCCAGAGTTCCGCAAAATGCCTGGTGGCGCGTGCTCCCGGCTCACCGGTCTCAGTCCGCTCTCTTGCGGGTGCTGTCTACGAATCCGCCCGCTCCCCCATGCAGGTGGCTACCGCTTCATTTTAATGATGCCATGTTTCCTGTAAAGTCTTTGTTTCTATAGATTGTAAATTTCTGAAGCATGAGAGACAATGGACTCTGAGAAACAAACTGAGGGCTTCAGAGGGGAGGGGGTGGGGGAATTGGATAGACTGGTGATGGGTTAACATAATATAATAAAAATATTATTATTAAAAGAAAAGACTGTAAATTTATGTTCTGTATCACTCTTGGGCCTTTTTACTTTTATAGAACTCCCCTTAATATCTCCTGTAGGGGTGGTTTCGTGGTTACAAATTGGTCAGTGACTGGTGATTCTGGAAGTTCCTTATCTCTCCATCAATTCGGAATGACAGCCTTGCTGGATAAAGGATCTGTGGCTGCATGTTTTTCTCTGAAAGAGCTTTAAAAATGCCTCCCCAACCCTTTCTCTCATTCCAGGTCTGTGTAGACAGATGTGACGTAATCCTGATATTTTTGCGTTTGTATGTGAAATATTTCTTTGCCCTGGCCACTTTCAATACTGTATCCTTGGATCTAATATTTGAGAATCACAGTATGCCGTGACGTGGCATAGGTTTGTCGTGGTTAAATTTGGGAGGGGTCCTCTCTGCCTCTTGGACACGAATGCTTGTTTCCTTTGCTAAATTAGGGATGTTTCCAGCTACAATTTGTTCAAATATCTCTTCTAGACCCCTGTTTTTCTCCACCACCTTGGGGATGCCGATGATTCTGACATTAGAACGTTTCATTGAGCAGTAATCTCCCATAACCTACATTCTTGAGATTGGATTTTTTTTGAGCCAAGTTACTGTTATAGCTTTCTCTTCTACCATCCCATCCTCCAATTCACTAATTTGTTCTTCTGCCTCATTTACCCTGGCTGTCAGAGCGTCTAGTTTAAACTGCATTTGATTCATGGCATTTTTAATTTCTGCCAGATTCACTCTCATTTCAACCTGTAGAGATTCTATATTCTCGTTAATATTTTTGTTAGTATTTTTTTCATGTCTATACATCTTTCTCACCATTATTACTCTGAATTCCATTTTTGATAATTTGGTTATATCCATATCCATCAGTCTGTGTCAGAGCCCACAGACTCATTATCTTTTCTTGCTGGGGGATTTCTTCTCGTCATTCTGATGAGGAGAGGTTGTGGGGTTGCCCAGAGGCCAAATTATTGACCAGGAACGGGGCAGCATGCTCTTGTTTTATAGGGACCTTAGGAATGTGGGCTTCTTGATTTTAGCCTGCCTTCTGGGGGAGGGGCCTGCCATGTGGATACTCAGGGAACCCTGTTTGGATAGAATCTTCCTGTCCTCTGCTAGGGGGGATGGGGATGGGCACAATGTGAGCGGGTATTTCCAGGCTTTTGTTCTCTGTCGTCTTTCCCTGGCAATTTTCTATGGCTCTTCTGAGAGTCAGAGCAGCAGTGGCCAAATCCTAGCCTCTGTCTCAGAACAGAGAGATCGCAGTCTGTTCTCCACTGAGCTCTCCTGGCCTCTTTAACCCTGTTTCTGTTGGTGCTGCTAAAAACCCTGCAGCGTCCTGGGTTGTGCACTCCACAGCCGGTGTCCCAGCCCTCACTTCCAAGGCCAGCACGTTCTGTCCTTTGTGTTTCTACCACCGCCAACCGCCAGTCGCCCCCGCTTGTGCTCCCGAGCTCTCTGTTTCAGTATAGTTCAGGGGCACTCCGGAGTGCCAGTTTTCATTCTGTTTGCATGCACATTCCCAGGCTCACAGTCTGAGTCTGCTCTCTCGAGGGTGCCGGTCGAGAGTCCGGCCGCCTCCCCAGTGCAGGGGGCTACAGCTTCCTGGCGCCTGAGCGCTGAGGCTCCCTCCCCCTTCCATCTATATTCGGATATCTGTGCGTGGATTCACAGCTCCCCGCTTCGTACCTCAATACTCGGTGCTGGAGGTGTTCATTTGTAGAGATCCAGATGTATTTTCCCACATCTCAGGCTATTCCGTGGGTTTTCAGGATGGTCTGGTGCCTATCCAGCTCGACTCAGGGGAACAGCTGAATAAGGGGACCCCTACTCCTCTGCCATCTTAACTCCCTCGAGTTCCCTTCATCTCTTGTTGCAGTCTTTGGTTTAAAGTCTATTTTTTTGTGATACATGTATTGCTAGTCTGGCTTTCTTTTAATGTCCATTTGCATGATAAATATTTCACCACCCTTTTACTTTCAGCCTCAGGTGTCTTTAGATTTAAAATGAGTCTCTTGTAAGCAGCATATAAATGGGCCTTGTTTTTATATCCATTCTGACACCCTACATCATTTGATTATTTATTCCATTTACATTTGGAGTAATTATTGATAGATATTTATTTAATGCCATGTAATAACTTCTTTTGTCATTGTTTCTGGAGATTTTCTCTTTTCTTTTCTTGTCTCTGTCTCTTTTGGTCTTTCCTTTCCACTTAGAGAGGCCCCTTTAATATTTCTTGCAGAGCTGGTTTAGTGATCACAAACTCCTTTAGTTTTCGTTTGGGAAATTCTTTATGTCTCTTTCTATTCCAAATGATAGCCTTGCGGTATAGAGTATTCTTGGCTATAGATTTTTCTCATTCAACATGTTGAATATACCATGCCACTGGCTTCTGGCCTGCCACGTTTCTGTTAAGTGATCTGCAGCTAGCCTTATTGGGCTTCCCTTTTAAGTTAAAGACTTCTTTTGTCTTGACGCTTTTGGGGTTTTTTCTTTATTGCTATATTTTGCAAATTTAATTACAATATATCTCTGTGTTGACCTGCTTTTGTTGATTTTGATGGGATTTCTCTGTGCCTTCTGGATCTGGATATCTGTTTCCTTCCCCATATTAGGGAAGTATTCAGCTATTATTTCCTCAATGAAATTTCTGCCCCCTTTTCTCTTTTCTTCTGGAACTCCTGTAATACTGATGTTTTTATATTTAATGGAGTCACTGAGTTCACTGTGTCTATGAGTTCCATACTTCTTTCTCTCTTTTGTTCAGCTTCATTATTTTCCATTATTTTATCTTCTATAGCACTTATTCATTCTTCTGCTTCTTCTGTCCTTGCATTCATTGCATGAACTCATTTTGAATCTCAGTTACTGCATTTTTCATTTCTGACTGATTGTTGTATAACACTTTTACCTCTGTGGTGAGGACCTCCCTGAAATCTTCCATTTTTTTCTCAATCCCAGCATGTATCCTTATGATTGCTGCCTTAAATTCTCCATCAGCCATGTTACTTATATCTGTTTTGCTTAGATCTCTTGCCATGGCTTTATGTTGTTCTTTCATTTGGAAAGATTTTCTCCATCTTGGCTCTTTGTCTAAGTCTCTGCCTTCTTCTCTGTGTTAGAAAATCCCATTATGTTTCCTGTTCCTGAGAGTAATGGCTTTATGAAGAACAGGTTATATAGTGTCTAGGGCCTGGCATTTCAGAGAGTGACTGGTGTGTGCAGCAAGCACTCTGCTGCTGATATTTGGCTGTCCTAGCCTTCAAGCCAGTCACCTGCAGAGGCTCTTCTTGCCTGCTATAGTCAGTGTTTGGTCCTTGGCCAGAATGTAGTTTTACCTAGGTGTACTCTGGTCTTCTTCTTAAATGAGACCTGATACTACCTCCACTAGAACTGTAGCCCTGCAGAACTCTCTGGTCAGGAGTAGTGGTGTGGGCAGGGTTTTTTTCCTGGTCTGCTGGGTAAGGGGTCCATTGTTTTGGTCCTGAGGCAAGCTTGACAGAGATGGGTAATTGTATCAGAGCACAGAGGTGTAGGGCTTGGTTTAATCAAGTTAGGCAGCCAATGAGGGGGCTGAGCTGCTTTCTGTAAGTGGGTCTGTGTTATGATGAGGGGCATAGTAAGGAAATGATACCAGCTAGCTCCTTTGTCACTGGAAAGGCATCTCCGTGAATGCTACCTCTCCAGGAAGAGAGAATAATCTTCCCCCTGAGCCCCCAAGCATTCTTCAAATTGCTGTTTCTGCTATCTGCCCCTGAGTTGTTTGCTTGTCTTCTGTACAGGAGTAGGGCAGCACCCTCAGTGCTCTATCCTAGCCAAGCCCACCGACCTTTAAAACTCCAGGCTTTAAGCCCCACTGTTTGCAAGAACTCATGACATCAGTCCCTCTCATTTTCCAAGCCAATGGCTTTGGGGACACATTCTCCCTGTGAGTTCCCCTGTGTTTTTTTCTCTCTCTTGCTTTTCTCCACAACCACTGCTCCCTCATCTCCATGGCACCTACAATTCATTTCCCTCCAAACCACATCTCTGCACTTCCCACCTTCTTTGATGTGGCTTCTTCTCTCCCTTTAGTTGTGGAGTTTGTTCTGTCAGTCTTCATGTTGATTTCTGGGATGTTCAGAATGATTTGGTAATTATCTAGTTGTGTTTGAGGGACAAGGTAAGCCTAGGGTCCTCCTTCTATTCTGCCATGTTCTCCCCCCGTCTCTCATTCAATCTTTTTTTAAAAAAATATCATAGTTGAGAAAGAAAGAAAGAGGGAGGGAGAGAGAGAAGGAGCAGGGGTAGGGGCAGAGGGAGAAGGAGAAGCAGACTCCCTGATGATCAGGAAGCCTGACAAAGGGCTCAATTCCTGGGCTCTGAGATCATGACCTGAGTTGAAGGCAGACACTTAACCCACCGAGCCATCCAGGTGCCCCTCTCATTCATTGTTACAGTACAGTTTTTCCAGGTAAGTTATTCTTGGTTGACATTGTTTTTCTGTCAATACTTTAGATATACCATCTCTCTCTTCTGGTCTGCAAGGTTTTTGCTGAGAAATCTGCTGATAGTCTTTCAGGGTGCCACTCTTTGTGACTAGTCACTTTTTTTTCTCTTTTTATAATTCTGTCTTTGACTTTGACTTTTAATAATTTAATTAGAATGTGTGTAGGTGTAGACACCTACAGTTTCCACCTATTTAAAGAATTTTGGGCTTCTTGAATCAAGATGCCCATTTTCCTCCCTAGACTTGGGGAGTTTTCAGGCATTATTTTTAAAATAATCTTTCTGGCCCTTTTTCTCATTTCTCCTTTCTGGGACTCCCATACTGTGTATATTATTTCCCTTAATAGAAATGAAAAAATTCCCATGAATCCCATATGCTTTCTTCATTCTTCTTTATTATTTTTCTAACTGGATAATTTCAAATTTTATATCTTTGAGTTTACTGATTCTTTCTTGTGTGTAACTGACAGTATAGTTAAGACTCTATTGATTTTGTTTACTCATTGTTTTCTTCAGCTCCAGTATTGTCTTTTAGTAATTTCTATTTCTGTACCAAATTTCTCATTTTGATGATGCTTTGTTTTCCTGATTTTGTTTAGTTGTTTGAGTTCTCTTTTAGCTCATTGAACATCTTCACAATGCTTATTTTGAATTCTTTGTTGAATAATTCATGAATCTCTATTTCCTTATAGTCAGTTGCTGAAACTTTATTGGTTTCTTTTGGTGATATTATGTTTGCCTGATTCTTCATGAGCCATGTAACCTTGTGTTAGTTTCTGTGCATTTGAAGGAACAAATGACTTCCAGTATTTACAGACAAGTATCCTCAAGTAAAGACTTTCTCATGCTGGGTACCTAGACTGATGAAACTGTCTCTGGGATAATGGTCAGGTGAGGCTGGACCCTGGTCCCAGGGCCACTTCTGGTTCTTCAGTCAGGATTCATAGATAGTGCGTCTATTACAAAGGCATGTGGTTGTCACTGGGTTTGTAGGTAGGTCTTTGAGTGGGCTAGATTGCTTGCAGAACTGAAGCCAGGTCACAGGACTGTTTCAGTATTTGCAGTCACATCCAAGATCAATTAGCCTGTTATTGGGGTGGCCACAGGCATGTCTTCCTCTGGTCTTTGGGTGGGCAAGACTGCCTCTGGACCAAAATAGCATAAGGAAGGAGCCAGATCACAGGATTGTTTCAGGGTCTACAGTCAAGTCCAGAGTCAACAGGCCTGTTACTGAGGGCACAGAAGGGCGTATCTCCTGCTGGGACCCTGGGTGGGCAGAACTGCCCCCTGACCACTATAGAATTAGGCTGGAGCTGAGTAACAGGGCCATTTCAGTAGCCAGACCCAGGACCAAGATCGGTAGCCCAGAAACCAGAGACACAAATGTATGTGTCCCTTGCTGGATCCCTGGGCCAACAAGACCAACCCCAGACTTTGACTGAAGAAGGCTGGAACTAGGTGGCAGGACCAACTTGGTGTCCACAGCCAGTAATGTGGTTTGACAGTCCTGTTACTAAGGACTTGGGCAGGTGTGTCTTTAGCTGGGTGACCGGTTGGTAAGGACTTCCCCTGGACCGAGACAGAATGGGGCTAGAGCCAAGTAACAGGGTTATTTCAGGTTCTTCATTTGAGTAAAATCTTAGTTTTCTCTGCTGTTCCACCTGAATCATTTCTTTTTTTAAAAGAATTTATTTATTTATTTATTTATTTATTTATTTGAGAGAGAGAGCAGAGAGAGAGAGAGAGCACACGAGTGGAGGGGAGGAGCAGAGAGAGAGGGAGAAGAAGGCTCCCCACTTGAACAGGGAGCCCAATACAGGGCTTGATTCTAGGACCCTGGGATCATGACCTGAGCCAAGGCAGACACTTAACCGACTGACCCACCCCCCAACCTGAATCATTTCTGTTTCTATCCTTTAACTTGCATATCTTTCTTCCATCATATCTTTATTTCCAATGATTTCTAATGCACCCTTTATCTCATTTATTGAGTTCTTCAGCTCCAGAATTTCTGTTTGGTTCTTCTTTAGAATTTTAATTTCTTTTTGAAAGTAATCTTTCTTTTCATTAATTCATTCTTGAGTTAATTGAATTACCTTTTTGAGTTTTCTTATAGCTTGTTGCATTTGTTCATAATAGCCATTTTGAAATTTTTACCTATTAGATCACAATATTCCATGTCTTTGTGTTTGGATGATGGAGAATAGTCATTTTCTTTTTGTGATGCTGTACTACTGTGATTATTCATAAAGTTTGATGAACTGTGCCTCTTCTGCTACATTTCAAGTAGCAAACACCTTTCTTATTTAGGTAAGGCTTTGTTTTCTTACAGTTCAACTGTTCAACAGTTCAATAGCTCAGCAATTAGAAGCCTTGTTTTTGTTTTGCAGAAGGTGGTGATATAGCACATTTTTGGTTTCTCCTACCAGACCTGACTCTCCACTAAAGTTAGTAGCACACATAAAAAAGACTTACACAAAAAGAAAAACGTGCTGGTCATAGAGTATAGAGAGTCATGTGCTTAGCACTTGAGGCCCCATGGGGGGATCTTCATGTGGAGGAGTCCCAGAGATCTGTGAGTGGACCTCTTGCTGGAATCCTGGAACAGCAGGAAATACATTCTTTTAGTCATCTTGGTCTTCCTTCTTCCCCTTCCTTTCCCTCTTCCAAGTTGTTGATGTCTCTGCTAAGAAATCCAGTTTTGTTGAAGAGCAATAAGACCCTCTAGCTGCAACCCATGTGGAATGCTAGACTTTTGCTTACCTTTACACTTTGCACTTCCTCCGCTAAGTGATGTTGCCCCTGCCACCATTATTGTTATCACTGGTGGCACCACTACCAGTGCTTTGACTGCTGCAACTTTGCTGGCTCTGCAGAAGTCCAATCTTTCCACCTTTGTAGGCACAGATGGATAAATCCCTCTGTGTCCTGGTAAGCTGTGCATAGATGCTTCTGTTTGTTTAGCTGTAAATGTCTGATTAGTTGTAAATCAAAGGGGGCAGAAAAAAGGAGTGACTCATGCCACCATGATGCTGACATCATCAATCTGGGGAAGGTCTTTCTGCATTAATAATAAGGTGATCTGTTAGATTTGTGGACTTGTATTTCCATTTTTTCATCAGATCTTGGAAGTTCTCAGCTATTATTTCTCTAAATACACTCTCTGATTCCTTCTTTTTCCGAGAGATCAATTATTCTTATATTTGGTTTTCTTATCATATAAGATAGGTCTCGTAGTTTTTTTTCTTTTCACTTTTAAAAATCTTAGCTCTCAGGGCACCTAGTTGGCTCAGTTGGTTAAGCATTTGGCTTTGGCTCAGGTCATGATCTCAGGGTCCTGAGATCGAACCCCACATCAGGCTCTCTGCTCAGTGGGGAGTCTGCTACTCCCTCTCACTCTCTGCTCTCCCTCTCAAATAAATAAAATCTTAAAAAATCAAATCTTAGCTCTCTTTCCTTTTCTTTTTTTAAAATGTTTTTTTTATTATATTATGTTAGTCACCATACAGTACATCCCTGGTTTCTGATGCAAAGCTCGATGATTCATTAGTTGCGTATTCTCTTTCCTCTTCTGAGTCATTTCTAAATTCCTATCCTCCAAGTTGCTAATTTTTTCTTTGATTTGATCTACCCTATTTCCTAAGCCCTCTAATGCATTCCGTATCTCATTCATGGAATTCTTTACTGCCAGAATTTTTTCATTCTTTTAAAAATTTTTAATCACTTTGGTAAATGATTCTTCTCTTTATTAATTTTGTTCTGAAGTCCACTGAATTGCTTTTATATATATATGAATATATATATATGAAGGGTGAGTATATATATATATGTATATATACTTAAAGTGACACAGAAATTGGAGAAAATTAATTACTAGTCTCCTTCACAGTGCTCCACCCTCCCCATCAAGTGCATGATTTTGAAGCATATTTAGCAGGAGGGAAAACAAATCAATGACAGTTTGCCTACAGGTACAAAACTGTGGCTTCTTGAAGAATTAGAGAAAGAAGAAGATTTGCTAGATGAGTTTGACAAAAGTACTCAGTGTATTTACAGATGAAGAAAAGGATGAAATCTCTTTGAAGAAAGACCAAAAAAAGGTATGTAAACATTACCTGAAATAACTGACTTTCTCATTCAGGGCAGTTCTCAAATTGAGGTTACAAATGCAGATCCTGACCTGCATTTGTAACCTCAATTTGGAATCAGAGGGTGATCACATTAGCTTAAATGAACATAACCCTGTACCATCCATATATTTTCCCATTCTGCTCAGTATGAAAGTCTTTGTCCAAATAAATACAGGAAAAAATATCACAAATTTAGTGAGAAGAAAGCAAGCAGCAAGCATAAAGGAAAGAATGTCTGCATCAACTGTACACCAGGTCAGACAAACAATAAGCACCTACTGACGTTTACAAAGTTTCAGTTAATGTGGAGAATGGTGAATATCACTTGCTCCCCCAAAACTGATTTTGAATTCCCCCAAAGGGAAGATGAATAATATCAGTGAAAGAACTTCTGGTGACATCAATGAAAAGAAAGAGTTCAGGAGAGCAGCAGCCATGAAGATGTCACTTGAGGTACCAGAATACTGGTGAAGAGGAAAAGTAGGAGCAAGAAATTACCCTGAAGATCTGCCTTTATCTGAATCATCTGAGGCAACTGAAGAAGGCCCATGCCTCATCACTGCTTTTTACCAACCAGAGCAGAAAGAAAGTTCAGAAAAAATCAAATAGAGAGTTTCAAAGCTCAAAAGTGCCAAGTTGCAGCAGAAAATTCAGGTTCAGTACTGTGGAGGAGGTAGAGGAAGATGACAGTGGAGTAGGAGGACCCTAGCCTCACCTTGCCCCACAAACACAACTAGATAATTATCAAGTCATCCTAAAAACCCCAGAAATATACCTGAAGTTTGACAGAACAACCTCCACAACTAAAGGGAGGGGCCACTTGAAGAAGATAAGAAGTGCATAGATGTGGTTTAGGGGAGAAATGGATTGCAGCTGCTGTGAAAGGGAAGGAGCCGTGGATGTGGAGAAGGGCGAGAGAGAGAGAGAGAGAGAGACTGAGAGAGAGAGGGGGAGGGAGGAGCACATGTACAAGACACTGCAATGTTCCTGGAGGGAAAACAGGTAAACAACCCGTGAGTACACAGCTTGGAAACAGTGACCTAAAGAATGCCTGGGACACACAACGGGGAAATTATAAGCTCTTCTCAGAGTGCCTCCCTGAGAGGCAGAATTCACAAAGACACCTCTCCAGGAACAAAGGAGTAGGCTGGTGCCGTTTTCATCCCCTTCCCCTCAGCATAAACACAGAGCAACCTGCGGGAAGCAGCACAGCTCTGATATGGCTGCCTAACTTGCATACACCAAGTCCCAACACCTGCACTCTGGTGGGACTGCCTTTTTCAGTCAAACTTCCCTCAGTTCCAGTGTGGTAGGCCCCTCCCCCAGAAGAGCAACACAAACCCCTGCCCACATCATGTCTCCAGACCAGAGAGTTCTGCAGAGCTTCAGTTCTGGTGAAGGCGGTGACAGGTCTTATCTCACAAGCAGATCAGACCACACCAAGGTGAAACTCAACACATTCAGGCTAGGGACCAAACACTGCACATAGCAGACAAGGAGAGCTTCTACAGATGACTGGCCTGAAGGACAAAACAACCAAAATACAATAGCAGAGCACATGCAACACACGCCAGAGATACTCTCTGAAGCACTAGACTCTGGGCACTACATGACCTTTTCTTTAGAAGGCCATTACTTTCAAGAGCAGGAGATATAACTGGCTTTTCTAACACAGAGAAAATGGCTGAGACTTAGACAAACTTCTAAGAGAGAGGAATGTACCCAAAATAACAATAAGATAAGAGCACTGCCAGAAATCTAAGCAAAACAAATATAAGTAACATGCCTAATGGAGAATTAAAAGCAACAATCATTAAGGATGGTCACTGGGCCTGAGAAAAGAATGGAAGATTTCAGGGATACCCTTACCACAGAGATAAAAGAGTTAAAAGAGACTCTATCAGAGATGAAGAGTGCAATACATGATATTGGAAACAGACTTGAGGCAATGAACAACAGGCTGGAAGAAGCAGAGGGACCAACTAGTGACCTAGAAAAGAAAATAATGGAGCTCAACAAAAGAGAGAAAGAAGTATTATGCACGATGTGAATAGACTAAGGGTATTCAGTGACTACATCAACATAGTAACATTCGTATTATAGGAGTCCGTGAAGAATAAGAGAGAGAAAAGGAAGAAAATTTATTTGAGGAAAATATAGCTGAAAACTTCCCTAATATGGAGAAGGAAACAGACATACAGATCCAGAAGGCACAAAGAACTCCCACAAAATCAAAACAGTCCAAGACGAAGACATATCATAATTAAATTTGCAAAATATACTGACAAAGAAAATATCTTAAGAGCAAGACAGAAGAAGTCTTTATTTTTTTTTATTATTTTCTTATGGTTCTTTATTTTTTTTTATTTTTTACTTTTTTTGATGTAGTGTTCCATGATTCATTGTTTGCATATAACACCCAGTGCTCCATGCAGTACGTGCCCTCCTTAATACCCATCACCAGCCTATCCCAATCCCCCAGCCCCCTTCCCTCTGAAACCCTCAGTTTGTTTCCCAGAGTCCATAGTCTTTCATGGTTCATTCCCCCTTCTGTTTACCCCCCCTTCATTCTTCCCTTCCTTCTCCTACCGATCTCTTTGCTATCTCTTATGTTCTATAAATCAGTGAAATCATATAATTGCCTTTCTCTGCTTGACTTATTTCACTTAGCATAATCTTCTCCAGTCCCATCCAAGTTGCTGCAAATGTTGTGTAATCGTTCTTTCTGAGTAATATTCTATTGCTTATATGGACCACATCTTATACATAAAGCCAGCTGGAGATTTTTCAACAGAAACTTGGCAAGCCAGATGGGAGTGGGTTGATATATTCAAAGTGCAGAAAGGAAAAATATGCAGCTAAGAATACCCTATGAAGATGGGGGGAAAAGATGGCAGGAGAGTAGGGGACCCTTTTTTAGCTGGTCCATTGAATCGAGCTGGATATATACCAGACCATCCTGAACACCCACGAAATCAGCCTGAGAAGTAAGAAGATACATCTGGATCTCTACAAATGAACATCTCCAGCACTGGGTATTGAGGTATGAAGCGGGGAGCTGTGAATCCGCCCACAGATATCTGAAGATAAACAGAAGGGGGAAGGAGCTGCCAGCCTGAGGCACCAGGAAACAGTAGGCTCAGGCATCAGGAAGCAGTAGCCTCCGGCACTGGAGAGTGGGCCAGACTCAAGGACCGGTAGCCACCGGGAAACCAGACTAAACCCAGGAGTTCAGGGGTGTGTGCAAATGAGACCAAAACCGGGAGCTTGGGAGCATGCACGTGACCAGACTGAAAACCGGAGCTCCTGAGAGTGTGCAGGAACTGGGGGTGCCTGGCGGTGTTAGAAGTACAAAGGGCAGAGACATGCTGGCTCTGGGAGCAAGGACTGGGAAAATGGCTGTATGGCGCACAAACCAGGACGCGGCGGGGTTTTTAGCAGCAAAGACAGAAAGAAAGTCAGTGTGGACTGGAGAGCTCAGTGAAGAGCAGACTGCTATCTCTCTGTTCTGAGACAGAGTCTTGGATATGGTCACTGCTGCTCTGACCCTCTGAAGAGTCACAGAAAGCTGCCAGGGAAAGCCGCCAGAGAACAAGAACCTAGAAAAAGCGGTTCTCACTGTGCCCATCCCCCGCTCCGGCCACCCCCACAGGGGATAGGGCAATTCTACCCAAAAAGGGTTGCTTGAGTATCAGCAGGGCAGGCCCCTCTCCCAGAAAGCAGGCTGTAAAAACAAGACGCCCACATCCCAAGATCCCAAGTGGATTTGCTTGGGTCCTGGTCAATAATTTCGGCTCTGAACATCCCCACAACCACACCTCATCAGAATGACAAGGAGGAGGAACCCCTAATAAAGGAAAGAAACAGAGACTGCGGCCTCTGCCACAGAACTAATGGATATGGATATAACCAAATGGTTAGAAATGGACTTCAGAGTAACAATGGTCAAGATGATGTGTAGGCTTGAAAAAAATATTAACGAAAATATAGAATCTCAAAGGGCAGAAATGAGAGCGAACCTGGCAGAAATTAGGAATGCTATGAATCAAATGAAGTCTAAACTGGATGCTCTGATGGCTAGGGTAAACAAGGCAGAAGAACAAATTAGTGAGTTAGAGAATGATATGATAGAAAAGAAAGAGAAAAAGCATGGCTTAAGAAACTCCACCTTCAAGAAATAAGACTACGGGAAATTACTGACTAAATGAAAAGTTCCAATGTCAGAATCATCAGCATCCCTGAGGGTGGAGAAAGACAGAGGTCAAGAAGAGATATTTGAACAAACTGTAGCTGGGAACTTCCCTAACCTGGTGAAGGAGACAAGCATTTGTGTCCAAGAGGCAGAGAGGATCCCTCCCAAGATAAATGAGAACAGACCAACACCTCATCACATAATAGTACAATTCACAAATCTTAGTTCCAAGGATAAAATCCTGAAAGTGGTGAGGGGGAAGAGATTCCTCACATACAGTGGGAGGAATATCAGAATAACATCAGACTTGTCTACAGAGACCTGGCAAGCCAGAAAAAGGTGGCAAGACATATTCAGAGTACTAAGTGAGAAGAACATGCAGCCATGGATTCTTTATCCAGCAAGACTGTCATTCAGAATGGATGGAGAGACAAGGACCTTACAAGACCAGCAGAAACTGAATATGTGACCACCAGTACAGCCTTACAAGAAATACTAAGGGGGGTTCTATAAAAGTAAAAAGCCCCCAAGAGTGATACAGAACAGAAATTTACAATCTATAGAAACAAAGACTTCACAGGCAGCATGACATCATTAAAATAATATGTCTCAATAATCACTCTCAATGTGAATGGACTAAATGAACCCATAAAATACCACAGGGATGCAGATTAGATAAAAAGACATGACCCATCCATATGCTGTCTATAAGAGACTCGTTTTGAACCTGAAGATAAATCCAGACTGAAAGTGAAGGGATAGAGAAGCATTTTTCATGCCAATGGACATCAAAAGGAATCTGGGGTAGCAATTCTCATTTCAGACACTTTAGATTTCAAGCTAAAGACTGTAGTTAAAGATACAGAAGGACACTATATTATTCTTAACGGATGTATCCAACAAGTGGATATGACAATTATAAATATCTATGCCCCCAACAAGGGAATAGCTAGATACACAAGCCAACTCTTAACCAGAATAAAGAGACATATAGATAATAATATGGTAATAGTAGGGGACCTCAACACTCTGCTCTCAGCAATGGACAGATCACCTAAGCAGAAAATCAACAAAGAAACAAAGGCTTTGAAAGACATATTGGGCCAGATGGACCTCATAGATATATACAGAACACTACACCCCAGAACAACAGAATACTCATTCTTTTCGAAGGCACATGGAACTTTCCCCAGAATAGACCATATACTGGGTCACAAAACAGATCTCAACTGATACCAAAAGACTGAGATTATTTCCTGCATAGTCTCAGACCACAGTGCTGTGAAACCGGAACTCAATCACAAGGAAAATTTTGGAAGAAACTCGAACACTTGGAAACTAAGAACCATCCTGCTTAAGAATGATTGGGAAAATCATGAAATTAAAGAAGACTTAAGCAATTTATAGAACCAATGAGAACAAAAACACATCAGTCCAAAACATATGGGACACAGCAAAGGCGGTCCTAAGGGTGAAATACATGGCCATCCAAGCCTCACTCAAAAGAATAGAACAATCTAAAATGCAGTCCTTATATTCTCACTCTTAAGAAGCAGGAGATGGAACAGAAGAACAGGACTAACCCATGCAGAAGAAGACAATTGATTAAGATTAGACAGAGATCAATGAATTAGAAACCAGGAGCACAGTAGAGCAGATCAACAAAACTAGAAGCTGAATCTTTGAAAGAATTAATAAGATTGATAAGCCACTGGCCAGACTTATTCAAAAGAATAGAGAAAGGACCCAAATTAATAAAATTATGAATGAAAGAGGAGAGATCATGACCAGCACCAAGGAAATAGAAACAATTATTAGAAACTATTATCAACAGCAATATGCCAATAATTTAAACAACCTGGGGGGGGGCGCCTGGGAGGCTCAGTCATTAACCGTCTGCCTTCGGCTCAGGGCGTGATCCCAGGGTCCTGGGATCGAGCCCCGTGTTGGGCTCCCTCCTCTACTGGGAGCCTGCTTCTTCCTTTCCCACTTCTCCTGCTTGTGTGTACCCTTTCTCGCTGGCTGTCTTTCTCTCTGTCAAGTAAATGAATAAAAAAAAAATCTAAAAAAAATACCTGGAAGAAATGGATGCCTTCCTGGAAACCTATAAACTACCAAGACTGAAACAGGAAGAGATTGACAGTCTAAATAGAACAATAACCAGTGACGAGACTGAAGCAGTGATCAAAAACCTCCCCAAAAACAAGAGTCAAGGGCCAGATGGATTCCTTGGGGAATTCTACCAAACATTCAAAGAAGAAATAATACCTATTCTCCTGAAGCTGTTTCAAAAAAATAGAAACAGAAGGAAAACTACAAAACTTATTCTATAAGGCCAGTATTACCTTGACCCAAAACCAGGCAAAGACCCCATCGAAAAGGAGAATTACAGACTGATATCCCTGATGAATATGGATGCCAAAATTCTCAACAAGATCCTAGGTAACAGGATCCAACGGTACATTAAAAGGATTATCCATCATGACCAAGTGGGATTCATCCCTGGGATCCAAGGTGGTTCAGCATTCGCAAATCAATCAGTGTAACAGAACACATTAATAATAGAAGAGACACGAATCCTATGGTCCTCTCAATTGATGCAGAAAAAGCATTTGACAAAACAAAGCATCCTTTCCTGATTAAAACCCTTCAGAGCATAGGGATAGAGGGCACATTCTTCAATTTCAAAAAAACCATCTATGAAAAGCCCACAGAAAATATCATTCTCAATGGGGAAAAGGTGAGAGCCTTTCCCTTAAGATCAGGAACATGACAAGGATGCCCACTCTTGACATAATAGTTCAACATAGCACTAGAATTCTTAGCAAAGCAATCAGAAAACAAAAAAGAAAAAAAGGCATTCAAATTGACAAAGAAGAAGTCAAACTCTCTCTCTTCAGAGATGACATGATACTTTATGTGGAAAACCTAAAAGACCGCACCCCCAAATTACTAGAACTGAAACAGCAATTCAGTAATGTGGCAGGATACAAAATCAATGCTCAGAAATCACTTGCATTTCTATACACGAACAATGAGACTGAAGAAAGAGAACTTAGGGAATCCATTCCATTTACAATAGCACCAAAACTCAAGATATCGTAGATAAACTTAATCAGAGAGGTAAAAGATCTATACTCTAGAAACCACAGAACACTGATGAAAGACACTGAAGAAGATACAAAAAGATGGAAAAACATTCCATGCTCATGTAACGGAAGAATAAACTTAGTTAAAATGTCTATGCTACCCACAGCAATCTATACTTTCAACACCATCCTGATCAAAATACCAATGACATTTTTCAAGGAGCTGGAACAAACAATCTTAAAATTTGTGTGGAACCAGAAAAGACCTTGAATCACCAAGGAAATGTTGAAAAAGAAAAACAAAGCTGGGGACATCATCTTGCCTGATTTCAAGCTATACTACAAAGCTGTGATCACCAAGACAGCAGGGTACTGACAGAAAAACAGACACATTGACCAGTGGAACAGAATACAGGCTTCAGAAATGGACCCTCGACTTTATGGTCAACTAATCTTTGACAAAGCAGGGAAAAGCATCCACTCGAAAAAAGGCAGTATCTTCAATAAATGGTGCAGGGATAATTGGACAGCTTCATTCAAAAGAATGAAACTTGACCTCTCTCTCACACCACACACAAAGATAAGCTCCAAATGGATGAAATACCTCGATGTGAGACAGGAATCCATCAACATCATAGAGGAGAACACAGGTTGTAAACTCTTCAACATCAGCTACAGCAACTTCTTTCATGAACATCTCCAAAGGCAAGGGAAACAAGAGCAAAAATGAAGTTGTGGGACTTAATCAAGACAAAAAGTTTCTTTTTTTTTAGTTTTATTTTTAAAATTCCTTGATTCATTACTTGCTTTTAACAGCCAGTGCACCATGCAATACATGCCCTCCTTGCTACCCATCACCAGCCTATGGGTAGTAAGCCCTCTGAAGCCCTCAGTTTGTTTCCCAGAGTCCATAGTCTCTCATGGTTCACAAACTTTCTGCACAGCAAAGGAAATAGTCATCAAAACATAGAGGCAACCCATAGAATGGGAGAAGATATTTGTAAATGACACTACAGATAAAAGGCTGGTGTCCAGGATCTATAAAGAACTTCTCAAACTCAATACATGAGAAACAAATAATCAAATCAAAAAATGGGCAGAAGATATTAACAGACACTTTTCCAATGAAGATATACAAATGGGTAACAGACACATGAAAAAAGGTTCAAAATCAGTAGCCATAAGGGAAATTCAAATCAAAACCACATTGAAATACCACCTTACGCCAGTTAGAATGGTAAAAATTGACAAGGCAGGAAACAACAAATGTTGGAGAGGATGTGGAGAAGGGACTCCCTCTTACACTGTTGGTGGGAATGAAGTTGGTAGAGCCACTATGGAAAACACTGTGGAGGTCCCTTCAAAAGTAAAAAATAGAGCTACCCTATGACCTAGCAATTGCACTACTGGGTATTTACACCAAAGATACAGATGTAGTGAAGAGAAGGGCCATATGCACCCCAAAGTTCATAGCACCATTGTCCACAATAGCTAAATCGTGGAAGGAGCTGAGATGCCCTTCAACAGATGACTGGATTAAGAAGATGGGGTCTATATATACAATGGAATATTACTCAGCTATCAAAAAGAACGATTTCTGAACATTTGCTGCAACATGGATGGCACTAGAGGAGATAATGCTAAGTGAAATAAGTCAAGCAAAGAAAGACAATTATCATATGGTTTCACTCATTTATGGAACATAAGAAGAAGATAGGTAGGAGAAGAAAGGGATAAAGAAAGGGGGGTAATCAGAAGGGGGAATGAAGCATGAGAGACTTGGACTCTGCGAAACAAACTGAGAGCTTCAGAGGGGTGGGGTGTGGGGGAATGGGATAGGCTGGTGATGGGTAGTAAGGAGGGCATGTATTGCATGGTGCACTGGGTGTTATACGCAACTAATGAATCATGGAACTTTACACCAAAAACCAGGGATGTACTGTATGTTGACTAACATAATATAATAAAAATATTATTATTAAAAAAAGAATAATGGAAAATAAATAAAAATGAAAAATCAATCAATCAATCAACAACAACAACCAAAAAAGAAAGATTACCCAACATTTGCCACAACATGTATGGGTCTGGAGGAGAGATTATGTTAAGTGAAATAAGTCAAGCAGAGAAAGGCAATTATCATATGGTTTTACTCATTTGTGGAAAATAAAGAATAGTAGGGAGATCGCTAGGAAAAGGAAGGGAAGAACGAAGGGGGCGGTAAACAGAGGGGGGAATGAACCACGAGAGACTATGGACTCTGGGAAACAATCTGAGGGTTTCAGAGGGGAAAGGGCTGGGGGATTGGGATAGGCTGGTGATGGGTATTGGGGGGGCACGTATTGCATGGAGCACTGGGTGTTATACGCAAACAATGAATCATGGAACAGTACATCAAAAACTAATGATGTACTGTATGGTGAGTAACATAACATGTTAAAAATTTTATTTATTTATTTATTTGGACCAATATTTTATTATTATTATTATTATTATTTCAAGCATGAGAGACTATGGACTATGAGAAACAAACTGAGGGCTTCAGAGGGTAGGGGGGTGGGGGAATGGGATATACTGGTGATGGGTAGTAAGGAGGGCACATATTGCATGGTGCACTGGGTGTTATACGCAACCAATGAATCATCGAACTTTACATCAGAAACCAGGGATGTACTGTATGGTGACTAACATAATATAATAAAAAAAAAACATTAATATAAAAAAAGTTTCCCAAACAAACACAAAAAATAAGGTGTTTGTGACTGCTAAACCAGCAAATACTAAAAGGGACCTTTCACTGCAAAATAGAGACCAAAAGTGACAAAGACAGGAAAGGATCAGATAAAATTTCCTGAACCAATGACAAAACTAGTAATAAAATGACACTAAATACATATCTATCAATAATTGCTTTGGATGCAAATGGACTAAACATTCCAATCAAAAGTCATAGGGTGTCAGAATGGATTTTAAAAAGACCCATCTATATGCTGCTTATAAGAGACTCATCTTAAACTTAAGACACTGGCAGATTGAAAGTAGGGGAAAGAGAAATATTATGTGAAAGGATGTCAAAAGAAAACTGTAGCAGCAATACTTATATGTGACAGACTAGACTAAAGGGTGTAACTATATAAGGGCACTGTATAATAATAAAGGGTACAACCCAACAAGAAGATATAACAATTATAAATACTAATTCATCCAACATGGCAACACCCAAATACATGAAACAACAATAAACATGAAGGAACTAATCGATAATAATGCTATAACATTAGGGGACTTTACACCCTTTTACATGAATGAACTTATCTTCCAAACAGAAAATCAACAAGGAAATAATGGTTTTCAATGACACACTGGATCAGATGGACTTAACAGATATATTCAGAAAATTCCATCCTAAAACAGCAGAATACACATTCTTTTCAAGTGTACATAAAACATTCCCCAGAGCAGATAAATTAGATCACAAAACAGGCCTCAACAAATACAAAAAGAATGAGATCATACCATGCATCTTTTTGGACCACAATGCTATGAAACCAGAAAGTCAACCAGAAGAAAAAATTCTGGAAAACCACAAATACATGCAGGTTAAATAACATGCTACTAAAAATAGAATCAGGCAATCACAAAATCAAAGAGGGAACCAAAAGTCACATGGATACAAATAAAAATGAAAAAACAATGATCCAAAATCTCTGGAATGCAGGAAAAGTGGTCCTAAGAGGGAAGTATGTGGCAATACAAGCCTATTGGAAGACGCAAGAAAAATCTCAAATAAATTACCAATCTACACCTAAAGGAGAGAGAAAAAGAACAAAAAATGAGGTTTAAAACCACCAGAAGGAAGGAAACTGTAATGATTAGAGCAGAAATCAATGGTACAGAAACTAAAAAAAAAAAAAAGAAGAAGAAGAAGAAGAAGACATAAATGAAACCAGGAACTGGTTTTTTGAAAAAATTAATAAAATTGGTAAAACTCTAGGCAGACTTATCAAAAGGAAAAAAAGGATCAAAATACACAAATTCACAAATGATAGAGGAGAAATAACAACACTAGAGAAACACAAACGATGATAAGAGAATATAATGAACAACTATATGCCAACAAATTGGACAACCTGGAAGAAATGAATAAATTCATATAAACATATAAACAACCAAAACTGAAACAAGAGAAAAATTGAATATGCTGATAACCAGTGAAGAAATTGACTTTTTTTCATAATAATATTTTTATTATATTATGTTATTCACCATAGAGTACATCCCCGGTTTTTGATGTAAAGTTCGATGATTCATTAGTTGCGTATAACACCCAGTAATCCATGCAATACGTGCCCTCCTTACTACCCATCACCGGTCTATCCCATTCCCCCACCCCCTCTGAGGCCCTCAGTTTGTTTCTCAGAGTCCATAGTCTATCATGCTTCATTCCCCCTTCTAATTACCCCCCCTTTCTTTATCCCTTTCTTCTCCTACCGATCTTCCTAGTTCTTATGTTCCATAGATGAAAGAAACCATATGATAATTGTCTTTCTCTGCTTGACTTATTTCACTTAGCATTATCTCCTCCAGTGCTGTCCATGTTGCAGCAAATGTGGAGAAATCATTCTTTTTGATAGCAGAGTAATATTCCATTGTATATATGGACCACAGCTTCTTTTTTTTTTTAAAGATTTTATTTATTTATTCGACAGAGATAGAGACAGCCAGCGAGAGAGGGAACACAAGCAGGGGGAGTGGGAGAGGAAGAAGCAGGCTCCTAATGGAGGAGCCTGATGTGGGGCTCGATCCCAGAACGCCAGGATCACGCCCTGAGCCGAAGGCAGACGCTTAACCGCTGTGCCACCCAGGTGCCCCTGGACCACAGCTTCTTAATCCAGTCATCTGTTGAAGGGCATCTCGGTTCCTTCCACGATTTAGCTACTGTGGACAATGTTGCTATGAACATTGGGGTGCATATGGCCCTTCTCTTCACTCTGTCTGTATCTTTGGGGTAAATACCCAGTAGTGCAATGACTGGATCATAGGGTAGCTCAATTTTTAACTTTTTAAGGGACCTCCACAGTGTTTTCCAGAGGGGCTGTACAAACTTGCATTCCCAGCAACAATGTAGGAGGGATCCTTTTCTCCACATCCTCTCCAACAATTGTTGTTTCTTGCCTTGTCAATTTTTGCCATTCTAACTGGCGTAAGGTGGTATCTCAGTGTGGTTTTGTTTTGAATTTCCCTGATGGCTAATGATGTTGAACATTTTTTCATGTGTGTGTTAGCCATTTGTATGTCTTCATTGGAAAAGTGTCTGTTCATATCTTCTGCCCATTTTTTGATTTGTTTATTTGTTTCTCGTGTATTGAGTTTGAGAAGTTCTTTGTAGATCTTGGATACCAGTCTTTTACCTGTAGTATCATTTGCAAATATATTCTCCCATTCTGTGGGCTGCCTCTTAGTTTTTTTGACTGTTTCCTTGGCTGTGCAGAAGATTTTATCTTGATGATGTCCCACAAGTTCATTTTATCTTTTGTTTCTCTTGCCTTTGGAGGTGTGTCATGAAAGAGGTGATGTGGCCGATGTCGTAGAGGTTGCTGCCTATGTTCTCCTCTAGGATTTTGATGGATTCCTGTCTCACATCGAGGTCTTTCATCCATTTAGAGTTTATCTTTGTGTATGGTGTGAGAGAGTGGTCAAGTTTCATTCTTTTGCATGTAACTGTCCAATTCCATGCTTATGGATCGGAAGAATTAGCATAGTTAAAATGTCCATGCTACCCAGAGCAATCTATACTTTCAATGCTATCCTGATCAAAATACCAATGACATTTTTCAAAGAACTGGGACAAATAGCCCTTAAATTTTTGTGGGGCCAGAAAAGGCCCCGAATTGCCAAGGAATTGTTGAAAAACAGAAACAAAACTGGGGGCATCACAGTGCTGGATTTCGAGCTGTACTACAAAGCTGTGATAACCAAGACAGCATGGTACTGGCACAAAAACAGACACATAGACCAATGGAACAGAATAGAGAACCCAGAAATGGACCCTCGGCTCTTTGGGCAACTAAACTTTGATAAAGCAGGAAAAAACATCCAGTGGGAAAAAGACAGTCTCTTCAATAAATGGTCCTGGGAAAACTGGACAGCTACATGCAAAAGAAATTAACTTTTAATTTAAAAAAAAGTCCCAAGAAAAAAAGTCCAGTAATGGATGACTTCAAAGGCAAATTCTACGAAACATTCAATAAAGAGTTAATACCTATTCTCACCAATATGTTCCAAAAAAAAAAAAAAAAACCAAAAAACAAAAAGGGAAGGAAAACTTCCAAACTTATTCTATGAGGTCAGCATTATCCTGATATCAAAGCCAGATAAAGACTCCATTAAAAAAGAGAACAGGCCAATATCCCTGATGAACATGGTTACAAAAATTCTCAATAAATTACTAGCAAATTAAATCCAACAATACATTAAAAACCTTTCACCACAGTCGGGTCGGAATGATTCCTGGGTTTTATGAATGGTTCAAAATTTGCAAATTAATTAACATGATATGCCACATTGATAATGGAAAGGATAAGAATCATATGATCATTTCAGTTGATGCAGGGAAAGCATTTGACATCCATTCATGATAAAAACCCTCCACAAAGTAGCTCCAGAGGGAACATACCTGAACATAATAAAGGCCATATATGAAAAAACCCACAGCTAATATCATCCTCAATGGATAACAAATGAGAGTTTTTCCTCTCTTGTCAGAAACATATGAGAGTTGGCACAAAGCTCATGTCCACTCTCACCACTGTTATCTTACATAGTGCTGGAAGTCCTAGCCACAGCAATCAGACAACAAAAAGAAAAATCAGCACTGAAGATGTAAAACGTTCATTATTTGCAGATCACATGATAGACTATATAAAAAACCTGAATGACTCCACCAACAAATTGCTAGAACTGATACATGAATTCAGTAAAATCTCAGGATAAAAAAAATTTGTATACAGAAATCTGTTGCATTTTTATACACCAACAAAGAAGCAGGGGAGAGAGAGAAATTAAGGAATCTATCCCATTTACAATTGCACCAAAACCAAGAAAATACCTAGGAATAAACCTAACAAAAGAAATAAAAGACTTGTACTTTGAAAGGCATAAAGCACTGATGAAAGAATTTGAAGATGACACAAAGAAATGGAAAGACATTCCATGTTCATGGATTGGAAGAACAAATATTGTTAAAATGTCTATACTACCTAAAGCAATCTACACATTTAAAACAATCCCTATCAAAATCCCAACAGCATTTTTCAGAAAGCTAGAACAAACAGTCCTAATATTTGTGTATGGAAACACAGAAGATGTCAAATAGCCAAAACAACCTTGAGAAAGAAAAGCAAACTGGAGACATCACAATTCCAGACTTCAATTTATATTACAAAGCTGTTGTAATCAAAACAGTATGGTATCTGCATAAAAATAGAGACATAAATCAATGGAAAACAATAGAAAAC
This sequence comes from Ursus maritimus, assembly GCF_017311325.1. NCBI lineage: Eukaryota > Metazoa > Chordata > Mammalia > Carnivora > Ursidae > Ursus > Ursus maritimus. The sequence goes on from NW_024423319.1 coordinate 77,250,588, forward strand.
CCATAAATGAGCCCAAAACTATATGGTCAATTAATCTTTGACAAAGCACAAAAGAATATCCAATGGGAAAAAAATTTTTTTCAACAAATAGTGTTGGGAAAACTGGACAGCAATATGCAGAAGAATAAACTGGACCACTTTCTTACACCATACACAAAAATAAATTCAAAATGCATTAAAGACCCAAATGTGTGACATGAAACCATAAAAATCCTAGAGGAAAATACAGGCAGTAACCTCTTTGATATCAACCGTAGCAATTTCTTTCTAGATATGTCTCCTGAGGCAAGGGGAACAAAAGCAAAAATTAAGTATTGGGATTACATCTAATTAAAAAAGTTTCTCCACAGTGAAGGAAATAATCAACAAAAGTAAAAAGGAACCTATGGAATGAGAGGAGATACTTGCAAATGGCATATCTAATAAAGGGTAATTATCGAAAATTTATAAAGAACTTATCAAACTCAACATCCAAAAAAAAATATTTCAATTAAAAATGGGCAGAAGACATGAATAGACATTTTTCCAAAGAAGACATCCAGATGGCTAACAGACGCTTGGAAAGATACTCAACATCACTGACCATCAGGGAAATACAAATTGAAACTACAATGAGGTATCACTTCACACCTGTCAGAATGGCTAAAATTATCAACACAGAAAACAAGAGATATCGGCGAGGATGTGGAGAAAGGGCAACGCTCTTGCACTGTTGGTGGGAATGCAAACTGGTGTGGCCACTCTGGAAAACAGTATTGAGGTCCCTCAAAATATTAAAAATAGAACTACCTTATGATCCAGCAATTTCACTGCTAGGTATTTACCCACAGGATACAAAAACACTAATTAATTACAAAGGTTTACATGCACCCCAATGTTTAAGGCAACCTTATCTACAATAGTCAAGTTATGGAAATAACCAAGTGTCCATGGATTGATGAATGGATAAAGAAGAGGTGGTATATATAAAAAATGGAATATTATTCAGCCATAGAAAATAAAATCTCGCCAGTTGCCAGGACATGAATGGAACTAGAGAGTATTATGATAAGCAAAATATGTCAGTCAGAGAAAGTCAAATACCATATGATTTCACTAATTTTTGCAACTTTGGAAACCAAACAAATGAATAAAGGGGAAAAGAGAGAGAGACAAACCAAGAAACATACTCTTAACTATACAGAACATACTGATGGTTACCAGAGGGGAGGTGGGTGGGGTGATGGGTTAAACAGGTAATGGAGATTAAGGTGTGCATTTATTATGAGCACTGGGTGATGTATGGAAGTGTTGAATCAGTATATAGTACAGCTGAAACTAATATTACACTGTAACTGGAATTTAAATAAAAACTTAAAAATAGAAAGTCTGAACTGTGCAAAATTTGCAGAATAGGTTTTGTATACACTAGAAATGTAGTTTGTGATAAGTCTTTTTGCTTACAAGTGTTATTTGTGAAAAACATGAAAACCCAATGCTGAGTACTTATAGCCAGAATATTTTATTAATTCCAAGGTACGTTTTCAACTTTGTTTGCCTTGTGATACAGAAGTAGTATCTACAATTACTTTTTCAAAGAATACTCTTTAAATGTTTCTTTTGGAATTCAACTTAAATATACAGTTTTGTATGTGGTGTAATATACAACAACCAAAAAATGTAAACTTTTCAAATGATTTACAATATATTGAATTCATTGCTTTTGCATTTTACAAGGCATTTTTGTATCCCTATTATTGAAGGTTTTGCAATTAAATATATCCTTAATAATCTATTTTATCGTGGATATATCTTTAATAGTATGTTAACATGAAAGGCAGAAAAGTATGCTTAAATCTGATAACAGAAAGTTTATCTGTATAGAAAAGTGTTAAAGAGAATTTTGAAATTGGAAAACCAAATGCTTAGATTTTCATTGTTGTTTGTTTTTATTTTTTAGTAAAACACCACTGATACCTTTTGGTTCACAACAGATCACAGGGTAAATTCCAAACACCTAAGTAGTACCAGAAAAGCCTTTTGCCTACATTTCTCATCACTCTTGGCCCTAATATAGCTAAACTGCACTGAAATTCCTACCACTCCTCCAAGCACTGCAATTACTTTGTTTATACAGTTGCCTCTGTACACTCTTTTCTTCAGTTTACATGCCCAGCAAATCCCTATTTATTCTTCAAAACTACCTCAAAAATACTTCCTTTTCAGTGCCTTTCCCAGGAAAAATATTTCCCCTTTTCCATGGCAAAGTTGCACATCTGTTTCCTTATATTTGTATTACAAATATCTGGTTATATGTCTGTCTCCAACTAAACTATTGACTTTTTTTTAAAGATTTATTTATTTATTTGACAGAAAGAGAGACAGCCAGCGAGAGAGGGAACACAAGCAGAGGGAGTGGGAGAGGAAGAAGCAGGCTCCTAGTGGAGGAGCCTGATGTGGGGCTCGATCCTGGAACGCCAGGATCACGCCCTGAGCCGAAGGCAGACGCTTAACGACTGTGCCGACCAGGCACCCCTAAACTATTGACTTTTTATCTTCAGCACCTAAGATGGACCTTTTGCACTTTGGCATTTCCTCAATAAAGTTTTGATGAATGAAAGAATGGAAAGTAAAACTTTTGTCATCAAAAGGCTTGGGGTTGATACAAACTCAATTCAAGGGATTTCAATATACAAACTACAAATAACTGCTTGGAATTATTTGTCGGTACTGGAATTGGTTAGCAACTTAACAAGGCTGAGAAGTCGAGGATCAGAAAGAGAAAAGTGAAGCCCTGAAGGGTAAAATCACTTATTAAAAAAAGATATATCTGATGAATTGTAGAAGGGAGATACATGAACCTCTGGGCTTCAAACATCATGCCTAGCTCTTTATACTTGGATACCTTCACATGGCATTTGAGGCTCTTCAAGGCCTGGTTCAATCTTGCATTTTATGTTTTGTACTCCACCATTTGCTTTCATATGTGAGTATACATGCCAGTAAACAAAATTCCTTTTCTTGTGAAATATGTCCTCTCTCCTTAACTTCCATGCTATTATTCCTAGGATTTCCTGCCTCTGCTTAAAATGCGTAACAACTGCCACTGTCTTCATGCAACTTTCCATGATTCTCCACATGGATATAAGCTCTGCCTCCTCTGTACCCACCTCTCAGTTTATTTAATACTATTCTTGTAGCTGTAGTTAAACACAGTCTTGTCACCTATCAGGCAGGGTAGGTTTAGGGATTAATGAAGGCCAATCAGGGCAATGGTGGGCCCAGTAAGGAGGGCAGTTTTCCAAAAAGGGAGAAGTGGTAGTTCAAAGGCCAAAGAGGGCGGCCATCACATCTGGCTGGCTCATGCACTGTTGGATGCTCTCCCTCCGAGCAGAGGCTAAGGCACGAGTCTCCTCCTGAAAGCGGCGATGTCCCTCCTCAGTAAGCCTCCAGAGGCCAGACCGTGGTTTTGCATTGGTCCCATCCTGAAGGTTGACTGGTGCCTTCTCAAAGCTGCCCAGGAAGCAGAGGTTGTGGCGGATGGTGTTTTTCCAGCCATTTGGAGCTGTCCAAAAAAAGGGGAAATGCTGTCGGGTGAAATTGTAGATCTCTTGCACATTGAGGCCACAGGGGGGGCTGTTTCTTAATGCCAGGGCAATTAGGTGACTGTAATTGAGGGGCGGCCGGGGCCAGGACCTCCTCTCCTGGCTGTTGCCTTGCCATAGCTTCTGGTTCTGGAAGCACTCCCCTTTGTTAGGGGATTGAAGGGACACAGAGCAGTTGTCATCTTGTTCCTCAGTTTTTTCTTCTGTGAGCTCCCAGTCACTGGGGGAATAAGTGCACTGCTTCTGTGGGGAAGATTTCTTGTTGGAGGAAATTGGCAGGGACTCCATCACTGTAGCCTTTGAGCAGTTAGATTCTTCATCCTTTGGAAGTGGCTGAGGGTAAGGAAGCATTCTTGTCAGATTCTTTTCCTTACTGGGCTTTAGGGTCTCCTGGCTGCCAAGGGGGCACATGATATTTGGATTTACCCACATCCACAGGTTAGGTTCACAGTCAGGACCATCTTTGTCTGGACTGGGTCTGCTCTCTTGAGGCACCTTTGGGGGCTCCGTTACTCGGAGTCTATATTTGGCAAGGTTCTGCTCAGCTAAGTGGCATTGGTCTGTAGTGCAGGGCAAGAAGAACTCATTCCCCATGTCCCAGTCCAGCAGCCCTGGGACCTGGCCATGGAGACTGTACCAGAATTCAGGATTTTTTAGTTTTATATCCATCTTTAGTGGAGAGGTAGATAGAGAGAGAGCTCTAAAAGGACAGAAGCACTTTTTCTGAGGCACTTTTCAAAGCCGTTGTTAGGGCACTGTTTCTGATCCAGTATATCTCATCTGGGGAGCTTATCAGGAGGCCTGTTAGAAGTACTAGAAAAAGGGGCACGGATAACTCATTGATAGGCAATCAAAATGGAGAAGTCAGTGTTCTACAACAGAGCTCAAAACAGAGAAGTAACTAAACAGAGCTTTTTAGCAGGAAAAAAGATCAAAGTAGAATTCCTGAGCTTTTGTTGGAAGCAGGAAGTCCCCACAAGAAGACCTACATATTCTGAATTATGTGCCAGCTAAGGTGATTTTCATAACCAGTTGATTGGCATATCTTTCAATTCTTTCTAGGTTCATTTAATGAATGAACAAACAGGTATACAGATCACATTATATTTCTGAGTTGTTCTTAAATGGTTTAAAAAATCATTCCATTTTTAAATTGCCTTTTGCAAGAGCTTTCATATAGATGATCGCAACTGATTTTCATGACAGCCCTGCAAGAAAACAGTGGGTATCATTAACCCCATGTTACAGATAAGGCAACTAAGATCTACAAGATATTTAAGACTACATATCTAAGTAGGTGGCAGAACTAGGTCCACAGTCCAGGTCCTCTGATCCTTTCATTATACCTACTGCCTCTTGATCACATTCAACATACTTTACAAATGAGGCAGCGATATGTGTAACCCAAGTTTTAGAGTAAAGTGGTAACTATTAGAAGATGATCTCCATTAGTCTCAATCCCATGCCAGAACTCAATCATGTTATTATTTTCAATCTTACTTTGGAAAACAGCTGGCTTCCCTCTCTCCAGGTCACCTTCTCAGGAACTGAGCTCTGAATTATACTCTGAAGACAATAGGACCAAAGAAGCTATGATGTGCAAGTTCCTGAAAACTCCAGAGTTTGACTCTCCAGTAAGGTAATCCCAAAACTGTTCTTAGGAAAAAGCAGAATGGGAAGGTATCACTTGAGTCTGCACAAAATCCATCTATAAGGTATGTGATTTTTGTTAAAACCATTACATAGGAATATACCTCAAAAATATCCAGCAAATGTCAACAAGAGCTACTGGGGGGACATACTAATCCCCCTATTGTTTTCCCACTCTCTTGTCCTACTCTATTCAAAAGAATCCTCCATACAGACTACCAGAGTGATCTTTTACTCTGTGTGTGTGTATAAAGTTTAATAATAGCATCAAGTTAATATTTATTGACAGTTCTAAGCACTATATATGATTTAACTCATTAATACTCAAAACAGTCCTATGAAATAGGTGCTTTTATTATTCTCTCTTTACAAAGGAAACAATGTAAGGAACAAAAACCCTAAGTCACACAGCTAGTGGAAGTCAGAACTGAGTTTCAAATCTAGGCAACCTGTCTGCAGAGCACAAGTTTTTATTCACTATACTCTTCTGTTTCTCTACTCTGAGATAAAATGTTATGAATTAATGCAGCATAAAAGGCCCTCCTGAATTCTACTCCTGTTTACCTTTCTAAACTAATTTATCACTTCAGCTTCCTTGCTTCATACTTTGCATCCCAGAAATAGTGAATTTCTGGGATTTTCACACTCTGCCCCCATCATTTGTCTATGTGCTTTTGCTCAAGTTGTCACTTCTACCTGGAATGACCTACTCCCAATTGCCTTGGTTTGGCTAACTTCTACTCATCTTTTAAGACTCAAGAAACCAAACAAGGAATCATGGAACACTACATCAAAAACTAATGATGTACTGTATGGTGACTAACATAACAATTAAAAAAAAAGACTCAAGAAACTTTCTCTAATAAAAAATGCTGCTTCTACCTCCCCATAGGGAGGGAATTAATGGATCCCTTTCCCAGTGGGGCACTGACCTGAGCAAAGCAGAGGACTAGCCCTGAAATAATCAGCTTATTATGACAATCCCAAGAGAGTCTGGCATCATTTTAGCTCTCACTCGGCCCTTATTCCATAAATGGGAGCTCTAGTGCTACAAAATTTCTATTTTCACCAGGGGAACACAATCCAATCTTTAGGGACTGGCTAGTAAAACCAGGTTATCATTTTGTATTTTATTTCTTTGAGCCTCATTAAAGCATTTAATCTAATTGAGCATCTACTGTTTTCCAAGCATTTGTAACAGGTCTCACAGATCAGTAAGACACACCCCGAGAGAGTATCACGGCTTATAGAGGAAGACAGACAAGTAAACAGAAAATTAAAGTACAGTGTAATGAGTGCTAGACACTACTAGGAGAGCATAAAGAAGGAAAATCTAACCCAAATAACAGAAATCAGAAGTGTCCCCCATAGGAGTTGCTTGAGCTAAGGTTTAAAAACATGTAACCCAAGAGCAGAGACATGGGGAACAGGTTAGCACATGGCAACCAAAAGCTTGGTAACTTGTTTCTTAAGTGTGCTCTAAAAAAGGAGGCCAGAGCATTTTGCATATGCTTAGGAAAAATATTTAAACCTAGGTTTGTGGGTGAGTATCTTGATTTCTAGGCTTCCATCCATTCCAAGTGTTAATACAGGCAAAAGTGTTAGTGATTGATGAAATCAATTAATAAGCAAAGCAGGTACAACAACATAATAAGTTGGAAAAAGTGGAGGGAACTCATAATGATTTTAGAAATATATTTTCCAGTATGTGTATGCTCATGCTTATTCTCTCTTTCTCTTACACATAGACACACAAACTAATGACACAACAGCAGCAGCAGAAGTAGCACTTTCTCATGCCATCAATTTCCAAAAGCATTCCTATGCCCAGACTGGTCTCTACTAAAAGAACTGGTAAGGAGAGTAATTGATACATGTTTGGTGACAGGAAAAAAAAAATCAGATAAATCTAATAAATAAATCCTCTTGTTACAAATAAAAATGCCTTCAAGAATGTCATAATAAAAAATTATTATTAAAAAAAAGAATGTCAGGGCCAGTGTTAACAGGATGGAGAGTCAACTTCAAGGGGCTCCTGCTACCAAACTGTGACTTTTTAACACATATATTATGATTAATTGATACTGGTTTAGTCTGTAAAGTGCTGTGAGTACATAATGGTAACTCAAATTCTTTTAAAAGGTAATTTTAACAAAAAAGAGCAAATACCATAGGATATTTAAGTTTTCTTGTTTTTACATAGGAAAGTCTCAAATGCGCATAGGTATTTTTTTCATTTTAAGTCAATGTTTATTTATAAAATATAGATACTTATTTCTGTTGGAAGGTCAGCAGGAAAGAATGCATGAGAAACAACGTGTAAGCCATATGTGTTTCCAGAAAAACAGGTACCACACCAATGGGTACTGCATATAGTTGTATGCTGCCTGAGCTGTTTTCCAAACCATGTGCCCTGGTCCTGAGGATATACCAATCCATAGGAAGTGCCTCTCTCTAATTTGTACAGAGGAGCCACCCAGTTGTGTGTGACCACAATTCACATTTTCTTAGAGAGGGCATTTTTTTTTTCTAATTCACACATAGACCAACAGCCATGTATATCAAGAACTGGTAAACAGATTAGCACTGATGGTCAAACATAACAATCAGGCAGAAATAGGTCCAATAAGGTTTTTGCAGGATGGTTAACAATATAGTGTAAAGAAGAGAACTACGTAGGAAGACTCAATTTCTCATCTTCTAGGAAATGAATTATTTAGAAAGCCCTACTAATTATAATAAAATACAAATAAAAAACCATAAACCTTAATAGTACTAACAAACTAGATAAATATAGCAAAAAGGATAATGGGTACTGCCAACGTGCAAAAATTAGTGTTCATTCTTCCTTTTTTAAAAAGATTTTATTTATTTATTTGATAGAGAGAGAGAGACAGCCAGCGAGAGAGGGAACACAAGCAGGGGGATGGGAGACGAAGAAGCACGCTCCCAGCAGGGAACCCCGGGATCCGAGAACCCTGGGATCAGGCCCTGAGCCAAAGGCAGATGCATAACGACTGAGCCACCCAGGCGCCCCTAGTGTTCATTCTTCTTAAACACAAGTTAACACCAAAAAATAATACTGCGTGACAAGAGAATCAGACCGGAGATGGGTAGTAAGGAGGGCACGTATTGCACGGTGCACTGGGTGTTATACACAACTAATGAATCATCGAACTTTATATCGGAAACCGGGGATGTACTGTATGGTGACTAACATAATATAATAAAAAATCATTAAAACAAAAAGAAATGTAATGAAAGTACAAAGATGCTAAAATTACCTTACTTGTGAGTAATTGTTTAACATCTTGTAAATACAAATGAGATTACTAAAAAAAAAAAAA
>NW_024423319.1:77259178-77264902 GCF_017311325.1 Ursus maritimus
GGATATACCAATCCATAGGAAGTGCCTCTCTCTAATTTGTACAGAGGAGCCACCCAGTTGTGTGTGACCACAATTCACATTTTCTTAGAGAGGGCATTTTTTTTTTCTAATTCACACATAGACCAACAGCCATGTATATCAAGAACTGGTAAACAGATTAGCACTGATGGTCAAACATAACAATCAGGCAGAAATAGGTCCAATAAGGTTTTTGCAGGATGGTTAACAATATAGTGTAAAGAAGAGAACTACGTAGGAAGACTCAATTTCTCATCTTCTAGGAAATGAATTATTTAGAAAGCCCTACTAATTATAATAAAATACAAATAAAAAACCATAAACCTTAATAGTACTAACAAACTAGATAAATATAGCAAAAAGGATAATGGGTACTGCCAACGTGCAAAAATTAGTGTTCATTCTTCCTTTTTTAAAAAGATTTTATTTATTTATTTGATAGAGAGAGAGAGACAGCCAGCGAGAGAGGGAACACAAGCAGGGGGATGGGAGACGAAGAAGCACGCTCCCAGCAGGGAACCCCGGGATCCGAGAACCCTGGGATCAGGCCCTGAGCCAAAGGCAGATGCATAACGACTGAGCCACCCAGGCGCCCCTAGTGTTCATTCTTCTTAAACACAAGTTAACACCAAAAAATAATACTGCGTGACAAGAGAATCAGACCGGAGATGGGTAGTAAGGAGGGCACGTATTGCACGGTGCACTGGGTGTTATACGCAACTAATGAATCATCGAACTTTATATCGGAAACCGGGGATGTACTGTATGGTGACTAACATAATATAATAAAAAATCATTAAAACAAAAAGAAATGTAATGAAAGTACAAAGATGCTAAAATTACCTTACTTGTGAGTAATTGTTTAACATCTTGTAAATACAAATGAGATTACTAAAAAAAAAAAAAGAAAGAAATGTCATGAAATAACAAATAAAACATTATTATTAAAAGGATTTTAGCCAATGTCTCAGGTTAAGATTGAATTATGTCCTATGAGCCCCCAAAGAATCAATTATTGATAACCCATACTGTTACCTCAACTTATCTGAGATGGTATTTCTCTTTTTCTCTCAATTGTGTGAGCTTATCAAAATCCTAAGAAATTATAAAAATAATAAAATTACTGAAATTGTAGTAACATATCAAAAGAAGTGTAACAACTTAAAAAGGAAAAAAAATGTTAGGGTAGAAATAAAGAAGAAATAAATCAAACCCTGGTGTTCATATTTTAGAATAGGCTTAAATACAAGATGATGACTGTATCTGTAATCATTGCATTGTGTAGGCTTCAAATGTTATTCAAGCTGTCTGAAGTGTTTACAAAGAGAGCCATGTTTAAAACTTTTAGGAAATTTAATTCATCAAATTGGTATTTAATATTCAGATGGTCAATAAAAATTAATTTTAAAAGTTATGCTTATTAGCTATTTGAATTTAATAAAACTGAGCAGTAAACAAAGCACAAATAGTAGCAAATATTTCTCTATATACACAAAAGCCATTGGATGCTAAAGAATCTATGAAAGATTTCACTATTTTAACATTATTTTCACTAGCTTCTCTTTCCAGCAATTAGATTGATTTTTCAAGCTCCTGGAGACTTCACTTTTCTCACATGAATCAAAAACAAGAGTTCAATTTTGGACATTTTAAGTTTAAAGTAGCTGGGCTTGTTCAAACAGCAAACTGTAGCAGGCTATTGAAATAAAGCATTGCCATTTGACCTACCAACTTATCTCTGCTACACCTTACTTCAGTTTCTTCATGTATAAAATTGGCTATTGAAATAAAGCATTGCCATTTGACCTACCAACTTATCTCTGCTACACCTTACTTCAGTTTCTTCATGTATAAAATTGGCTATTGAAATAAAGCATTGCCATTTGACCTACCAACTTATCTCTGCTACACCTTACTTCAGTTTCTTCATGTATAAAATTGGATAATAATTTTTAACTTACCTGAACAAGTTATTGAGAATATTAAATGAAACAATGTATATCATTAATGAATGTATAATGTACATGAAGACCTAGTTTTAATATCTGACACATAATAAATTCCGTAAATATATGCTTTTGTTTATGTTATTCTTTTTTTTCCAATTTTATAATATTTTTATTATATTATGTTAGTCACCATACAGTACATCCCTAGTTTTTGATGTAAAGTTCCATGATTCATTACTTGCATACAACACCCAGTGCACCATGCAATACGTGCCCTCCTCAATGCCCATCACCAGTCCATCCCATTCCCCCACCCTCCTCCCCTCTGAAGCCCTCAGTTTGTATGTTATTCTTTTTAAGGGGAACATGGCTCCTAAACATGACTATATCACATAGAAATCATATTGGAAAACAAACAGGGTTTATTTTAATGACTGTTCATGGAATGCTTACTTAATTCAGCAATCGTGCGATTGGATTCTAACTCCTACTTTGGGAACTGAAATTTGGGCTCAAAAAAACCTCAATCCAACAAAACTTTGGGAGCTGCAATCTGAGCTCAAATAACTTCAATTCAACAAAACTTTGAGTCTTTATTTCAAAGCTTTGAGAGTTCTGAACTTGTGGGAGCAAAACACCTCTCTATTTGGAATACTTTTTTCAGAGTATTATTTCACTTACTGCTTGTTTTCCTTTCCAAGGTTTCAAGCTCAAGTGCCTGGGAAGGGGAAGAGAACTTTCTACAAGACAAAATAAAAAAGAAATGAAAACCTTGTCAAGACAGCTACATCCTCCTGTGAATTTCACACAGCTTAATGCAAAGAAGCCGTTCTTCTATAATAAGGATTAAGTGACTTGTCAAAAACATACAGACTACAGAGAGATGACCGTCAAGATCCTAGGTACAGTACATGGTTTACACATTCTCAGCTGTTTTTTGTTATTCTGAAGAGGACAAGTCACACCAACATATGTATATTTTTTAAACATATATTGTATCCAGATCAATACAGCACAATAACTCTTTGCTGCAAACATGTAAGAAAAAATGAATAGAATTACATAGAGAGACAGTTCATGAAAGATAGTCAAGCTCAAATACAAGAAAAATATCTCACTAGACCAGAAATACAAAATAATGAGTGGGACTGAAGCCATTAGTTTGTTGGGCTCTGGATTATCAAGTGGGAAATGGAAGTCAGGCATTTGGTTTCTTTAGGGGAAATGAGACCTAAAGTCAAGGACTAGGGTGGGGCTAACTTTGCTTGTAAAAAGAAGTTAAAAAATACAGCTGCCAAACCCTGGCAAACTGCAGGTCTGAGAAAGAAAGTCACATAAAATCTTGCAACCAGACGATGAGTCCCACTGTTTACTAGCTATGGTAACTGGTTCTATTGGATCTCCTGGATTTGTGGTATCCTCAGTAACATCACAAGGTAGGAACTCAAAACTGCCGTTCTGAGATTTAATAGTGGGTTAAAGACTGGAGGCCTGGGAGGAGGCAACTAAAAAACTTCTAGATAGGGATGGGTAAACATAGACTAATGAATATAGAGGTAGATGAGATGCAGAGAACAGAAACCTTTCATTCAAATTAAGCTGAAAACTAAAATCTTAAAAGACATGAAGAAATTTAGTAACAAGAACAATTAACAACCAAATCATTAATTCATTCCAGATAGTTATAATATTATGGAACCACCTGGAAAATAAGTATGTTTAGGGTATTCAAACAGATAAAGAGCTAACATATTAAAAATGTACACAATGAGGGGCACCTGGGTGGCTCAGTCAGTTGAGCATCGACTCTTAATGGTGGCTTAGGTCATGATCTCAGGGTCATGAGATGGAGCCCTGTGTCGGGCTCCATGCTTGGGGTGGAGCATGCTTAAGATTCTCTTCCTCTGTCTCCCTCTGTTCCTCCTCACCATGCCTATCAAACATGCATGTGCACTCTCTCTTTCTCTCAAAAAAATATACACAATGAAAGGTACTGGTAGAGATGAAAAGGAAACAATACGCCACTGAGATGATCAAGTTTTGTTCCATAGCTAGACTTCAGAAGTTTGTGTGCCTAGCTGTAGAGAAAAGAATTTGTTCCCACTGCCCTGAAGCAGTGAGAAAGCCATAGATCTTGATGCTCATACAAGCTGTGTTGGAAGTAGGCTAATTGCTGAAGCTAAGACTAGCTTAGATAAAGCCACAGTGAAGACACAGAACCACTGGTTCACTTACAAAATAACAATGACAATAAAGAGTAGAGTTCAGTTTGAGTCAAACCTAAGTGTAAAATTTGAAGAAGAAGATGCAGATGCATATATGTTTCATTCTTTTGAAGTAATCCTAACTGTTCATTGTGATGTACGGTGTGATGGTTGAGCAATCAGCTCTGCCTCAGAGAGTGCTGAGAGCTCCTTGCAGGAAGTTTACCAAAACATTCTGAAGCATTCTCAAAGTGTTTTTTTTTAATTAAGAAATAATTTACATATATTAGACGCATAGAACATATATATTCAATTTGATGAATTTTGACAATCATATACTTCCACATAACCACTATCCAAAGCAAGATGTGGAACATGTCTATCACCCCAGAGAGTCTTCTCATTTCCTTTCCAGTCCATCTTTACTCAACCTTGCAACTACTTTCTGTCTTCTATCATAAATTACTTGTGCTTGTACTTGTACTTTATGTAAAAGAATTATATAAAATAATAATAATAGTAAGGGCCCCTGTGTGGCTTAGTTAAGCATCTGCCTTTGGCTTAGGTCATGATTCCAGGGTCCTGGGATTGAGCCCCGTGTCGGGCTCCCTGCTCAGTGGGTAGTCTCCTTGTCCCTCTCCCTCTGCCCCTCTGCTCCTCTGCCCCTCCGCCCCTCTGCTTGTGTGCTCTCTCTCCCTCAAAAAAATAATAAATAAGATAAATAATAATAATAATAAAGGAATAATCTTAAGAGCTACTATTAAAATGTTTCCAGCTTTTTTTAAGGATTTTATTTATTTGTCAGAGAAAAAGAGGGCACAAGCAGGGGGAGTGGCAGGCAGAGGGAGAAGCATGCTTCCAGCTGAGCAAGGAGCCCAATGCAGGACTCAATCCCAGGACCCTGGGATCATGAACTGAGCGGAAGGCAGATGTTTAACTGACTGAGCTACCCAGGCATCCCAAAAATGGTTCCTTCTAAGGGAAGGTCAACTAGACTGGAAGCCAGCAATAATGGATGCTAGAAATATTTACACATACTGAAGTTAAACTGTCAACCTGGATCTTTGTACCCAACTAATCAAGTATGAGGGCAAAATAAAGACATTTTCAGTCTTTACTCAGAGTTAATCACCTATATAATGTCATTACATGCACATGTAAGCCATGTATTTTAGCAATAAGGGAAGTGAAGCCAGAAAGAAAATATAGGGAAAAGAGGGAACCAATGATAAGCAAAGCAACTGATAAACTATGTTTAATATGACTATAAAATTTTAACTGATTTTTGTGTTTCAAAGGGCAAACTAAAATTTTATCCAAAAATAAGAAAGGGTATAGTGGGTAGTTCATGCATACTAAAGCATTTGCCATAGTTAAGAGGATAGAAATACTGAATGACTGCAGACTTTCTTTGAAAATTTTATAGTTATGTATATATCAAAAATATTTGACAAGCAGTAAGACTATAAATGTAATATATACATTCAAATCACCAGAAGTAATGTGACAAAGAAGCCAGAAAGCTGATGTTAACCGAAAACAAACAAAAAAAA
>NW_024423319.1:77264924-77321348 GCF_017311325.1 Ursus maritimus
AAAAAAAAGTAGAAATGAGTCAAAATATATCAACAAGCATTATTGTAAACAAATTAATCCCACCTAATGAAGATAAGATTGTCGTAATAGTTTTCTTTTGTAATCCAGTTATATACTATTTATAAGAACTATGCCCAAAAAAAGTTGGTCTGGCAAAATTAATATTAGAAAACAGAACTAAAGGAATAAAAAGCATCAATAATAGAGATACTCCATAATAATAAAAGAAACAATGCACACGGACTTGAATGCATGTCACAACATGATAGCAAAACACTGAAGCAAAAACTGACAGAATTACAAGGAAACATATATAAATACACAAACAAGACAGAGAATTACACCCCCCTCCATCACAAATAAATGAGGAAGAAAAAATAATAAGGACAAAAGCTTTGAGCAATACAAGCATAGAAGACAGACCTATATTTAGAGATATAACTCTCACCCCAAAATTAGAAAATCTACACTCAATTTAAGAATTTACAAAAATTTACCACACAGTAGGTCACTAAGAAGTCTCAAAAAGTGTCCTCTGATCACAATGCTATTAGCCATGAAATACAGGAAAATAATAATAAAGTAAAACATTGCTTAGATACTTCAAAAATCACTCCTTAAAATCTTTTTGGATAAATAAGAGTTCAAAATGAAAATTACAACATATTCAAACCCCAACAGCAACCGAAACATTATATTCTGCAAGTTTTGAGATACAGTAAAGCAGTATTTAGAATGGAATTTATAGCTGTAAATGAACAATTGTTGACAAGTAAAACATATTATAGATTGTGTTTTCCACAAATGAAAATAGAAAAACCAACAAAATGAATAAATCTTATTAAAAGACATAAGATAAAATCAAGAGAGATACCATATTTACATATTGGATGGCTTGTATTATAAAAATATTAATATTCTGCAATTTACTCTAAAAATCAGTGTCATTCCAGTCAAAATCCCCAAAGGACTGTTAAGAAAAAGCAACTTTTCAAGTTGATCTTCATATTAAAGGGAAGAGCAAAAGGCCTGGAATACCTAAGACACAGTAAAGAAAATATAGTGAGGAGATTTGCCTTACCAGACCTTATTATAAAGCTACAGTAAATTAAGACTGTTATTAAAAGAAGGAACACAAAAAGGCCAAAGAAACAAACTCCATCATTGTTACTCTCTATTCTTCTTTGTTTTTCTCCTTAGCAATTATCATTCCTTAACGTGTTATATAATTCTATTATTTATCTTATTTATTGTCTGTTTGCCTCCTCAGGTCAATAAAGACAGAGATTTGTTGTCTGTGTTTGCCTGTTTTCAATGAAGAGTGCCTGGAAGAGTGCTGGGCTTAAAATAAATGATCAATAAATATCAGTTGAATGAATAAAGAAAGACCTAAATGTGAAAATCAAAACTCAAAGTTTTAAAAAAGAAAATCCAGGGGGAATAAATATGTTTATGTATTGTATATCCTCATTTAGTTGAATTTGTTTAAATAATGATATATTAATGTCGTGTAAAGAAAGAATGTTTGCAATAGAAATCTATCTTAGGGCTTTCAGCCACTTTTTTTTTTTTTCCCCATCATTAGACTCTCCTGTTTCCAACATGTAGTAAATTTGAGAATATTGAGTCCAGTCTGATCTAAATTTAAAGCTTCTTCTCTTCCCAACTTGGACCATACAGGCATTGGTGATCCCATTGGAAAAAGGCATACTTCCTTAGCACTTACTATAAAAGTGGTAGATTCCCCAAATTCAGTATTTTTTAAAAGATTTTTAAAACTTATTTATTTGACAGAGAGAGAGACAGTCAGCGAGAGAGGGAACACAAGCAGGGGAAGTGGGAGAGAAAGAAGCAGGCTGCCAGCGGAGCAGGGAGCCTGATGTGGGGCTTGATCCCAAAGCCCTGGGATCAGGCCCTGAGCCGAAGGCACGCGCTTAAGGACTGAGCCACCCAGGCGCCCCTTAAATGAAGTTTTAAAAGCTGCAACACCATACCATTTTAAATATGTAGATTCAAAAACGTATAGAGAAAGTTTAAAACTATGCAAAAAGAAAATAGGATTATTTTCTAAGAGGGAGGAGTATATAGGGAGTTTCAAATGTGTTTGTAATGTGGGAAAAATGAACCAGTTATGTGATACTAAGTCACACCCATCATTTTGGCAAAAAATGAAGGAACAATAACATCAAGCTTTGATAGGAAGGGTGGGAAACACTCTCATCCACTACTGGGAGTGTAAATTGGTGCAGCTGTTTTAAAGGGCAATTTGTCAGTGTTTATTAAAAGCTACAATCTGACTACCTTGAGATTCAGCAATTTTTACTTCTACATGTGCATCCTAGAAAATATTTGTAAGTGTCCTTAGGGAAACATGTAAGAGGGTTCTCATAATACCGCTTGGAACGCTGAAAAATAGCTAAATGCCTATCAATATGGAAATAAGTGAACTAAACACAGTTACAAAAAAAAAGGAATACCATGCAGCTTTCACAAAGAATAAATTATTTGTAAGAAGACCAGATGCAATCCAGAATTGTTGGTGAAAAAAAAATTAAGTTGTATAAAGTTATGGTAAACTACAGTTAATCGGAAGGATGACCATAGTGAGGAGAGGACTCAAGGGTAGGTAGTGATAACTAAAATCTTACCTGTAGTGATGAGGAGGACCGTGATGTGACAGAGCTGATCATAAGACTGCCAAAAGTACTTACTATGGCGGCACTAACTCGAAAGTCCGCCACTGCAAAAAACACATGTTCATAAGGCGGAGCTCTCCATGCGTCTTCCTGTACGATGAAGAATGTGACGTGAACAAACCGACCCATGGAAAACAGAAACATCATGATGTGGGCAGGGCTAACTGGAGGCCTGCCAATAGGAATGAGACAGACACTAGGGTAGGCAGGCTACCCAGCAGCCTGCTTGTACGATAAAGAGGACCCTTATGTGGGGAAAGCTGTCCATAGACTGCCTATAAAAAGGAGAAACATCGTTGTTGCGGGCAGGCCTGGTGAGAAGACTCCTAATAGAAAAATAAGCCCCTGGTGTCAGCAAGAGTAAACATAGGACTGTCTGCATAATAAGGAAGGCCCTGGTACGTACTGAGATGAATAGAGAACATCTGGTAGAGAAGAATCCTGGTATAGGTATGCCAATAGAGGAGAACATTTGTGTGGGTGGAACTATCCAGATGTCTGCTTATACAAACCCTAGTTTGGAAGGGTATAATCAGAAGACTTCCAATAGAGAATAGAAGAAAACTTAGTGTGGGTGGGACTAACTAGAGGCTGCCTATGGTAATAGGAAGGACTCAGTGTAGGTGGAGCTGTCCAAAGACTTGCCTGTAATGATAACGAGGAGAACACTGTTGTGGTTGGAACTGGCAGAGGTGCTTGGATATATAGATGACCAGGATTCTGAAGTGGTAAAGTATTAGGGGCCTGTTTGAAAAAAATGAGGAAAACCCCTGTGTGGTGGGGGGGGGGAGAAGAAGAAGACTCACTGTAGTAATAAAGAAGATCAAAGAAGGGCATGACCATGTAGAAGATTGCAGATGGAAAGTTGTATGCTTCCTCTGGGGACTGGGTATTAATAATGGAGTGGCAGTTTGGATCTGGTTCTATGGAAAAAGCAGCTCTACAATGGACAACCCCAAGATCTGGTGGAGGAATTGTTTTCAGGTATACCGGGAAGTCTTTGATAATCAGATCAATGCTGGTCTCATAGAATGAGTTAGGGACTGTGCTATTCCATTCATTTTTTGGTAAGAGTTTGAGAATGGTGTTAATTTTTCTTTAAATGTTTTTTAATAATATTTTTATTATATTATGTTAGTCACCATAAAGTACATCCCTAGTTTTTGATGTAAAGTTCCATGATTCATTACTTGTGTATAATTCTCCAGTGATCTGGTCCAAGGCTATTCTTGTTAGGGTGGTTTTTAAATTAATGATTCAATCTCCTTACTATTATAGGTATACTGAGATTTTTCCATTTCTCCTCAATCCATTCTTGTTAGGTTGTCTGTTTCTATATATTTGTCTGTTTAATCTAGATTATTCATTTTTTGGCATGAAATTGTTCATAGTACCCTTTTATAGTCCTTTAGTTCTATAAACACAGTAGTAATGTCCTCACATTTCTGATTTTAACAATGTGTTATCTGTTTTTTTAAGTTTTTATTTAAATTCTGGTTACTTCACTTGCAGTGTAATATTAGTTTCAGGTGTACAATATAGAGATTCGGCACTTCCATACAATAACTGGTGCTCATCATAAGTGAACTCCTTAATCCCCATCACTTATTTAACCTAACCGCCCACCCATCTCCTCTGATAAATATCAATTTCATCTCTTAAGAGTCTGTGTTGTGGATTGCCTCTCTCTCTCTCTTTTCCCCCTTTGTTTGTTTTGTTTCTTAAATTCCACATATGAATGAAATAATATGGTATTTGTCTTTCTCCTACTGACTGATTTTGCTTATCATAATACTTTCTAGTTCCATCCATGCCTTTGCAAAACATGGCTGATGAATATTCCATCCTATGCATATACCACATCTTCTTTATCCATTCATCAGTCAATGGACAGTTGGGCTGTTTCCATAAATTGGCTATTGTAGATAAGGCTGCTATAAACATTGGGGTGCATGTATCCCTTTGAATTAGTATTTTTGTATTCTTTGGGTAAATACCTAGTAGTGCAATTGCTGGATCATAAGGTAGTTCTATTTTTAACTTTTTGAGGACCTCCACACTGTTTTCCAGAGTGGCCACACCAGTTTGCATTCCCACCAACAGTGCAAGAGGGTTCCTGTTCTTTACATCCTCGCCAACACCTTTTGTTTCCTGAGTTGTTTTTACCCATTCTGACAGGTGTGAGGTAATATCTCATTGTAGTTTTGATTTGTATCTCCTCTATGATCAGTGGTGTTGGTATCTTTTCATGTGACTGTGGGCCATCTGAATGTCTTCTTTGGAAAAGTGTCTATTCGTGTCTTCTGCCCATGTTTTAATAGGATTATGTTTATTGGGGTGCTGAGTTTTATAAGTTCTTTATAGATTTCGAATATGAACCCTTTATCAGATATGTAATTTGCAAATATCTTCTCCAATGCCGTAGGGTGCTTTTTAGTTTTGTTGATTGTTTCCTTCACTGTACAGAAGCTTTTCATTTTGATGAAGCCTCAATAGTTTATTTTTGCTTTTGTTTCCCTTAACCTCAGGTGACATATCTAGAAAAAAGTTGGTATGGCTGATGTCAAAGAGTAAAATTAGTACCTGTGTTCTCTAGGATTTTGATGGTTTCCTGACTCATATTTGGGTCTTTCATCCATTTGAATTTATTTTTGTGTATCGTGTAAGAAAGTGGTCCACTTTCATTCTTTGCATCTAGCTGTCCAGTTTTCCCAACACCATTTGTT
The DNA here is from genome assembly GCF_017311325.1 of Ursus maritimus. NCBI lineage: Eukaryota > Metazoa > Chordata > Mammalia > Carnivora > Ursidae > Ursus > Ursus maritimus. The sequence goes on from NW_024423319.1 coordinate 77,270,347, forward strand.
GAAAACACTGTCTTTTTTCCACTAGATATTCTTTCATGCTTTGTTGAATATTAAGTGACCATATAGTTGTGAGTTTGTTTCTGGACTTTCTGTTCTGTTCCATTATCTATGTGTCTATTTTTGTGTAAGTATCCTACTGTTTTGATCACTAAACCTTTGTAGTATACCTCAAAGTCTGGAATTGTGATGCCTCCAGCTTTGCTATTCTTTTTCAAGGTTTCTTTGGCAATTCAGGGTCTGTGTGGTTCCATACAAACTTTAAGATTGTTTTTTTCTAGCTTTGTTAAAAATGTTGTTAAGTTGATAAGGATTGCTTTGGGTGGTGTGCACATTTTAAAAATATTTGTTCTTCAGATCCATGAGCATGGAATGTCTTTCCATTTCTTTGTGTCATCTTCATATTCTTTTTTTTTATTCTGTTATGTTAGTCACCATCCAGTACATCATTAGTTTTTGATGTAATGTTCAATGATTCATTATTTATGTATAACACCCAGTGCTCATTGCAACACGTGCACTCCTTAATACCCATCACCAGGCTACACCATCCCCTCACCCCCACCCCTCTCTAAAACTCTCAGTTTGTTTCCCAGAGTCCGTAGTCTCGCATGTTTCATTTCCCTCTCTGATTCCCCCCCACTTCAGTTTTCCCTTCCTTCACCTAATGTCCTCTGTACCATTCCTTATGTTCCACATATGATTGGAACCATATGAAATTGTCTTTCTCTACTTGACTTCTTTCACTTAGTATAATCCCATTTAAGAAACAAAACAAGCAAAAGGGTGAGAGAGAGAGAGGCAATCCATGGATGGCACAAACTCTTAAGAGGTGAAATTGATAGTTCCATCCATGTTGATGCAAATGGTGGGTATTCATCCTTTCTGATGGCTGAATAATATTCCATTGTATATATGAACCACATCTTCTTTATCCATTCATCTGTTGGAGGGCATCTCACCTCCTTCCACAGTTTGGCTATGGTAGATATTGCTGCTATGAACATTGGGGTGAATGTGCCCCTTCTTTTCACTACATCTGTATCTTTGGGGTAGATACCAAGTAGTGCAATTGCTGGGTCTTAAGGTAGCTCTATTTTTAACATCTTAAGGAACCTCCATACTGTTGTCCAAAGTGCTGTACCGGCTTCCATTCCCACCAAGAGTGTAAGAAGGTTCCCCTTCCACCATAACCTCACCAAAACATGTTGTTTCCTGTTTTGTTAATTTTTGCCATTCTAACTGGTGTAAGGTGGTATCTCCTTGTAGTTTTGGTTATTATTTCCCTGATGGCTAGTGATGTTGAACATTTTTTCATGTGTCTGTTAGCCATTTCTATGTCTTCCTTAGATAAGTGTCTGTTCATGTCTTCTACCCATTTTTGACTGGATTATTTGTTTTCTGCGTGTTGAGTTTGAGAAGTTCATTATAGATCTTGGATACCAACCCTTTATCTGATATGTCATTTGCAAATATCTTCTCCCATTTGGTGGATTGCCTCTTAGTTTGGTTGACTGTTTCCTTTACTGCGCAGAAGCTTTTTATATTGATGAAGTCCCAAAAGTTCATTTTTGCTTTTGTTTTGCTTGCTTTGGAGACATATCCTGAAAGAATTTACTGTGTCCAAGGTCAAAGCAGTTACAGCTTATGTTCTCTATGATTTTGATGTATTCCTGTCTCACACTGAGGTCTTTCATCCATTTTGAGTTTGTCATTGTGTATGGTATAAGAGAATGGTCCAGTTTCATTCTTCTGTATTTATCTGTCCAATATTCCCAGCACCATTTATTGAAGAGACTGTCTTCTTTTCCTTTGGATATTTTTTCCTGCTTTGTTGAAGGTTGGTTGACCACAGTGTTAGGGTCCATTTCTGGAGTCTCAATTCTGTTCCATTGATCTATGTGTCTGTTTTCATGCCAATACCACACTGTCTTTGTGACCACACCTTTGTAATAAAACCTGAAATCAGGCAACATGCCTGATGCCCCCAGCTTTTTTTTCTTTCTTTTTTTTTTTAAATTATTATGTTATGTTAGTCACCATACAGTACATACTTAGCTTTTGATGTAGTGTTCCATGATTCATTGTTTGCGTATAGCACCCAGTGCTCCATGCAATATGTGCCCTCCTTAATACCCATCACTGACCTATCCCAATCCCCCAACCCCCTCCCCTCTGAAGCCTCAGTTTGTTTCCCAGAGTCCATAGTCTCTCATGGTTCATTTCCCCTTCTTATATATATGGACCACATCTTCTTTATCCATTCGTCTGTTGAAGGGCATCTTTACTCCTTCCATGGTTTGGCTATTGTGGACAATGCTGCTATGAACATTGGTGTACATATGGCCTTTCTCTTCACTACATCTGTATCTTTGGGGTAAATACCCAGTAGTGCAATGGCTGGGTCATAGGGTAGCTCAATTTTTAACTTTTTACGGGGCCTCCACATTGTTTTCCAAAGTGGCTGTGCCAACTTGAATTCCCACCAACAGTGTAAAAGGGTTCCCCTTCCTCCACATCCTCTCCAACATTTGTTGTTTCTTGCCTTGTCCATTTTTGCCATTCTAACTGGAATAAGGTGGTATCTCAAGGTGGTTTTGATTTGAATTTCCCTGATGGCTAATGATGTTGAACATTTTTTTATGTGTCTGTTAGCCATTTATATGTCTTTTTTTTTTCTTTTTTCTTTTTCATCATTCCTTTAGTGATTCGGATCTTTTTTGCTTCCAGAAAAATTTTAGGATTGTTTCCCCCACTTCTTTGAAAAATGCCAATGGTATTTTAATAGAGGTGGTTTTGAAAGTGTAGATTGTTCTGGGCAGCATAGACATTCTAACAATGTTTATACTTCCAATCCATGAGCATGCAATGTTTTTCCATCTCTTTGTTCTTCCTCAATTTCTTTCATAAATGTTCTGTAGTTTCTTGAGTATAGACACTTCACTTCTTTTGTTAGGTTTATTCCTAAGTATCTCATCGGTTTTGGTGCTATTGTAAATGGAATTGATTCCTTAATTTCTCTTTCTTCAGTTACATTCTTAGTGTATAGAAAAGCAACTGATTTCTGTGCACTGATATTGTATCCTGCCACATTACTGACGTGCTATATGAGTTCTAGTAATTTAGGGGTGGAGCCTTTTGGATTTTCAACATAAAATATCATGCGATCTGTGAAGAGAGAGTTTGACTTCTTTGCCAATTTGAGTACCTTTTATTTCTCTTTGTTGTCTAATTGCTGAGGCTAGGAATTCTAGTACTATGTTGAACAATAGTGGGCATCCCTGTGTTATTCCTGACCTTAAGGGAAAAGTGCTCTGATTGTCCCCATTGAGAATGATATTTACTTTGGGGTTTTCATAGATGGCCTCTATGAAATTGTGGAATGTAGCCTCTATCCCTATTCTTTGAAGAGTTTCAATCAGGAAAGGATGCTGTATTTTGTCAAATGCTTTTTCTGCATCAATTGAGATAATATGGTTCTTGTCTTTTATTAATGCGCTCTGTCACATTGATTGATTCGCAAATGTTGAACCACCCTTGCATCCCAGGAATAAACCCCACCTTGTCCTGGTGGATAATCCCTTTAATGTACTGTTGGATTCTATTGGCTAGGATCTTGTTGAGTATTTTGGCATCCGTGGTCATCACGGACATTGGTCTGTAATTTTTCCTTTTGATGGGATCTTTGACTGGTTTTGGGAACAAGGTAATGCTGGCCTCATAGAACAAGTTTGGAAAATGTTGTCTCTTTCTGTTTTTTGAAGCAGCTTCAGAAGAATAGGTATGATTTCTTCTTTAATGTTTGGTAGAATTGCCCTGGGAAGCCATGTGGCCCTGGGCTCTTGGTTTTTGGGAGGTTTTTGATTACTGCTTCAATTTTGTTATTGGTTATTGGTCTATTCAGATTGTCAATTTCTTCCTGTCTCAGTTTTGGTAGTTTATAAGTTTCCAGGAAGGCATCCATTTCTTCCAGGTTACTTAATTTATTGGCGTATAATTGCTGATAATAATTTCTAATAATTCTATTTCCTTTATGTTCATCTTGATGTCTCCCCTATCATTCATAATTTTATTAATTTGGGTTTTTTCCCTTTTCTTTTGGATAAGTCTGGTGAGAGTATTATCGATCTTATTAATTATTTCAGAGAACCAGCTGCTAGTTTTGTTGATGTGCTCTACTGTATTTCTGGTTTCTAGTTCATTGATCTCTGCTCTAATCTTTGTTATTTCTCTTCTCCTACTCAGTTTAGGTTTTATTTGCTGTTCTTTCTCCCATTCCTTTAGGTGTAAGGTTACCTTGTGCATTTGAGATTTTTCTACTTTTTTGAGTGGCCATGTATTTCCCCCTTAGGACAGTCTTTGCAGGATCCTATAGGTTTTGGACTGATGTCATTTCATTCTCATTGGTTTCCATGAAAATTTTAAGTTCTTCTTTAATTTCCTGGTTGACCCAAATATTCTTTAGCAGAATGGTTTTTAACTTCCAAGTGTTTGAATTCCTTCCAAATTTTTTCCTGTGATTGGTTCTAGTTTCAAAGCATTGTGGTCTGAGAATATACAGGGAATAATCTCAATCTTTTGGTATCAGTTGAGACCTGATTTGTGATCCAATATGTGTTCTATTCTGGAGAAAGTTCCATGTGCATTCAAGAAGAATGAGTATTCTGTTGTTTTAGGGTGGAATGTTCTGTATATATCTATGAGGTCCATCGTATCCCATGTGTCATTCAAAGCTCTTGTTTCTTTGTTGATCTGCTTAGATTATCTGTCCGTTGCTGAGAGTGGAGTGTTAAGGTCTCCTACTATTAATGTATTATTACCCATATGTTTCTCTTTTTCACAATTGAAAATCTTCCTTTTATTTTTATTTTTTTTAATTTAAAAAAAATTTTAATTATATTCTGTTAGTCACCATACAGTACATCCCTGGTTTCTGATGTAAAGTTCGATGATTCATTAGTTGCGTATAACACCCAGTGCACCATGCAATACATGCCCTCCTTACTATCCATCACCAGCTTATCCCATTCCCCCATCCCCCTCCCCTCTGATACCCTCAGTTTGTTTCTCAGAGTCCATAGTCTCTCATGCTTCATTCCCCCTTCTGATTACCCCCCTTTCTTTATCCCTTAAATCTCATGTTAAGCTACTACATATTATCCTTTCCAAGCATTTTTCTTTTCTTTTTTTTATAATAATTTTTTATTATGTTATTTAGTCTCCATACAGTATATCCTTAGTTTTTGATGTAATTTTCCATGATTCATTATTTGCATATAACACCCAGTGCACCATGCAATATGTTTCTTTATTTTGGTTAACAGTGGGCTTATGTAGTTGGCTGCTCCCATGTTGGGATATAGATATTAACAACTGTTAGATCCTCTTGTTGGATAAACCCTTTAAGAATGATATAGTGTTCTTTTGCATCTCTAAGTACAGTCTTTAGCTTAAAATCTAATTTGTCTGATGTGAGAATTGCTAGCCCAGCTTTCTTTTGAGGTCCATTGGCATAAAAAATTGTTCTCCATCCCCTCACTTTCAGTCGGGGGGTATCTTTAGTTTCAAAATGAGACTCTTGTAGACAGCATATGGATGGGTCATGTCTTTTTATCCAATCTGCAACCCTATGCCTTTTCATGGGAACATTTAAGCCATTCATATTGAGAGTGACTATTGAAAGACATGATTTTAGTGGCAACATATTGCCTGTGATATCCCTGATTCTATATTGTCTCTGTAAATTTCTAGTCTATATTACTCTTGGGGTCTTTCTTCTTTTATAGTATCCCCCTTAATATTTATTGCAGGGCCGGTTTGGTGGTCACATATTCTTTCAGTTTCTCCTGGTTCTGGAAGCTCCTTGTCTCTCCATCCATTCTGAATGATAGCCTTCCAGGATACAGTATCCTTGGCTGCATGTTGTTCTCATGGAGTACCCTGAATATGTTTTGCCAGCCTTTTCTGGCTTTCCAGGTCTCTTTGGACAGGTCTGACGTTATTCTGATGTTCCTCCCTCTGTATGTATGAAATCGCTTCTGCCTAGCTGCTCTCAAGATGGCTTCCTTGGTTATAAGCTTTGCCAGTTTTATTATTATATGTTGGAGCATTGGTCTGTTCTCATTGATCTGGGAGGAGTCCTCTCTGCCTCTTGGACACAAATGCTTGTTTACTTCCCCAGATTAGGGAAGTTCTCAGCGATGATTTGCTCAGATATACCTTCTAGTCCTCTCTCTCTCTCCACCTTTTTAGGTATCCCAATAATTCTGATGTTGGAATGTTTCATGGTTTCATTAATTTCTCTCATGTGGTCTCTTGGGCTTTAAGCTGTTTCTCCCAGGCCTCCTCAGCTTCCTTCTTTTCTATCATTTTATCTTCCAGCTCACTAATTCATTCTTCTGTCTCATTAGCCCTGGCTGTCAGGGTATCCAGTTTAGACTGCATTTCATTCATAGCATTTTTAAGTTCAGCCTGATTAGATCTCATTTCTGCCCTTAGAGTTTATATTGTTGCTAATATTTTTCTCAAGCTTAGATATTGACTTCATAATTGCTACTCTGAATTCTATCTCTGACATCTTGCTTATACCCATATCCATTAGATCTGTGGCAGAGGCCATAGTCTCTGGTTCTTTTCTTTGTTGGGGGTTCCTCCTCTCAGTCATTCTATTGAGGGGTGGTTGAGGGAATGTACAGAGCCCAACATATTAACCACTACCCAAACAAGATGCACCTATTTTATGGGGACCCTAGGGTTGTTATCTTCTTGTTCTTCCAGCCTGTCTTCTGGGGGAGGGGCCTGCTATGCTGTTACTCAGGCAACCCTGCTTGGGCAGAGTTGCCCTGCCCCTGTTGGAGGGGTGGTCTCAGTGGGAACTGGTTTTTTGAGCTTTTGTTCTGTGGCAGCTTTCCATGTCTCTTCCATCTCTTCCAAGAATCAGAGCAGAAATGATCACACACAAACATCTAACCCAGAGCAGAGAAATAGTAGTCTGCTCTTCACTGAGCCCTCCAGGACACATAGTTACTGTTTCTGTCTGTGCTGCTAAAAACCACGGCCTCCCACAATGATGCATGGCCACAGCAACTCTCCCAGAGGTTGATCCCAGGGCTAGGGTGTGTCTGCCCTTTGTGCTTCTAAAACCACGAGCCACTCCAGGTTTGCATGCATGCACCTGCAGCTCCTGAATCCTGTCTGGGGCTGCTCTAAAGCCGTTTCACTGCTGCTACTTGTCTGCGAGTCTATGCCTGGTCCCCAGCATGGGATGCTTTTGTGCTCTGATTTATATCACTTTCCCGGTGCCAGCTTGTGGTGGCTCCTTCTGCCTTCTGTTTATCATCTGATATCTGCCCGTAGAATCAAGACTCCACCCTTCATACCTTGAGACCACCAGAGAGTTTCTGCTTGTAGAGATCCAGATATATATTCTTACATCTCAAGCTGATTTTGTGGCTGTTCATAATGGTTTGGTAGATATCCAGCTAAATTCAGGGGACTGGTTGAAATAGTGTCCCCTGCTCCTCCACCATCTTACCTCTCTGCCCCATCTTCATATTCTTTCATCGGGGTTTTAAATTTTTCACAGTACTGTTGTTTTAACTCTTTGGCTATGTTTATGCCTATGTATCTTATGGTTTTTGGTGGAATTATAAATGAGATTCCTTACTTTCTCTTTCTGCTGCTTCATTATTGGTATATAGAGATACAACAAGTGTCTGTACATTGATTTTGTATCCTGCAAATTTAATGAATTCCTGTATCAGTTCTAACACTTTTTTGGTGGTATCCTTTGGGGTTTTGCATACACTATCATGTCCTCTGCAAATAGTGAAGGTTTTCCCTCCCTCTTCCTTGCTGATTTGGATGCCTTTTATTTCTTTTTGTTGTCTAATTACTGTGGCTAATACTTCCAGTACTTTGTTAAAGAACGGTGGTTACAGGGGACATCCCTGTCTTGTTTCTGACCAGAGAGGAAAAGCTTTCAGGTTTTCTCCACTGGTGATGAGATTAGCTGTAGGATTTTCGTATATGGCCTTTATTGAGGGTTTGTTGAGGGTTTTATCATTGAGCATATATTGTACTTTGTCAAATGCTTTTTCTGCATCTATTGAAAGGATCCTTTTTTTTATTAATGTGGTGTATCATGCTGATTAATTTGGGAATATTGAACCACCATCACTATCCAGGAATAATTCCCATTTGATTGTGGTGAATTTTATTTTATTTTATTTTTAAATTATCTTCACATCACTAATGTATTGTTATATTTGGTGTGCTAGTAATTTTTTGAGAATTTTTGCATTCATGTTCATCAGGGATATTGGCCCATAGTTCTTTTCTTTTGGTAGTGTTTTTATTTGGTTTTGGTATCAGTGTAATGCTGGCATCATAGAATCAATGTGAAAGTTTTCCTTCTTTTTCTATTTATTGGAATGGTTTGAGAAGAATAGGTATTAACTCTTCTTTCAATGTTTAGTAGAATATGCCAGTGAAGCCACCTATTCCTGGACTTTTGTTTGTTGGGGGTTTTTTGATTAGTGATTCAATTTCTTTGCTGGTTATCAATCTGTTCAAGTTTTCTATTACTTTCTGTTTCAGTTTTGATAGTTCACATGTTTCTAGGAATTTATTAATTTCTTCTAATTTGTAGGCATATAGTTTTTCATAATATTCTCTTATAATTGTTTGTATATTTGTGGTATTGGTTGTTATTTCTCCTCATTTGTGATCTTATTTATTTGGGCTCCTTTTCTTCTTGAAAAGTCTGGCTAGAGGTTTTATCAATTTTATTTTTTTTTTCAAAGAACCACCTCCTGGTTTCATTGATATGTTCAATTGCTTTTTTAATTTCTGTATCATCTAGAAGTTCTGCTCGAATATTTATTATTTCCCTCATTCTGTTGGTTTTACGTTTAATTTGTTTTTCATTTTCTGGTTCCTTTTAGTTGTAAGGTTAGATCATTAATCTGAGATTTTTCTTCTTTTTTGAGCTAGACCTTTATTGCTGTATATTTCCCTTGCAGGACCACTTTTTCTGCATCCCAAAGGTTTTGCTGTGGTCAGAGTTTTGTTCTGGTCTTCTGGGGGAAGGGCTTACTCCACTTGGACTGAGTCAGGCTTGACCCCATTTTCCCATTTTTTAAAAATAATTGAATTGTTTTCTTGTTGAGTTTTGGGAGTTCTTTATATATTCTGTATATTAAATCATTTTCAGATATATGACATGCAAAGATTTTCTCCTATTATGTGGCTTATATTTTAAATTTATTGACAAGATCTGTTCTTGTACAAGAGTTTTAAAATTTGAAGAAGCCCAGTTGTTCCATTTTTTTCTTTTGTAGTTTATGCTTTAGTGTCATATCTAAGAATACACTGCTAAATCCAAAGCCACAAATATTTACATTATATATACATATTTATATTTGTATTTATTTAAGAGTTATATAATTTCTGGGAGGAGATAGTGGAGTATTAGGAGAAGACTAGGCTTGTCTCATCCCATGAACACAACTAAAGAACTATGAAATCATTTTACATATCCCAGAAATCAACCTGAAGACTGAAAGAACAAACTCCACAACTAAAGGGAGAGAAGAAGCCACATCAAAGAAGGTAGGAAGTGCAGAGGCATGGTTTGGGGGGGGGAATGGATTGCAGCTTCTGTGGGGGGAAAGAGTGAAGGATGCAGATAAGGAAGAGACAGAGAGGAGCACACAAGGGAATGCACAAGGACAATGTTTCCCTAAGCCATTGCTTGGGAAAATGAGAGGGGCTGATTTTCATGTGTTCTTGCAACTAGTGGGACTTAAAACCAGGAGTTTTAAAGGTTGAAAGGCTTGGCTGGGATAAAGTCCTGTGGGCACGGCCTTACTCCTGGAGATAAGGCAGGCAAACAACTCAAGGGCATATGGAGTAGAAACAGCAATGTGAAGAATGCCTGGGGCATACAGGAGGGAGATTATTTACACTTTGAGAGAGTACCTGAGAGGTAGCTTTCATGGAGATGCCTCTCCAGGAACAAAAGAGCTGGCTTGTGCCATTTCCCTCCCCCCCAGCCACCTGTGGGAAGCAGCACAGAGCCCACACTAGCTCCCTAACTTGCTTACACTAATTCTCACACCACTGTGCTCTGGTGGGACTGCCCTTCTCAATCAAGCTTCCCTCATGCTCAGCACAATGGGTGCCTTCCCCAGAGGACCAGCAGAAACCCCTGCCCACACCACATCCCTCAACCAGAGAGTTCTGCAGGGCTTCAGTTCTAGTGGAAGTAGCATCGGGTCTCATTTAACAAACCAGAGCACAACTAGTTAAAAACCGCCACGGTCTGCCCAAGGACCAAACAGTGCCCACTGCAGACAAGTAGAGCCTCTGCAGACAACTAGCCTGAAGGATAGAATAGCCAAAACACAACAGCAAAGTGCACACAGTGTATACTAGAGACATTGCCTGAAATGTCAGTCTCTGGACACTTCATGACCTCTTCTTCTTCATAAAGCCCTTACTCTCAGGGGCAGGAAACATAACTGGATTTTCTAACACAGAGAAGAAGGCAGAGACTTTGACAAAATGACAAGATAGAGGAATTCATCCTAAATGAAAGAACAGATAAAGTCACAGCCAGAGATCTAAGTGAATCAGATATAAGTAACATGCCTAATGGAGAATTTACAGCAACAACGATAAGGACACTCACTGGGCTTGAGAAAAGAGTGGAAGACTTCAGGGAGACCCTTACTACAGAGATTAAAGAGTTAAAAAGGTATCAGAAATGAAGACTGCAATAACTGAGATTGTAAACAGCTTGATGCAATGAATACAAGGATGGAAAAAGCAGAGGAATAAATAAGTGATATAGAAGAGAAGATGGAAAATAATGAGGCTGAACAAAAGAGAGAAAGAAGAATTATGGTACATAAGAATAGACGTAGGGAACTCAGTGACACCATCAAACATAATAACATTTGAATTACAAGAGTTCCAAAAGAAGAGAGAGAAAAGGGGGCAGAAAATTTATTGAGGAAATAATAGCTAAATACTTCCCTAATCTGGGGAAGGAAACAGATATCCAGATATAGGAGGTAGAGAGAAATCCCATCAAAATCAACAAAAGCAGGCCAACACCAAGATATATTGTAATTAAATTTGCAAAATATACTGATAAAGAAAAACCCTTAAAAGCAGCAAGACAAAAGAAGTCCTTAACTTAAAAGGGAAGACCAATAAGGCTAGCTGCAGATCACTTAACACAAATGTGGCAGGCCAGAAGAAAGTGGCAAGATGTATTCAACATGTTGAATGCAAAAAATCTATAGCCAAGAATACCCTATACTGCAACAAAGCTATCATTCAGAATAGAAAGAGAGATAGTTTCCCAGACAAACAAAAACTAAGGAGTTTGTGACCATTAAACCAGCCTTGCAAGAAATATTAAAGGGGACTCTTTGGAAAGGAAAGACTAAAAGGGACAAAGACAAGAAAGGAACAGAGAAGATCTCCAGAAAAAAATGACAAAACAAGTTAAAAATGGCAATTGCACTATGGGTATTTACCCCAAAGATACAGACGTAGTGAAGAGAAGGGCCATATGCATCCCAATGTTCATAGCAGCATTGTTCACAATAGCTAAATTGTGGAAAGAGCCGAGACGCCCTTCCACAGATGACTAGATTAAGAAGATGTGGTCCATTTATACAATGGAATATTACTCAGCCATCAGAAAGAACAATTACACAACATTTGCAGCAACATGGACGGGACTGGAGGAGATTATGCTAAGTGAAATAAGTCAAGCAGAGAAAGACAATTATCATATGGTTTCACTCATTTATGGAACATAAGAAATAGCAGGGAGATTGGTAGGAGAAGGAAGGGAAGAATGAAGGCGGGGTAAACAGAAGGGGGAATGAACCATGAGAGACTGTGGACTCTGGGAAACAAACTGAGGGCTTCAGAGGGGAGGGGGATTGGGATAAGCCAGTGATGGGTATTAAGGAGGGCACATATTGCATGGTGCCCTGGGTGTTATATGCAAACAATGAATCATGGAACACTACATCAGAAACTAAGGATATACTGTATGGTGACTAACATGACATAATAAAAAATTATTATAAAAAATGGCAATAAATACACATCTATTGATACTTACTCTGAATGTAAACAGACTAAACGCTCCCATCAATAGACATTGGGTGACAGAAAGGATAAGAAAACAAGACTCATCAGGGCACCTGGGTGGCTCAGTCATTAAGTGTCTGCCTTTGGCTCAGGTCATGATCCCAGCGTTCTGGGATTGAGCCCCACTTCAGGCGCCCTGCTCAACGGGAAGCCTGCTTCTCCCTTTCCCACTCCTCCTGCTTGTGTTCCCTCTCTTGCTACCTCTCTCTCTCTGTCAAGTAAATAAATAAAATCTTTAAAAAAGAAAAGAAAACAAGACTCATTTATATGCTGCCTATAAGAGACTCATTTTAGACCTAAAGACACCTGTGGGTTGAAAGTGAGGGGATGGAGAAACATTTATCATACAAATACATATCAAAAGAAACCGATGTGGTCCATATATACAATGGAATATTACTCAGCTATCAAAAAGAACGATTTTTCAACATTTGCTGCAACATGGATGGCACTGGAGGAGATAATGCTAAGTGAAATAAGTCAAGCAGAGAAAGACAATTATCATATGGTTTCTCTCATCTATGGAACATAAGAAATAGCAGGGAGATTGGTAGGAGAAGGAAGGGAAGAATGAAGGCGGGGTAAACAGAAGGGGGAATGAACCATGAGAGACTGTGGACTCTGGGAAACAAACTGAGGGCTTCAGAGGGGAGGGGGATTGGGATAAGCCAGTGATGGGTATTAAGGAGGGCACATATTGCATGGTGCCCTGGGTGTTATATGCAAACAATGAATCATGGAACACTACATCAGAAACTAAGGATATACTGTATGGTGACTAACATGACATAATAAAAAATTATTATAAAAAATGGCAATAAATACACATCTATTGATACTTACTCTGAATGTAAACAGACTAAACGCTCCCATCAATAGACATTGGGTGACAGAAAGGATAAGAAAACAAGACTCATCAGGGCACCTGGGTGGCTCAGTCATTAAGTGTCTGCCTTTGGCTCAGGTCATGATCCCAGCGTTCTGGGATTGAGCCCCACTTCAGGCGCCCTGCTCAACGGGAAGCCTGCTTCTCCCTTTCCCACTCCTCCTGCTTGTGTTCCCTCTCTTGCTACCTCTCTCTCTCTGTCAAGTAAATAAATAAAATCTTTAAAAAAGAAAAGAAAACAAGACTCATTTATATGCTGCCTATAAGAGACTCATTTTAGACCTAAAGACACCTGTGGGTTGAAAGTGAGGGGATGGAGAAACATTTATCATACAAATACATATCAAAAGAAACCGATGTGGTCCATATATACAATGGAATATTACTCAGCTATCAAAAAGAACGATTTTTCAACATTTGCTGCAACATGGATGGCACTGGAGGAGATAATGCTAAGTGAAATAAGTCAAGCAGAGAAAGACAATTATCATATGGTTTCTCTCATCTATGGAACATAAGAACTAGGAAGATTGGTAGGAGAAGAAAGGGTTAAAGAAAGGGGGGGTAATCAGAAGGGGGAATGAAGCATGAGAAACTATGGACTCTGAGAAACAAACTGAGGGCTTCAGGGGGGAGGGGTGTGGGGGAATGGGATAGGCTGGTGATGGGTAGTAAGGAGGGCACATATTGCATGGTCCACTGGGTGTTATATGCAATTAATGAATCATTGAACTTTACATCAGAAACCAGGAATGTACTGTATGGTGACTAACATAATATAATAAAAAAATATATTATTAAAAAAATGAAAAAAAAAAAGAAACCCAGGGTAACAATACTTCTATTGGAAAATATAGACTGTATAACAAAGACTGTAACAAGAGACAAAAAAAAGGGCACTGTATCATGATAAACGGGACAATCCTACAAGATGATCTAACAACTGTAAGTATACATGCACCCAACATGGGAGCACCCAAATATATGAAACAATTAATAACAAACCTAAAGGAACTCATTGATAATAATACAATAATAGTAGGGGACTTTAATACCCTACTTACATCAATGAACAGATCATCTAAACAGAAAATCAACAAGGAAACAATGGCTTTGTATGACACACAGCGCCAGATGTACTTAACAGATATATTCAGATATATTCCATCCTGAAACAGCAGAATACACATTCTTTTCATGTGCACATGGACATTCTCTTGAATAGATCACATAATAGGTCAGGCCTCAACAAGTACAAAAGATTGAGATCATACCATGCATATGTTCTGACCAAAATGCTACAAAACTACAATTCAACCATAAAAGAAAATTTGGAAAGACCACAAATGAAGAGTAAACAACATGCTACTTGAATGGGTCAACCAGGAGATGAAAGATGAAATTTAAAAAAAATACATGGAAGAAAATGAAAATGAAAACACAATGGTCCAAAACCTTTGTGATGCAGCAAAAGTGGTTCTAAGAGAGAAGTGGATAGGAATACAGACTACCTTAAGCACCAAGAAAAAGCTAGAAAACAGGACTCTGAGAAACAAACTGCAGGCTTCAGAGGGGAGGGCTGTGGGGGAATGGGATAGGCTGGTGATGGGTAGTAAGGAGCGCACATATTGCATGGTGCACTGGGTGTTATATGCAACTAATGAATCATCGAACTTTACATCAAAAACCAGGGATGTACTGTATGGTGACTAGCATAATATAGTAAAAAATATTTTAAAAAAAGAAAAAGCTAGAAAACAAACGAATGAACAGACAAAAACAACAGCCCCCTCCCCCCAAAAAAACCCTAACCTTTATTACTAAAGGAGCTGGTAAAAGAACAACAAATGAAGACTGAAACATAGGAAGGAAATAATAAAAATGAGAGCAGGAATAAATGATATAGAAACCAAAAAACAAACAAACAAAAAAAACAGATCAATGAAATCAGGAGATGGTTCTTTGAGAAAAATAATAACAATGATAAATTGCTAGCCATACTTATCAAAAAGAAAAAAGAAAGGACTCAAATAAAAAAAAATCACAAATGAGAGAAGAGAAATAACAACCAACACCAGAGGAATAGAAATATTTATGAGAGAATATTATGAAAGACTGTGTGCCTAAAATTGGACAAACTGGAAGAAATGGACAAATTCCTAGAAACATATAAACTACTAAAACTGAAACAGGAAGAAATAGAAAAGTTTAACAGACCAATAATCAGCAAAGAAATTGAATCGGTAATAAAAAAATCTCCCAACAATCAAAAGTCCAGGGCCAGATTGCTTCATAGTCAAATTCTACAAAACATTTAAGGAAGATTTAATACCTATTATTCTCAAGCTATTGTAAAAACTAGGAAGAAAGGACAATTCTGAATTCATCCTATGAGTCTAGCATTATCTTGGTTCCAAAACTAAATTAAGACTCTGCTAAAAAGAGAGCTACAGGCCAATATCCCTGATGAACATGGATGTAAAAATTCTCAAAAAAATTCTAGCAAACTGAATCCAATAGTACATTAAAAGAATCATTCACCATGATCAAGTGGGATTGATTTCTGGGTTGCAAGTGTAGTTCAATATTCACAAATCAATCAATATGATACACCATATTAATAAAGGAAAGTATAAGAACCACATTATTCTTTCAATAGTTGTGGGAAAAGCATTTGACAAAGTATAACATCTATTCATTATAAAAACCCTCAACAAAGTTGGGTTAGAAGGAATGTACTTCAACATAATAAAGACTGTATACTCAAAACCCTAATATCATCTTCAGTGGAGAACAACAGAGCTTTTCCTACATGGTCAGGAACAAGACAGGGATAACCACTTTCACCATTGTTATTTAAAACAGTACAGGAAGTCCTAGCCACAGCAATCAGACAACACAAAGAAAGAAAAGGCAACCATATCAGCAAAGAAGAAGTCAAACCTTCACCGTTTGCAGATGACATGAGAGTTTATATAGAAAACCTGAAAGACTCTACCAAAAAATTGCTAGAGCTGATACATGAATTCAGTAAATTTGCAGGATACAAAATAAGTATACAGAAATCTGTTGTATTTCTGTACACTGATAATGAAACACCAGAAAGAGAAAGCGAGGAATCAATCCCAAGTACACCTGCACAAAATAACATAAGATACCTAGGCGTAATCTTAATCGAAGAGGTGAAAACTCTAAAACACTGATGAAAAAATTGAAGATGGCACAAAGAAATGGAAAGGCAATCCATGTTCATGGATCAGAAGAAATATTGTTAAAATGTGTGTATAACCCAAAGCAATTTACATATTTAATATAATCACTATCAAAATATCAGCACCATTTTTTCACAGAGAAAAAAAATTCCTACAATGAGATATCACCTCACATCTGTCAGAATGGCTAACATCAACAATAGGTGATGACAGGGTTGTGGAGAAAAAAGGAACACTCATGCACCGTTTTTGGGAATTCAAGCTGGTGTGGCCACTGTGGGAAACAGTATAGGGATTTCTCAGACATTAAAAATAAAACTATCCTATGATCCTAGAATCACACTACTGATTATTTACCCATAGAATACGAAAACACTAATTCAAAGAGATGCATGCACCCTGATGTTTATAGCAGCATTATTTACAATAGCCAAATTATGGAAGCAGCCAAAGTGTCCATCGATTGATGAATCGATAAAGAAGAAGTGGTATATATACACAATGGAATATTACTCAGCCATAGAAAAAAATGGACTCTTGCCATTTGCAAGGACAAGGATAGAACTAGAGATATAATGCTAACTGAAATATGTCAGTCACAGAAAGACAGATACCATACGATTTCACTCATATGTGGAATTTAAGAATCAAATGAGCAAAGGAAAAAAGAGAGAGAAACAAACCAAGGAACAGACTCAATTATAGAGAAGAAACAGATGGTTATCAAAGGAGAGGTCAGTGGGGGAGTTGGGTTAAATAGGTAATGGGGATTAAGGATTGCACTTGTCCTGATGAGTACTGGGTGATGAATGGAATTGTTGAATAACTATACTGTACACCTGAAATCAATATACCACTGTATGTTCACTAACTGGAATGAAAGTAAAAATTTAAAAATAATGAACACATGAACAGTAGTATATATACATAATTGAATAATGTATAATATGTAAGAGAGAACATATTCAATATATAGTTTAAAGGCATTTTTATAACATAGGAGAAAGAATGCCATGTCATGTGAGAATATTTATTTGAAATTATTTAAGGTATATGTTTGGAGATAGAGTTTTATTGGTTTGGGTGGGTACACTAACTAGAAGAGGAGCTCTCATTCAAGGCAGTAAAAGTTCTGAGGGCAAGAGAGGTTAGCTACATTGTAGTTCCATATTTGTTAGATACGCAAACACCAAGAAAGCCTATTCAACAGAATAAAATCCAAAGACCTAGAGCAATCTCAAACTCTCTAGTGCAGAGAGATCCAAGAGTTTGGAATCAGTAAGAGACGGTAGTGTGAGTAAGAGAAGGTCAATTAAAAGTGAGAATGGCCTGAGGCAGTTGCTGAGAAGAAATTTGGTGTGTATAGTGCACCTTTACCAGTTTCTGGATTAGCAAATGTGTCTTTGTCTTGCAAAGCTATCTTATAGGGACTGAGGAAGGGCCAAGGGTAAACTGCCACATGTCCCATTTATCTGTAGTCTCTATTTAGGGACTGTGTGTTATGTTCCAATTTCATTCCATCAAAGTCCCCTATGTATTCTGGGATGCAGTTCAGCAGGAGGCAGGATTTCCAGATTGTTTTTCTCTTTGCTTTCCCCAGGCATCAGGTATAGAGTCTCCTTGGTGCCAGGACCAGTTTTTTTTCCATGCATAATTCAGGACTTGGCCTAAGATTTCCCTCCACAAAATTTTGAATTGGTTACATAAAATATTTATAGATCATTGTCATTGTAAAGATAAGGGACTCTGTGCTAGCCTCCCTTGCCTATTACACATAGGCAGTGTATTATGCAGAAATAGCCTCACTTCTCTATGCTACTTTGGGAGCCACAACTGTGATTAATGTCTCAGCTGAGCATAGCCAAGTGTATAAATCAAATTGTTTCTCTTCACACCTCAATTACTTCTAACTAAGGCTGAATGTGCAATTTCTAGGCTAAAGAACTTCTGAGGCAGAGTGATCTCTGCACAGGATCCCCATAGGCAAGTAAACTATTTTAAAATGAAAATAACAAGCTTTTTATCTTGATGAAGTCCCAAAAGTTCATTTTTGCTTTTGTTGCTCTTGCCTTTGGAGGTGTGTCTTGAAAGAAGTTACTGTGACCAGTGTCAAAGAGGTTAGTGCCTATGTTCTCCTCTAGGATTTTAATGTATTCCTGTCTCACATTGAGGTCTTTCATCCATTTTGAGTTTATCTTTGTGTATGGAGTAAGGGAAAGGTCCCATTTCATTCTTCTATATGTAGCTGTCCAATTTTCCCAGCATCATTTATTGAAGAGAATGTCTTTTTTTTTCCATTGGATATTTTTTTCTGAATTGTCAAAGATTAGTTGACCATAGAGTTGAGGGTCCATTTCTGGAGTCTCTGTTCTGTTCTATTGATCTATGTGTCTGTTTTTGTGCCAATACCATGTGGTCTTGATGATCACAGCTTTGTAATATAGTTTGAAGTCAGGCAATGTGATGCCCCCAGCTTTGTTTTTCTTTTTCATCACTCCCTTGGCGATTTGGGGTCCTTTTTGGTTCCATACAAATTCTAGGATTGTTTTTTTCCAGCTCTTTCAAAAATGCCAACGGCATTTTAATAGGGATGGTATTGAAAGTATAAATTGCTCTGGGCAGGATAGACATTTTAACAAAGTTTATTCTTCCAATCCATGAGCGTGGAATGTTTTTCCATCTTTTTGTGTCTTCCTCAACTTCTTTGATAAGTGTTCTGTAGTTTCTAGAGTTTAGATCCTTTACCTCTTTGGTTAGGTTTATTCCTAGGTATCTTATGGTTTTTGTTGCTATTGTGAATGGAATCAATTCCTCAATTTCTCTTTCTACAGTTACAGTGTTAGCCTATGGAAAAGCAACAGATTTCTGTGCATTCATTTTATATCCGGCCACTTAACTGAATTCCTGTATGAGTTCTAGTAATTTGGGGGTGGAGTCTTTTGGGTTTTCCACATAAAGTATCTTGTCATCTGCAAAGAGAGAGTCTTTGACTTCTTCTTTGCCAATTTGAATACCTTTGATCCCTTTTTGTTGTCTGATTGCTGAGGCTAGGAATTCTAGTACTATGTTGAACAATAGTGGTGAGACTGGGCATCCCTGTCATGTTACTGACCTTAAGGGAAAAGCTCTGAGCTTTAACCCATTGATAATGATATTCACTGTGGGCTTTTCATAGATGGTTTTTATGATATTAAGGAATGTTCCCTCTATCCCTATACTCTGAAGAGTTTCTTCACAAAACAGTCAACAAAACTAAGAGTGAACCCACGGAATGGGAGAAGATATTTGCAAATGACATATCAGATAAAGGGCTGGTGTCCAAGATCTATAAAGAACTTCTCAAACTCGACACTTAAAAAACAAATAACCCAGTCAAAAAATGGGCAGAAGACATGATCAGACACTTCTCCAAAGAAGACATACAAATGGCTAACAGACACATGAAAAAATGCACAATATCATTAGCCATCAGGGAAATACAAATCAAAATCACAATGAGATATCATCTTATACTAGTTAGAATGGCAAAAATTAACAAAACAGGAAACAATTGTTGGCGAGGATGTGGAGAAAGGGGAACCCTCTTACACTGTTGGAGGGAATGCAAGCTGATACAGCACTTTGGACAACAGTATGGAGATTCCTCAAGATGTTAAAAATAGAGCTACCCTAAGACCCAGCAATTGCACTACTTGGTATTTACCCCAAAGATACAGATGTAGTGAAAAGAAGGGGCACATTCACCCCAATGTTCATAGCAGCAATGTCTACCATAGCCAAACTCTGGAGGGAGCTGAGATGCCCTCCAACAGATGAATGGATAAAGAAGATGTGATTCATATATACAATGGAATATTATTCAGCTATCAGGAAGGATGAATACCCATCATTTGCATTGACATGGATGGAATTGGAGGGGATTATGCTAAGTGAAGTAAGTCAAGCAGAGAAAGGCAAATATCATATGGTTTCACTCATATGTGGAATATAAGCAAGAGCATGGAGGACCATAGGGGAAGGGAGGGAAATCTGAAGGGGAGAAATCAAAGAGGGAGAGGAACCATGAGGGACTATGGACTCCAGGAAGCAAACTGAGGGTTTCAGAGGGGAGGGGGTAGGGAGAGGGGGTCACAGGGTGATGGGTATTAAGGAGGGCACGTGTTGTGATGTGCACCGGGTGTTCTACATAACTAATGGATCATTGAACACTACAAAAGACTAAGGATGTACAATACAGTGGCTAACTGAACATAATAAAAAATAAAATGGAATAACAAGATTAAAAATATGCACATCACCTAGTGTGAGCTGAATTTTGATTTCCCTAAATTCCCCCAGGATACATTGATCAAAGCCTTGGTCAACATGTGCTGAACTATTTCAAATTTGGAAGTGTATATATAATCTGAAATCTGAAATATAATCTTGCCCTGACAAAAGTAGACACTGTGGATAAAAAATGGAGAAGTAGAAATTGTTACCAACCCTAGGATTACCCCTATGATAAGGAAGGTCAATACTTCTATTTTGAAGATGTTTGTTGATTTATATTTCTGGTGGCGTTCAGGCAGTTTGGGGCATGGTAGACCAGGTGAGTAGGATTGTAAGCACACATAATTGCATTGTCACTGTCAGAGTTCAGCTAAATAGCATTTTTGGAAAGAAAAATCTAAGTTTGTAAAGCAGGCATTTCAAATGCAATTATGGTGGCTGAAGCATTCAGCCCTGACAAAACCAAGGGAGGTTATGCAAGCATCGAATAGATGAAACCCCAATCTTCAAATTGGCCCACCTATGTCTGGAAGGCTGCTTTCTCTTCATTATCCTACTGGAATTGGAACAACTTTGTGAGTATCCCTCATCACAAGGGCCCTGTTTCCTTTGAACTATTGTAGAAAGTTAAGGATTGGAGGATGAGAGGAGGGATCCCACATGGCTACTAGGTAAGGCTTTGTCTCCTGGCAGAGTTGGAATGCTTGGTTTCTGTTTGACAAAGAGCACTGCATCTCTGCAAAGCAGATGGAAAGTTTATCCTTCAGGCAATTGCTGAAAAGGACTTGGAAAGAAAAGGTAGTAGGAAGGATCAACAGAAAGACTCCAGGGTGTAAGTGTTCCAGCTTATTTGACACCTACAAAGGTAGGAGTAAGGTGGATGATCAGTTATACTTCCAGCTATCTCTGTTTCCTTCTAGGAAATAGAATATCCTAGCTTTCCCCCAAATCAAGACACTACTGGGTTTGCCAGGTGATTTCTAGAAAAATGGAGGTCATGCACTATAGCCAACAATTTCCCCATTAGTGACACGGCCATGAGATCCCCTGAGAGCACAGGTGACACTTTTCAGACCTTCAAAGGTAAATAAAATGCCCATGCCACACTGATGGATTCACAGAACTATCTGATCTGGAACCAGTAGTATATAGTAATCACAAAAGCCATATGCACGACTATGTTTACTGCAGCATTATTTACAACAGCCAAGACATGAAAGCAGCCAAAGTGTCCATCAATACACAATGGAATATTACTCAACCATCAGAAAGGATGAATACCCACCATTTGCATTGAAATAGAAGGGACTGGAGGGGATTATGCTATGTGAAGTAAGTCAAGCAGAGAAAGACAATTATCATATGGTTTTACTTACATATGGAACATATGGAATAGCATGGAAGACACTACGAGAAGGAAGGGAAAAATGAAGGGAGAGAATCAGAGGGGGCGTCGAACCATGAGAGACTATGGACTCCAGGAAACAAACTGAGGGTTCACAGAGGCAGGGGTGGAGGGATAGGTTAGCCTGGTGGTAGGTATTAAGGAGGGCACATATTGCATGGAGCACTGGTTGTTATATGCAAACAATGAATCATGGAACACTACATCAAAAACTAATGATGTACTGTATGGTGACTAGCATAACATAATAAAAAATAAAACAAAAAATAGATACAACACTCATCATCAGGGAATTTAAAATCAAAACCACACTGAGAAATCACCTCATATTTGTCAGAATAGGTGAAATCAACAACTCAGGAGACAACAGGTGTTGGTGAGGATGTGAAGGAAGGGAACCCTCTTGCACTGTTGGTGAGAATGCAAACTGGTGCAACCACTTTGAAAAACAGTATGGAGGTCCTCAGAAAGTTAAAAATAGAACTACCCTATGACCCAGCAATTGCACTACTAGGTATTTATCCAAAGGATAAAAAATAGTGACTCAAAGGGGCACATGCACCCCTATGATTATAGTGGCACTATGCACAATAGCCAAAACATGGAAAGAGCCCCCAATTGTCCCTCAACTGATAGGTGGATAAAGATGTGGTATATATCTATATCTACATATTTATATTATATTTATTTATATATACACACACAGTGTAGTATTACTCAGCCATTATAAATAATGCAATCTTGTCATTTGCAATCATGTGGATGTAACTGGAGTGTATTATACTAAGAGAAATAAGTCAGTCAGAGAAAGACAAATACCATATGATTTCACTCGTATGTGGAATTTAAAAAGCAAAACAGATGAAGATAAGGGAAGGGAAGGAAAAATAGGATAAAGACAGAGAGGGAGGCAAACCATAAGAGACTCTTAGGTATAGGGAACAAACTGAGGGTTGCCAGAGGGGAGGTGGGTGGGGGGTTGTGGTAATTGGGTGATGAGCATTAAGGAGGACAATTGATGTGATAAACGCTGGGTGTTATATGTAACCAATGAATCACTAAATTCTACCCCTGAAACTAATACTGTACTATATGTGAACTAACTTGAATTTAAAGAAAATTTGAAAGAAGACAAATAAAAAATAGGGGTGCCTGGGTGGCACAGTTGGTTGAGTTTCTGCCTTCAGCTCAGATCACGATCCCAGGGTCCTAGGATCGAGCCCTGGATAGGGCTCCCTGCTCAGCGGAGAGCCTGTTTCTCTCTCTTGCTCTGCTGCTCCCCCTGCTTGTGTGCTCATGCTTTGTCATGTGCTCATGTCAAATAAATAAATAAATAAATAAATAAATAAATAAATAAAAACTTTTTAAAAATAAAAAATAAATAAAAAATAAAACCAAAAACTGGTTCTTTGAAAAGATAAGCAAAATTGATAAATGTTTAGCCAAACTTAACATGAAAATAAAAGAACCCTATTAAATAAGGTAAAAAATGAAAATAATAACTAACCACAAAAATACAAAGGATATAAGAGATTACTATAAAAAATTGTATCCTAACAAGTTGAAAAGCCTAGAAGAAATGGATAAATTTCAAGAAACATACAATCTTACAAAGCTGACTCAGGAAAAAAAGGAGTATCTGAACAAAGTAATCACTAGTGACAAAATTTAATTGGTAATCAAAAAACTACCAAAAAAAAAAAGTCCATTACCATATGGATTCGTGAGTGAATTCTACCAAACATTTATTTTTATTTACTTATTTTTCTTTTTTCTTTTCTTTATGTTCAATTAGCCAACATATAGTACATCATTAGTTTTTGATATAGTGTTCAGTGATTCATTAGTTGTGTATAACACCCAGTGCTCATCACCACATGTACCCTCCTTAATACCCATCACACGATTACCCAATCCCCTCCCCTTCTGTAACCTTCAGTTTGGTTCCCGGAGTCCAGAGTCTCTCATGGTTTGTCTCCCTCTCTGATTTCTTCCCATTAAGCTTTCCTTCCCTTCCCCTGTGGTCCTCCTCGCTATTCCTTATGTTCCACATATGAGTGAAACCATATGATAATTGTCTTTCTATGCTTGACTTATTTCACTTAGCATAATCTCCTCCAGTGACATCCATGTCGATGCAAATAGTAGGTATACGCTCTTTCTGATGGTTGAGTAATATTTCACTGTATATATGAAACACATATTCTGTATCCATTCATCTCTTAGAGGACATCTTGGCTCCTTCCACAGTATGGTTATTGTGGACATTTCTGCTAGAACATTGGGGTGCAGGTGCCCCTTCTATTCACTACATCTATATTTTTGGGGTAAATACCTAGTAGTGCAATTGCTGGGTCTTAGAGTAGCTCTATTTTAACATCTTAAGGAACCTCCATACTTTTTTCCAGAATGGCTGTATCAGCTTGCATTCTCACCAACAGTGTAAGAGGGTTCCCCTTTCTCTCTCCACATCCTTGCCAACAATTGTTGTTTCCTGTTTTGTTAATTTTTGCCATTCTAACTGATGTAAGGTGGTATCTCATTGTTGTTTTGGTTATTATTTCCCTGATGGCTAGTGATGTTGAACATTTTTTCATGTGTCTGTTAGCCATTTGTATGTCTTCTTTGGAAAAGTGTCTGATCATGCCTTCTGCCCATTTTTTGACAGGGTTATTTGTTTTTTGAGTGTTTGAGAAGTTCTTTATAGATCTCGGACACCAGCCCTTTATCTGAAATGTCATTTACAAATATCTTCTGTGATTCCCTGTGTTGCCTCTTAGTTTTTTTGACTGTTTCCTTTGCTTTGCAAAAGCTTTATGTCTTGATGAAGTCCCATAAGTTCATTTTTGGTTTTGTTTCCCTTGCCTTTAGAGACATGTCTTGAAAGAAGTTGCTGTGGCCAAGGTCGAAGGAGGCTACTGCCTATGTTCTCTTCTAGGATTTTAATGTATTCCTGTCTCACATTGAGGTCTTTCATCCATTCTGAGTTTATCTTTGTGAATGGTGTAAGAAATAGTCTAGTTTCATTCTTCCGAATGTGGCTGTCCAATTTTCCCAGCACCATTTATTGAAGAGAATGTCTTTTTTTCCATTGGATATTCATTTCTGTTTTGTCAAAGATTAATTGACCATAGAGTTGAGGGTCCATTTCTGGAGTCTCTATTCTGTTCCATTGGTCTATGTGTCTGTTTTTGTGCCAGTACCATGCTGTCTTGATGATCACAGCTTTGTAATATAGCTTGAAGTCAGGCATGGTGATGCCCTCAGCATTGGTTTTATTTTTATTTTTATTTTTTTTCAATGTTCCCTTGGTGATTCAGGGTCTTTTCAGGTTCCATACAAATTTTAGGGTTGTTTTTTCCAGCTCTGTGAAAAATGCCCATGGTATTTTGATAGGGATTGTATTGAAAGTGTAGATTGCTCTGGGCAGCACAGATATTTTAACAAAATTTATTCTTCCAATCCATGAGCATGGACTGTTTTTCCATCTCTTTGTGTCTTCCTCAACTTCTTTCATAAGTTTTCTGTAGTTTCTTGAGTATATATCCTTTACCTCTTTATTCCTCAGTATCTTATGGTTTTTGGAGCTTTTGTAAATGAAATTGATTCCTTAATTTATCTTTCTTCAGTTAACATTGTTAGTGTATAGAACAGCAACTGAATTCTGTGATTTGATTTTGTAACTTGCCACATTGCTAAATTGCTATATGAGGTCTAGTAATTTGGGGATGGTGTCTTTTGAGTTTTCCACATAAAGTATCATGTCATCTGCAAAGAGGGATTTTTTATTTCTTCTTTGCCAATTTGAATGCTTTTTATTTCTTTTTGTTGTCCAATTGCTGAGGCTAGGACTTCTAGTACAATGTTGAACAATAGTGATGAGAGTGGGCATCACTGTATTATTCCTGACCTTAAGGGAAAAGCTCTCAGTTTTTTTCCATTGAGAATGATATTCACTGTGTGCTTTTCATAGATGGCGTCTATGACATTGAGGTACGTTCCCTCTATCCCTATATTTTGAAGAGTTTTAATCAGGAAGGTTAGTAGAAGACAAAGCTAAAATAGAATCTGGACTTAAATTAATCCACGCTCAAGAGTGTAGGATATGGGAGATTACTGACTCAATGAAATGGTCCAATGTCAGAATCATCAGTATCCCTGAGGGGGTGGAGAAAAACAGAGGTCTAGAAGAGATATTTGATCAAACTGTAGCTGAAAACTTCCCCAATCTTGCAAAGGAAACAAGCATTAGTGTCCAAGAAGCAGAGAGGACACCTCCCAAGCTCAACCACAACAAACCTATGCCACATCACATCATAGCGCAATTTGCAAATATTAGATGCAAGGATACAGTATTGAAAGTGGTCGGGGCAAAGAAATTTCTCACGTACCAAGGCAAAGGTATCAGAATTACGTCAGACCTGTCTACACAGACCTGGAATGAGAGAAAGGGTTGGGGGAGCATGTTTAAAGCTCTTTCAGAGAAAAACATGCAGCCAAGGATCCTTTATCCAGCAAGGCTGTCATTCAGATGTGATGGAGAGATAAAGACCTTCCAGAATCACCAGTCATTGACCAATTTCGTAAACATGAAACTAGCCCTACAGGAGATATTAAGGGGGGTTCTATGAAGGTAAAAAGGCCCCAAGAGTGACACAGAACAGAAAGTCACAATCGATAGAAACAAAGACTTTACTGGCAACATGGCATCATTAAAATCATATCTCTCAATATTCAGTCTCAATGTAAATGGCCTAAATGCTCCCATAAAACACCACAGGGTTGCAGATTGGATTAAAAGACATGACCCATCCATTTGCTGTCTACAAGAGACTCATTTTTAACCTAAAGATACATGCAGACTGAAAGTAAAGGGATGGAATACCATCTTTCACGCCAATGGACCTCAAAATAAAGCTGGGGTAGTAATTTGCATATCTGACAGACTGGATTTTAAACTAAAGACTATAGCTAGAGATACAGAAGGGCACTATATTATACTTAAAGGATGTATCCAACAAGTGGATATAACAATTATAAATATCTATGCCCCCAACAGGGGAGCAGCAAGAGACACAAGCCAACTCTTAACCAGAATAAAGAGACATACTGATAAAAATACGTAAATAGTAGGGGACCTCAACACTCCACTATCAGCAATAGACAGATCACCTAAGCAAGAAATCAGCCAAGAAACAAAAGCTTTGAATGCCATACTCGACGAGTTGACCCCATAGATATATCATGAACACTACACCTTCAGAACCACAAGATTATTCATTCTATTCCAAATGCCCATGGAACATTCTCAAGAATAGACCAAGATGTTCTGGGACACAAAACAGGTCCAACTGGATACCAAAAGACTGAAATTATATCCTGTATATTTTCGACTCACAATGCTCTGAAATTGGAACTCAATCCACAAAGAAAAATTTGGAAGAAACTCAAAAACATGGAGATCTAAGACCATCCTTCTAAGGAAATCAAAATCAATTTATACAATTTATGGAGACCAACGAGAATAAGAAAAGCACAATGGTCCAAAAACCCTATGGCATACTGCAAAGGCAGTCTTATGGGGAAATACATAGCCATCCAAGCCTCACTCAAAAGAATAGGAAAAATCTAAAAGTAGTTTTTATATTCTCACCCTCAAGAAGCTGGAACAGCAACAAGAGGACAGACCCAAACTACCACGACGCAGGAAGCAGTTCATCAACATTAGAGCAGAAATCAATGAGTAGAAACCAGGAGAACAGTAGAGCAGATCAACAGAACTAAAGCTGGTTCTTTGGGAGAATCAATAAAATTGACAGACCACTGGCAAGCACTTATCCAAAAGAATAGAGAAAGGACCCAAATTAATAAAAATTATGAATGAAAAAGGAGAGGTCAAAACCAACACATATGAAATTGGAAGGATTATTAGAAAACTTTATCAACAGCTATATGCCAATAAATTATCAATCTGGAAGAAATGGAGCCTTCCTGGAAACCTATAAAACACTCAAAACTGGAAACATGAAGAAAGTGATTTTTAAAACAGGCCAATTAATTATAAAGAGATTGAGTCAGTGATAAACAACCTTCCAAATAACAAAACTCCAGACACGGATGGTTTCCTGGATTCTACCAAACATTCAAAGAAGAAATAATACCTATTGTCCTAAAGCTATTTCAAAAATAGAAACAGAAGAAAGCACCAAACTCATTCTATGAGGCCAATGTTATTCCTGATCCTCAAACCAGGCAAAGACCCATCAAAAAGTCGAGAATTACAGACCGATTTCCTGATGAATATTGACGCCAAAATCTCAACAAGATCTGGTTAATAGAATCCAACAGTGCACACTAAAAGGATTATCCACTGACTCAAGTGGATTCATCCTGGGATGCAAGGGTGGTTCAACATTCAGAAGTCGATCGAGGTCTTGATTTTATCCAGAAAGAAAAATTCAAAAATCACTATGATTCTATTAATTGAGCTGGTAAAAGCATTTGACAAAATACAGCATCCTTTCCTGATTAAAACCCTTAAGAGTGTAGGGATAGAGGGTACATTCCTCAATCTCATAAAACCATCTATGAAAAGCCTACAGCTAAATATCATTCTCAATGGGAAAAACTGGAAGCCTTTCCCTTAAGATCAGGAACACATAAGTGATGCCCACTCTTGCCACTATTATTCAACATAGTACTATAAGTCCTCGCAACATCAATCAGACAACAAAGGGGTAAATACAGCATTGGCAAGAAAGAAGTCATACTGTCTCTTCTGCAGATGACATGACACTTTATATGGAAAACCAAAAGAATCCACCCCAATCAACTAGAAGTTATAGTAGCAATTCAGTAATGTGGAGGGATAAAAAATCAGTGCTCAAAAATCAGTTGCATTTCTATACAGGAACAATGAGAGAAAGAAAGAAAAATTAAGGAATCCATTTCCATTTACTATAAGCATCCAAAAATCCTCGTTATCTCAGAATTAACTAACCAGAGGCGTAAACGATCTATGTTCTAGAAACTATAAATCTTTCGGTGAGCCTGCTTCTTCCTTCACTCCACTCTGCTTGTGTTCCCTCTCTCACATGTGTCTCTATCTCTCGTCAAATAAATAAATAAAATCTTTTAAAAAAAGACAGTCTCTTCAATAAAGGCACGGAGAATTGACAGCTACATGCAAAAGAATGAAACTTGACCACTCTCTACACCATACACAAAGATAAATCTCAAATAGATGCAAGAGACCTTGATGTGAGATCAGAATCCATCAAAATCCTAGGAGAGACATGGAGAGCAGCACTCCCTGACATTGGCCAAAGCAACCGTTTCATGACACATCTCCAAAGGCAAGAAGGAAACAAAAGCATAAAATGACCTTGAGCGAGGACTTCATCAAGATAAAAAGCTTACGACAGCCAAGAAACAGTCAAAAAAAACTAAGAGGCAGCCTCGGGAATGGGAGAATATATTTGCAAATGATGTGCTAGCAGAAAACAGACAGTATCCAAGATCTACAAAGAACTCTCAAACCTCAATAAATGAAACAAACAAATCATAAAATGGGCAGAAAGATATGAATAGAAATTTTCCAATGATGACATACAACTCGCAATCAGACACATGAAAAAATGTTCAAAATCATTAAGCCATTTAGGGAAATTAAATCAAAACCACACCGAGATACCACC
Source organism: Ursus maritimus (assembly GCF_017311325.1). Taxonomy (NCBI): domain Eukaryota; kingdom Metazoa; phylum Chordata; class Mammalia; order Carnivora; family Ursidae; genus Ursus; species Ursus maritimus. Next base: position 77,299,993 of record NW_024423319.1, read on the forward strand.
ATACGCTAGTTAGAATGGCAAAATAGACAAGGAAGAACACAATTGCTGAGAGGATGTGGAGACAGGGGATCCCTCCTAGCATTGTTGGTGGAAATGCAAGTTGGAATACAGCACACTCTGGAAAACACTGTGGAGGTCCCTTAAAAAGATAAAACTTGAGCTACGTCCCATTACCCAGCCATTGCATTGCACTGGTATTTATTCCAAGATACAGGACTGGAGTGGAAGAGAAAGGGCTATAAGTCACCCCAATGTTCATAGCAGCATTGTCCATCATAGGCTCTCCGTAGAAGGAACCAAGATGCCCTTCAACAGATGATCTCTGGATTAAGACTTGTTGTTGCCATGCTATACTGTTGAGATATACTCATCTATCAATGAAAGCAACGAGTTCTTGCCAATTTGCCGCAACCATGAGCGGCCTGGAGGAGATAATGCTAGTGAACAGGTAAGTCGCAGAAAGAGAGAAAGACAATTATCATATGATTTCTCTCATCTATGGAAACAAAGAACTAGAAGAGATCAGTAGGGAAGAAGGGACAAGTAAAGGGGAGCATGAATACGAAGGAGAAATGAAGTCATGAGGACTAGTGACTCTAGAAACAAACTGAGGAGTTCAGAGGGGAGGTGGGGTTAATGGGTAGACTGGTGATGGGTATAAGGAACGGCATGATGCATGGTGCAATTGGTGTTAGCGTAACAATGAACCATCAAACTTTAAATCAGGAAAACTGGGGATGTACTGTATGGTGACTAATATAATATAATAAAAAAACATTAAAATAAAATTTAAAAAGTAAATGAAACACTTTACAGAAAGGAAATATACATCCTTATACATTATTGCAGCACTCTTTAGAATAGCGAAGATATAGAAGTAACCTGTGTCCTTGATAGATAAATAGATAAGGAAGGTGTGCTGTATATACACATAACATTGGTTGGTATATATATATGTCATATGTATATATTACAGAGACATAAAAAGATGAAATCTTGCATTTGTGACAATATGGATGCTATCTAAAGACTGTTATGCTAAGGTGAAATAAGTCAGAGAAAGACAAATACTGTATGATTACAATTATTTTGTGGAATCTAAAAACAAAACAACATGAAAAAAAAATACAAAATCACAGATACAGAGCAGATTGGCAGTTACCAGAGTGTTGGTGTGTTGTGGGTGGGACAAAATGTTTTCAAGTGTCAAATTGTATGGTGATGGTAGTACTTGTGGAAAGTGATCACTTTGTGGTTTACAAATATCAAATTGGTTTGTTCTATTCCTAAACTGATGTAATGCAATTTATTAAATGTACCTTGAAATAAAAAAATAATAGAAAGTTAAAAAAACCCTCCATTGTTGCTGGGACTTGAAATGTCATAGATGATTTAGACTTCCTGAAGTCATATTGCATATATTGTACATAATATATTATATATACATACATATGTATATTATATAATATATGACTGAATTGTGTTCCTGAAATTATATAAGTTGAAGCCTAATTTTCAATGTGACTCATATTTAAGAAATAGGATAGGTAATTAAGGTTATATGTGATCATAAATGCTTATGAGATCATATGTGAAAATATGATATATAACATATACAATAGTGTTAGTGTCTTTGCATGAGAAAAGATAATATGAGTATAGCTTCACAGAGTAAGTATGGAAGGCAAGTAAGAAGGTGGTCATTTGACGAGTTCTTTCTGTGCTATTTTGTTTTAGCATCCCTAGTAGACTAATATTTTCTTGGAGAGAAGAACTATCTTTGGGCAAAGTCTCAGTGAGATCTGTGAATGTAAAAGTGATAAAATGTTCATTAGCTTTCCTTCTACATTTGCCAGAACCCATAGAATATAAGCGGAACTCTAATATAAATTAGGGTTTAGGTAATGGGTGTATCAATATTATCATGAATTGTAACCAAATACCAAACTTGTTACCAAGATGTTAACAGGAAAGCGGTGGGTGGGGTGAGGGGAGGGGTTGAGAGGTTATATGGAAACTCTAACTTTCCCAATTTGCATTGTGAATCTACAACTTATCTAAAATACAAAGAATTCCAAAATGTTGTTCTGAAATAATAATTTAAAAAATGTTCATTAGCCTTATAAGATCAGTGTAGGAGTCCTAAATTTGCCAGTTACCCTGAACCCTTGAATAAGTCACTTCTTAAAGATCGCTAAACTCTTAGTTTCACTGCATGTGACATGAGAAATAGAATACCTCCTTCACAGAATTATTGTGACTTTAGCTAGAGGCTAATAGTTTAGAAAGTAAACTGTGTCATTCATCTCTGTGCCAAACTATGTGGTAGCTCTCCATTTCACTTAAGTATATCCCAAAATTTATGCAAGGTCAAAGAGATCCTACATGATGTGTTCTCTACCCTGCAGCCATATCTACCATTCTTTCCTTGGCTCCTACTGCCTCTTTCCCACCAGCTTCCTTCTTTCTCCCTGAGGTAAGCACAGGCATATTCCTGCCTTAGGGCTTATTCTTATTTTTACTGTAGGTCCCACCCGCCCCATCCCTGGGCTCAGAATGCCACCACTGAGGTCTTTGCTTTAATTTCACTTTCTTCATGAAGTCTACTCTGATTATCCTATTTAACACTGGATCTTTTCATCCATCCAATGTATCACATATTCCCATCAGTCATTCTATATTTCCTTTTTTCCTCTAATACCATGAGTCATTATTAACATACCATATCTTACTATTTATAATGTTTATTACATGCTCATCTTTGCATTTTGTCACATTTTGTACATTAAAATAGTTATACCTTTCAGCATATAAAAGAAGTAGCTTGTTATACCTATTAGATATTATTTCCATGTGTATTTAACAGCATGAAAACTGATTAGGATGAAGATGACTCTCAAGGGTAATAGAAATTATTTTAAGCAAGTCTTGCGCATACTGTAAACACTCCTGTCTCTCTCCATTGTCCAACATTACAAAAGTTACATAGTTCCAATTTAACTTTTTTTATTTGTACCAATAACTGTAAATTAACATACAAGTCTAAGAAATAATTCAAAAGTTATCCCGATTTTATATCATAACTCCCTCAATGATAAGCTCTTGAAAACTATAGTATAAAATCACCCTTCTGGAAATATACAACTAAATTTAACAATACCAAAAGGATCATATATCCCGCATTGAGGGGGATTTATTCCAGGAATGCAGGATGTTTCAATCATCCACAAATCAATGAATGATACACACACATTAACAAAATGCAGGGCTAAGATGTATATAATCATCTCAATAGTTGCAGAAAAAGTATTTGGACAAAATATAATATCCATTCGATAATAAAAAGGAAAAAAGGCTTGACAACATGGCTATAGAGAAACATAGTTCAACAAAAAATAAAGGCCACATATGACAAGCCTCACAATAATACTCAACCCAATAGTGAAAAACTGAAACTTTTCCTCAAGATCAGGAACTAGATGTGGAGCCCACTCTCACCACTTCTTTATTCAACACAGTAATACTGGAAGTGCTAGGCTGAAGCTATAAAAGAAAAAGATATAAAAGACATCCAAATTAGAAAGGAAGAATAAAAGCACTGTATTTTCAGATGAACATATTATAAAGAATCCTTAAGACTCCACCAAAAAAATTACACTGTTAGAACTAACGTCTGAGACTCGGTAATATTGTAGGATACAAAATTAATATACAATTTTTCTTCTTCGAGTGAGGACTTTAAGATCTCTTTCTTTTAGCAACTTTCAAATACACACAGACAGTATTGTTAACTATAATCACCATGCTGTACGTGATAACTATTAAGAAATTATTTATCTTATAACTGGAAGTTTGTAACTTTTACCCCCATGCTTACTCATTTTGCTTTATCCCTCAACCTCCTCATCAACTCTGGCAACCACCCAATCCATTCCCAGTAGCTATGAGGTTATTTCATTTCTCTTCTTCCTGGTCTTCTTTTTCCTCCCCATCTTCTCTTCATCTACTGATTCCACTATATGAGGTCATACAAAACAGTATTTGTCTTCCATCTGACTTGTTTTGCTTAACATAATGCCCTCAAGTTCCATCCGCATGTTGTTTCCAATAGCAGGGTTTCTTATTTTATGTATGAGGTGAATAGTCTATTTTATCTGCATACACATTTAATTATTTCATTCATCCGTGTCAGTGGACGCTGTAGGCGGTTGTTTCATGTCTTGGCTATTGTGTATAATAGCTGCAGTGTATACATGGAGGTCAGATATCTTTTTGATATAGTGTAGTTTGTTGCTTCAGATAAATACCATAGGTAAAATTATTTGATCATATGGTAGTTCTTTTTTGTCCTCTCTCAAATCTGTATTTTTATTTTATTTTTTAAATATTTTCATTTAAATTAATTAGTAAACATATAGTACATCATTAGTTTTTGATGTAGTGCTCAGTGATTCGTGGTGCATTATAACACCTGGTGCTTCACTCCTCCTTAATGCTCCATCACCCAGCTAATACAACACCCCACCCTCTCCCTTTCTGCAACCCAAGTTTTGTTTCCTGGAGTCCAGTCTCCTCAAAGGTGGTTTCGTTCCCTCTTGCTTCTTCCTATTCTTCTTTCCCTCCCTTCCCCTATGGTCCTCTGTGCTATTCCTTATATATCTACATCTGGAGTGAAACCATATGACAATTGTCTTTCTCGATTGACCTTTTCACTTAGCATTAATCCTCTTGTTCCATCCATGTCAAAGGCAAATGAGGCATCTATTCATCCTTTTGGATGTAGCTGTAGAATAATATCTCCATTGTATATATGAACCACATCTTCTTTATCCATTTATCTGTTGAAGGGCATCTTGATCCTTCCATGCAATGTCCTTATGGTAGTTCTATTTTTTTTTTTAAAAACTCCTATACTCTTTCCATAAGTGACATACCAATTACATTCCCTAACAACAGTGCATCAGTGGTGGCTTTTTCTCCATATCCTCGCTAATACTTGCTATTTCTTCTCTTTTAATAATAGTTATTCTGGATAGCAGAAGATGTGGTATATGTATACAGTGGAATATTACTCAAACATCAAAAAGAATAAAAATCTTGCCATTTGCAATGATGGGATGGAACTAGAGGGGTCTTATGCTAAGTGGAAACTAAGTCAGTCAGAGAGAGACAATTATCATATGATCTCACTCATATGTGGAATTTAAAGCAAAATAGATGAACAATATGGGGAAAGAAAGAAAAAATAAAATAAGACAAAATCGAGGGGAGACAACCCATGAGAGACTCTTAACTATGGGAAACAGAGAGCTTGTTCGAGGGAAAGTGTGTGGGGGGATGTGTGTAAATGGGTGAGGGCGTTAAGGAAAAGGACTTGATGTGATGAGCACTGGGTGTTATATGCAAACTGATGAATCACTGAACTCCTACTTCTCTGAAAACTAATAATACACTACAAATATTAATTGAATTGATTTTAAATTTTAAAAAACAGTTATTCTAACAGGTGTGAGGTGATATCTTATCATGGGTCTTGATTTTCCCTGATGATTAGTGGATGTTGAGCACCTTTTCATGTCACCCCATTATTGGCCATTTGTATGTCTTATTTGGAAAAATGTCTATTCAAGATCCTCTAACCACTTTTTAACATGATTGTTTTGTTTCTGTTGAATTGCAGGGAATTATTTATATATTTTGGATACTAACCCCTTATTCAAATATGAGATCTCAAATATTTTCTCTGAGGTTGCTCTTTTCATTTTGTTGATGGTTTCCTTGCTGTAGCACAGAAGCTTTTCATTTGATGTAGTCCCAGCTTGGTTAGTTTTGCTATTAGTATCAAATCCAAAAAGCCATCCCAAGACAGCTTGTCAAGGAGCTAACTCTCCATATGTTCTTCTAGGAGTTTATGTTTCAGATTTTTGCAGAAAGTTGTTTCCATTATGTAAGTTGATTTTTGTGTATTGTGTAGATACTGATCCAGTTTTGTTCTTTTGCATGTGACGTGTCCTTTCTCCCAAGAATCATTTGGATTGAGGAGACTGTCCTTCCACCATTGTATATTCTTGGCTCCTTTGTTATAAATTAATGTGTGGGTTTATTTCTGGCTCTATTCTGTTTTCATTGATCTATATATTTGTTTGTTTTTTGCCAATGACACATTGTTTATTATGGCTTTCAATTTGTAATAAGTTTGAAATCAGGAAGTGTGATGCCTTCAGCTATCTGTTCTTTCTCAGTATTTTTTTGTTAAATTTGGAATTGTGATACCCCTCAACTTTGTTTTCTCTTTTCAAGACAGCTTTGGTTATCACAGGTCTTTGTGGTTCCTTACCAATTTTAAGATTGTTCATTTTGGTTCTGTAGATGTTCCTTCTATTTTTATGCATAAATAAATTTTATTTGATTATGTGGTGAATTTGCTATTTTTAAAAATAAATTTCCATCAAGTTCATAACGTGAGGGACTACTAAATTTTACTTTGTTTTGGCTTGTTTTTTATCTTTTCTTGTCTGGTTTTTGCATCAGAAATAATACAGCCTATGAAAAATGGGTTGGTAAGATTTTCCTCTTCTTCTATGTTTAGAAGATATTGTATAGAACTTAACATATTTTTTTCTTTAAATATATGGTGGTAGAATTCTCCAGTAGAATCATCTGAACACAGAGGTTTTATTTTATTCATTAAAATTTTAAATTAGTTTATTTTTATGGCTATAGAACTATTCATTTAGTCTATTCATTTCACTTGAGTTTTATTATTTTGCGGCCTGGAGGGAATCACATTTTATTCTATGTTGTTGAATTCTTGAACATAATATTTGTAGTATTCTCTCACCTTTTTATATCAAGTTCTGCTAATGATATCCTAGTTCTCTCTCTCTTTCTCTGGATATGGATTCATATATATATAAACGATATATGATATATCTTTCCTAATCTGGATAGAAGTTATCAGTTTTGTTTGTCTTTTCTAAAAATGTCTTTTGGGGGACACCCAGGTAGCTCAGTTGGTTGAGCATCTGCCTTCAGCTCAGGTGTGATTCAGGTCCTGGAGAGAGGCTCAGTTGTCTCCTGCTCAGTGAAGAGTTTGCCTCTCCTTCTCCCTCTGCTCCTCCCCACTCATGCTCTCTTGCTCTCTCTCTTTTCAAATGAAAAAATGTTCTTAAAAGTAAGCTTTGGTTTCATTGTTACTTCTATGCTTTCTGTTTCAATTTCATTGATTTATGATCAGCCTCATATTGTCAGTATTATTATGTTCCTATTACTTGCTTTGAGTTTATTTTGCTCCTTCCTTTTCCAAATTTTAGGATGAAGCCTTTAGCATATTAACTTAGGGGACTTTTATTTTCTTTTTTTTTATTAATGTTTTTTATTATATTATTGTTAGTCACTTATACAGTACAATTTTTGGTTTCCGATGTTAAAGCTCGATGCTCATTAGTTGCATTATAACACCCAGTCACCGCATGCAACATGTGCCCTCTCACTACCCATCACCAGTCCATCCCTTTCCTCCACCCCTACCCCTGAAGCCCTCAGTTTGTTTTCTTAATATGCATTATGCTAAAAAGAAATTCCTCTCAAGGCTGCTTACACTGCAATCCCTAACATTGTATATATCGCTTTTCAATGTTGCACTCCAATTTTATAGATTTTTGGATTTCCTTGATTTTTTCTTTTGATCAGTGATTATTTAGATGTGTTTTGTAATGTCCATGACAAAGATTTTCCTGTTATCTTTTGTTGGTTGATTTAGCAGTTTGATTTCACTGTGTCAGAGACATACTTGGGGTGTTTTCATTTTTAAGATTTGCTTTAGCCCAGAAATGCAGTCTATATCTTTGTGTAAATGTCCATGGGTACTTGAAAAAATGGGTAATGTGATTCTGTTGAGTGGGTGTGTTCTACAGATGTCAATTAGATCCTGTTAGGCTGATTGTGTTATTCAATTTTCTATATCCTTGTGATTTTCGACTCTAGTAGTTCTATCAATTTCTAACAGTAAGGTGATGAAGTCCCTAACTGCTTAATTTTGGTTTTTCTGTTTCTCATTTCCAGTTCTCTTCCAGGTTTAGTTCTTACGTGTATTTCAAACTCTGTATGTTTTTGCATACCTTAGATTTGTATATATCCTCTTGGTGTAATAACCCTTGATACATAGATAATGGCTCCCTTCTTGTTCATACAGTCATTTTCCCCTAGATCTGAAATCTATTTTCGGATATTATTAGCTTATAGCCACTCCCTTGCTTTTAAAAATTATATATATATATATATACTTTTTTTTTGTTTTTAGTATGAAGTTCTTTCTCTGGTAGGTTTTTTATACTTGGGTGCTGTTGTTAAACTCCAGTTTGACGAAATCATCTTCAATTGCTAGTGTTTATATTTCCCTGACTGTGAAGTATATATATACATTTTACTATATTGCCATGTCCTGTATTGAATTTAAATGATTTTTTGTAGACAGCAAATGTATGGATCATGTTTCAATCCATTCTGTCAATCAGCCGTCTTTGCTTGATGTATTTTTAGTCCATTTATCCTTTTTGATATAATTGTTGATACATTTTGGCCTTTTTTTTTTTGCTTTCTGTTTGATCTCTCTATTTTTATTTCCTTTCCTCTTTTTCCTGCTTTCTGGGGTTCGCGGATATATATATAAATTCCATTGATTCACTCCTTAATCTGTTTATCTGTATATCTTTTTATATATTTTATTTTGTTAGTAAGTTTTTGCTTGTAATTTATGTATATAACTTATGACGACCATCTTCTGAATCTATGTGTAACCAATGAGTTCACTTAAAGATAAAAATCTTACCACCCTTTACATCCTTTACCTTTCCTGATTAGAAAATAAGTGACCTTAAATATTTTTCATACATAATGTGGAAGCACATCAGACAGCATTATAATTTTTGCTCCAACTTACAGATGTAACAGCTATAAAGCTCGGGAAGAGGAAGGAAAGTATATTTAGCTGTACTGCCACATCTTTGTTTACTATGTAATTTTTCCCTCTTTTGATTTTTAAAAATTTAAATTCAATTAGCCAACATGTAGCACACATCATTAGTTTCCCAAGGCATAGAGTTCAGTAACTATCAGCTGATGATATAACACCCAGTGCTCATCCTTCTTTTTATCATTCACTCTGCTGTGTAAGAAGAACTTCCTTCAGCCTTTTTTTATTTTAGGGCAGATATGCTTGGTGAAAATTTTCTGTTTTCCTTCAACTGAGAAGGTCTTCATTTTCCTCTATTCGAATTTTTTTAAGATTGAAGTGATTCTCGGCTTCATATTTCCTTTTTTTTTTCAGCACTTGAAAAGCACAGGCTATGCTTCAGCCATTAATTCTTTTAAAAAAGTTTTTATTATGTTATGTATATTCACCATTACAGAGCATCCTCCATTGCTTGATGAAGAGTTCCATGTGATTGACATTTGCATATAAACAATCAGTGCACCAGCAACAGCTCCTCTAATACATCACAGCCTTCCAATCCCCCTCCCCTCAATGAAGCCCTCAGTTTGTTTCCAGAGTCCATGCGGTCTCTCATGGTTCATTCCCCTTCTCTAAGGTTTACCCCCCTTCCTTCCCCTTTCTTCACTACCAATCTTCCTACTTCTTACATGTTCCATAAATGGAGTGAAAGTCATATGATAAATTGCCTTCTCTACTTGACTATTTTACTTAACATTATCTCCTCAGTCTCAAACCATATGTTGCAGCAAATGTTAGAAATGGTTCTTTTGATGGCTGAGTATTATTCTCCATTGTATATATGGACCCGCTCATACTTTAATCCAGTCATCTGTTGAAGGGCATCTCGCTCCTTCCACTATTTAGCTATTGTGGACAATGCTACTATGAACATTGGGGTGCATAAAGGCCTCTTCTCTTCACTATGTCGATATCTTTGGGGTAAATACCCAGAAGTGCAATTGCGGGATCATAGGGGAGCTCAATTTTTAACTTTTTAAGGGACCTTCACACTGTTTTGCAAAGTGGCTGTAACAACTTGCATTCCCACCAACAGTGTCAGAGAGGGATCCCCCTTCTCCACACCTTCTCTCAAACATTTGTTGTTCCTGCCTTGTCAATTTTTCTTGCCATTCTAACTGGCATAGGTGGTATCTCAATGTGGTTTTGATTTGAATTTCCCGATGGCTAAGATGTTGAATTCATTTTTTCATGTGTCTGTTAGTCATTTGTATGTCTTCAGAAGGGGGAATGAAACATGAGAGACTATGGACTCATGAGAAATGTACAAACTGAGGGCTTCAGAGGGAGGGGGGTGGGAATAGGATGGAGCTGGTGATGGGTATTAATGGAGGGCACCTCATTGCATGGTGCACTGGGTGTAGTACTCTGCCAACTAATGAATCATGGAACTTTACATCAAAACCAGGATGTACTGTATGGTGACTAACATAATATAATAAAAAATATTATTAAAAAAAAGACTGGAGTATCCAAGATCTTCCAGTTCCTTAATTCTATCCTCCATGGCTTTTTTTTTTTAAGATTTTGTTTATTTACTTGAGAGAGAGAGAGTGCAAGATGAAGGAACACAAAGCAGGGGAGCATCAGAGGGAGAGGGAGAAGCAAAGACTCCCACTGAGCTGGGAGCCCAATGCGGGACTCAATCTCAGAACCCATATCATGACCTGGAGCCAAGCAGCCACTTAACCAACCGAGCCACCCAGGCGCCACATATCCTCTATGATTGCTGATGAAAAACCATTGTCATATAACTTGTTTTTCCGTATGATAAGTAACCTTCCTTTCTCAGTACTTTGTAAGATTTTTTCTTCCCTTGGTCTAGTTTCTCGTAGATATTTGACTATGATGTGTTTTCGTGGATTTCTTGGGTTTTAATCTCATATGGCATTATCTCCAGCTTCTTTATAAAATGTTTTATTTAAATTCAATTTAGTTAACTATAGTGTATTATTAGTTTCGGGGTAGAATTTAGGTAGATTCATCAGTTGCATATAAAACACAGTGGTCATTTAAATCAAGTGCTCTCCTTAATGCCTTATCACCCGATTATGACATCACCCCACACCTCCCCCAGCAACCCTCAGTTTGTTTCTTCTAGTTAAGAGTCTCTTATGGTTTGCCTCCCTCTCTGTTTCCATCTTATTTATAAGATAAAATATGTAAGATAATAGTTATATATCTTATAAGAAAATTAGCTTCTTCTATGTGTAGCTTTATGTCCTTTGCCAAATTTGAGGAATTTCAAAACACTATGTTTTCAAATACCTTTTAAGCTCTACTCTTTCTTTTCTCCTACGGGATATAATAAGACAAATGTTTATTTTCTGTTTAGTGTCTTTATAGGTCTTGAAATTTCTTTTGTTTTTTTAGTCTATTTTTTACTTTCTGTTGTCTCCGATAGAACTAATTTCTATCATTTTTTTAAAGATTTTATTTATTTATTTCAGAGAAAAGGAGAGCACAAGCAGGGGAGTGGCAGGCAGAGGGGAGAAACAGGCTCCCCTAAGAGCAAGGAGCCCACATGTGGGACTCGATCCCAGGGACCTTAGGATATGTGACCTGAGCCAAAGGCAGCCACTTAACCAACTGAGCTTACTGAACATCCCTAATTTCTATCATATTTTATCTTCAATTTCAGTGATTATTGCTTCTGTCCTCTCACCTTACTGCTGTTCAACCCATTCAACTGAGTTTATATTTCTTGGTTATGTATTTTCATCTCTTTTAAAATTATCTTTTGTTTTTCGACATGAGACATTCTACCTCATTGCTGACAGTTTCACTTTTTTTCTTCTTTTTCTTGTATGTGTTCATATATTCTTCACGAGCATTTTTAAGAATGATTGGCTTAAAATCTTTGCAAAGGTAATTTTGACATTTCTTTTTGTTGGTGTTGGTATGTATTATCTTTTTTCATTCATGTTGAGATATGACTGGTTTAATTCTGATAATAACTTTTTAAAGATTTTATTTATTTATTTAGAGAGGGGGAGGGCTGAGGGAGGAGAGCAGTGCCCATGTGGGCTTGATCTCATGACCCTGAGATCATGACCTGAGCCAAAACAAGAGTCAGACACTTAAACGACTAAGCCACCCAGGTGCCTCTGAAAATAACATTTGATCAAACTTGGACATTTGGGGGTTTTATGTTATGAGAATTCTGATTTAATTTAAATCTTGTGTTTTATATAGCTTTCTTTCACATTGCTCAACAGGGAATGATATGATGTCTTCTTGTTACTGCCAGGTCAGGGTGAAGAAGTTCAAGTTTCCTTGGCCTAGTTTGGCCTCCATTCACCTTGGGAGACTTCTGCGTTACTGCTGATTGGGATTGGGGGTTCAACTCTCCATTAAACCTCAATTTAATATCTCACTGGCTGGGAGAGTCAGGAATGCCTCATTACTACTCATCTGGTGACTCTCCACTATGGTGGTTGTGACAAGTTCCATTCTCCCACTGGACCCAGTAGCAAATAGAAATGGGAGGAGAAGAGGTAAATCTTGGTACTCGCTGGGTAGGGAAATCCAGATTCCCATGTGGTCTTCACTGACACCATGAGGAGCAGGAGTGTTATTTGGTTAGATGAAAGTCCTAGATCCTTACTTCGTGACTTTTCTTTGAAATCACTATGGTTTAGAGAGGATTGAGCTCCTGTTACAGCCTCAGCGTGGAAGATCTAGGATCACATTCTTCCTTTGTTGGTGGTTGGGAGTAAGGGCAGAGTTTTCCTGTGCTTTGACTGCAGATGAACAAATACGTCTTAAAAATTTGCTTTAGTTGTGAGCATTCTCCTCAGCCCCATTGACTAGTGAGCAGGATTTTCTTGGGACCTCTTTTTGTGTGCATAGTTTGAATTTTCTAGGCTGACCTTTTCCAGTACCTTCAGTCTGGGTATATATTAGATTAGAAAACCCATGGAAAACTCACTGGCATGATGTTTGTGCCTCAGGACCTGAGATCCATAATTCCTTCCTTATTTTCTCCACTCTTTCAATATCTTCTTATTTCTGTTTAGTCATAATGGGCCAGATTTTAGTTTATACTTACTAGGAATGAGTAGAGGAAATGTGCTGTCTATATCATCTTCCTAGAAATAAAGTCAGAAATATTTTTATCCTTTAAATTTCTTAAAATACTTAGATCGGAGAAGGAAAATGACACAAATGCAAAAACTGTTATACACTTTTAAATGTCAAGATAAAAATATACAAATAAATAATATGTCAATTATATATACCTGTTGCTATTTCATGAGAATTGTTTTTGACCATGGTTAATTTTGGGTCATCTTCATCCATGTTCTTCTCACCTTGAGGGAAGAAGGACTGCAGCCTCTCTGTAAAGATAAACAATCAGAAACAGTTAAGAACACAGGCAATTTCTTTTTTTTTTTAAAGATTTTATTTATTTATTAGACAGAGACAGAGAGTCAGACCAGCGAGAGAGTAGCTTGCGGGGCGGTAGAGGGAAGAAGCAGGCTCATAGCGAGGAGTCCGATGTGGACTCGATCCCTGAAACGCGGGGATCACGCCCTGGGCCGGCAGGCGGCTAATCCGCGCGTGCCACCCAGGCGCCCCAAGAAAAGGCAATTTCTTAACTGTCCATCCATGAGGTAGTCCTTCCCCAGTAGCAGGACCTTCATTACTACCGCATCACACACATTCAAGCATCTTTGCTTAGATTGGGACTTTCATTTTTGACCCTACAAAACATCAGACTAAGACCGTGATCTCTTACCATCTCAATGCTGGGCTCTGTCTCTACACACTCAACATTCAAACACTTTACCAAGATGCTTAGCTATGAACTTGTGGTTTGTGGTTTAAATACTAGGTGGGAATATATAAGAATTTTTAAAAAATTTTTATCTATTTGCAGAAAGAGAGCAAGAGTCACAAGCTAGGGGGAGTGGCAGAGGCGAGACAGGGGAAGCAGGCTCCCCACTGAGCAAGTAGAGCCTGATGAGGGATCGACCACTCAGGACCTGGGACGTCGACTGAGCATGTGGCAGATGTATGCACTAAGCCACCCAGGCATCCCTGAATATATATAAGAATTGAGAGAGAAACGTACATTGAAATTGAAGCATTTCCATGGCACAAAACAAAGAGAAATACTGAATGATCCTGAAAATATTCTGAGGGGAGGTAAAATCCACTGAGTTCAGGATGTTAGTGAAAAGGTGGAAAGATAGAAGAAAGACCCGGTGCTTGAGCTGAAAGTACTTGTAGAAGGATTGATGCCATAGGGGCTTCATGTGTATAAATATGTGGGGAGTAAACCCACTGACATCTGGGAGAGAGCCCTTGTGGGTGTATATGCAGTCTATAAAAAATCACTCTATATGACTGAAATAATGCATTCTCCTTGAAAATATCTCATATGCGTCAAGAAGTTAAGCAAACGCCCATTTTTCAGGAAGAGCCCTCACCCTTGGTCCTCACACAAGAATCAGATCCAGCTTCGTATCAGGGATAAACTTTAGTTTCTTAGAATAACAAAAATAAAAACAATTTGTGTGCATAGTATGATAATTCTTTTGACTAGAACCTTAAATATGAGAATGAAAAAATTACAAAAGTAGGCTAAAATGTTAAGAAAGATTCTGGATGGAAAAAGGAGTTGAGTAAATACAGTAAAGGATTTAAAAAAGATGCTCCTTAAGTAGATGAATGTATAAGAAGATATGGTTCATATATACAATGAAATATTATTCATGATCAGAAAGGATGAATACCCACCATTTGCATTGACATGGGTGGAACTGAGGGGATTATGCTAAGTGAAGTAAGTCAAGCAGAGAAGATCAATTATTGTATGGGTTTCACTTCCAGGTAAAATAAGGAATTGCACAGTATAGTAATCCACCGGAGGGAGGGAAAAAAGAATGGGAAGAAACTAGAGGGAAGAAAACCGTGAGAGATGTTGAGTCTGTGGAACCAAACTGAAGGAGTTAGAAGGGATGGGGGTGGAGGAATGGGATAACCAGGGGATGGGTATTAACGAGGCACATGTGGAAGGAGTGAGCACTGGGTGTTATAGTGAAACTAAAATCATTGAACACTAACAGCAAAAACTATTGATGTACTATATGCGACTAATTGAACATAAGTAAAAGCAAAAAAAATAAATAAAATGACTTGCAAATTGTCTAGCATAGAGTGTAATCTCAACAAACAGCATGTAAAGATGATAAATCTAGTGCTTCTCAACCAATTTGTAAAAATGACTTTTTTCTCAGAGAAGATGCTAGGCCAAACAAAGAAGACAGAAACAACTAGAAACTCAGGGCAACCTCAGTCCTTTATATAACAAATATTCTCTCATAGTACGGGGCCCTGAGTGCCACAGCTACACATCTCCTAGTAACTATCTGCTCAGACTCAGACACTATCACTGTCCATTGCGCCAAGGCATAACACATCATCTCACAGTAGGATTTTTGACCATTCTTTTTAGATCCATTCCATCAACTAGTATGCTGTCAAGAAGTAAATACTACTGAATTGTAGTGGCAGAACAAGATGTCACCGTGACTTGATGAAATATAGAATTTATTCTCTCAAACCTAGTTTGATATCTCTGCTGCAGAAATCTCATCATAGAAATGGCCATTTCCTTTCCTTTGTGATCGAGGTCATCTGTATATCCTACGATTATCTTAGCAAGAAGTTCCACTAAAGAAAGGCCAAAAGGAGGAGTCAAGAAAGAGAAGAGGGAGGGGTGCCTAAGTGGATGGCTCAGTCCGTAAGTGGATGCCTGCTCTCTCTGTTCAGGTAATGATACTCAGGTCCGGATAGATAGAGCCCAGTCAGCCTCCTGCTCAGTGGGGAGTCCCTCTCCTCCCTCCCTCGGCCCCTCCTGCTTGTCCATTCCCTCTCTTTCTCTTTTCTCTCTCCTTTAAATAAATGTTAAATAAAATATTTAAAAAAGAAAAAGAGGGATTGCTGTGAGCAATAAATGGAGTAAGGATGGAAAATATTATTGTCTGAGGTTAAAGCGGCAATATGAAAAGGATGGTGAAAAGTGTAGAGTGATTATATTTTACAGTTGGAAGCAGATCAACTCTGGCTTTGTGGAAGGCTTTCTCTTGCAACAAGTTTGCTATATTACCTCTGCTGTGATTCACTGAACAATGGATGTCAAAGAGGTTGTAGTGGAACTGACTAAAAAGTCCTCAGAATCAGTCTCATGTTGTATGTAGAAGAGAGCCTAGGTCTGAAAGGCTTATTAGTTAGGAATCAGTCTAATAAGTGATGAAATTTTCCACAAAATATGGCCACATCCTGGATGAGAAATTGGTGAAGGTAAAAAATTAAGCTTTTGGTAAACAGGCCATCCAGAATTTATCCTCTGACAGAAAACTCTCCTCAAGTTCTTGCCATTTTCTGACATGCTCTATCCATACATCAGGGTCAATTATAGCTAATTCCAGGCAGCCTATATAATCTCAAAGCCTACCAGTATACATTCTCAGTTAGTCAACTTTAATAAATTCTGCATAAAGATCCTCACTAACATGCTCCACATCTTCATCATTGTCCTACTATGCCAAAGGACCCCACATTTAATTCTTTTAGAACTAGGCCTTGTATAGGTCTCCCATGAGGTCTTCATGCTCAAACCCAAGCTGTCTAAGACCAATATGTTTACATACTGGAGTATGTCCTGGTCTAGGAGGGGCCATAGCAAATTAGTCATTTTGCCCATCTGCTAGCCATAGCTTATATTACAAGGCTTTCACTACTCTACTAAAATTCTAGTGAGCCCACTGTACTATGAGCTGTATAGGTCCAGTTCCAAAACTTAGGTTGTGCTCAGCATATGGTACAGGTCTTCACTTCTACTATATTACCAGGCCTGTCTCTACTCTTGAATACCACACAGACAATACTACACCTCCCCTTACTCAATGAAATCACTCCAGTCTGCAGCCCCATCACATTTCAAGGATGCCATTTTTGTATCACTTGCATGCGTGCACCAGCCCAACCCCCGCTTCTGAAGACCATTCCTTCAGAAGAGAGAAATCTTTACTTGCTCCCCTCCTCTGGATGATACCCATTGTTCATGTTGTTAGGATGCGTCTTTCCCCTTCACCCTGGCCTGTTGATCCTGCAGTGCAGCTCCATAAGGCCTCCTCCTGGACAAGGCCCACTACCACCAGTGCTGGGATGAAGATAGATGACTTAAATATGGGCTATTTAGCAGTAGACTAGGATGTGGGGATAAATACTGAAGAGGAATTTCATGCTTTTAGGAAAAGCTCACGCATATATCAGGAAATCTAAGATGTGTAACCTCAAGTTTTCTTAACTGATGTGGGGTCTCTGAAAAGAGATGTGTCAGGAAGTCAGTCTGAATGAAAGGTTTCAACTAGAAATAAGGCCTCAGGTTTTGTTGGGCTGAGGGCGTTCGCTGGAGAAAAGCAGTCCAAGTAGGACATTAGAGGTTCTCCTCACCCGTGGAATCCTCACCACTACGCTCCATAGTCATTTTATAGCCCAAACCTAATCCTCATTTCTAAAGCTTCCACCATTAATAGACCAAACAGAATATGGTATAAGGTCTGAGAATATGGTATAAATTCTGCGAGCAGAAGTATGTGCTATGGAAAAGCATATTAAGGTTTGATACTTTTTTTAAAAATTAAGAGCTGGATAAGATATCCACGAAATACACAACTTAAAAATATCATTGTTTGACTGCAATGCAAATGGTAAAGTAGGGAACTCTAAACGCTATGTCTCCACTAAAACGAAGGTTAATCTGACAAAACAACAACAACAACAACAACAACAACAACAACAACAACAACAACAACCTGTCAGAACCAATGTTTTTAGAACTCTGGAATCTAATTAAAAACTTACAAATTAAATTTCTGTAAGAGGACATAGTGGCATTTTAATCTTTTTTTTTTTCAAGATTTTGTTTAAATTCAAGGTAGTTTACATATAATGTAGTATGTGAGTTTCGGGGTAGGGAACTTATTGATTTATCAATTGTATATAACACCCAGTGCTCATTATATCAAGTGCCCTCCTTAATGCTCATCACCCAATTACCACATCCCCACCTCCCTCCAGCAGCAACCCTCAGTCTCTTCCCCAATATTTAAGAGTCTCTTTAGGGTTTGCCTCCCTTCTGTCGTTTTTAAATTAAGATTTTATTTATTAATTTGCCAGAGAGAGAGAGTACAAACATGGGAGTAGCAGCAGCAGAGGAAGGAGAGAGTATCCCTGCTGAGCAAGAAGCCCAATGAGTCCGATCCCAGGACCCTGGATCATAACCCTGTGGCTGAAAGGCAGATTTCAACTGACTGAGCCACCAGACATCCCTCCTCTCTGTCTCTTTATCTTATTTTATTTTACCTTCCCTTCCCCCTATGTCCATCTGTTTTCCTTCTTAAAATTCCACAAATGAGTGAAATCATATGGTATTTGTCTTTCTCGACTATTTCATCCAGCATAATACACTCTAGGCATTTTTACTTACCCATTTACCATCTCTCACCTCCCAGCGCAGTGTAGCTGTGAGATGGTAACATGTGCACCTGAGTGAAGCTTGCTGATGTCAGAGGAGGCAATATAGAACTGTTCTCAAAGAACTGTGGTTGTGCTTTTACCTTCCCGTGGTTCCCTGAGGACTGGTTCAAAGAATGTTCTCAAGGCTGAAGGAGGCCTCCAAGGCACATTTGTTAGAAGACATTTAAATGCAATATATGTACTGCAGCCCTGCAGAGGAGGCAAATGGCGGATAGACTGAAAAGCCTGGGAGGAAGAAGTTGCAGAAGAAGATAAATGGGGGAAAGTGCTAAGAAAAGCTCACTGCATATACCAGGAAATGTAGATATTTGTAGCATATGCCCAGGCTGATATGTTTCGAGGAAAGACATGGGTGACTCCTAAGCTTTCCTGGGGAATTGATCTTTAGCTTTTAACAAACAAGAAAATACTAAGGTAGAATTATAGAATGACCTTTAATCTTTTTATAGTACTACTATACAGGAGAGCCAAACAGCAAGCAACAGGAAGCATCTTGTTTTTCCTCAGGGATTTAAAAGAAATCGTATCAAACCTACTAGCTGACCATTAAGCCAAATGGAACCAGACTTCAAAGTGACTCACACATGACATAAAAAGAATACAGACTTTACAAAATAGTTTAAAAGTCACTAAATACAAAACAGCAATAACCCAAAACAAAACAGCAACAACAACCTTGGGAAGAGAGGAAAATCTTTGATTCTAGAGTTATCATCATAATAACATTTGCAAATGTCCAGTTTTCAAACTAAAATTTTAAAAAGTAGCTTGCAAAGAGACAGAAAGTGTGATCCATTCAAAGAAAAAGGAAATTGATGGAAAATATCCCTTAAAGAGCTTCTGATAATCAGTGAATTTGAAAATAAGTCATTGAAATTACACACTTCTGAGGAGCAGAAAAGAAAAGAAATGAAGAAAAAATAGACAGAACCTAAGAGACCCTGTGGAGAAAACATCAAGTTATGAACATATGTTTAATGGGAACCCAAAAGGAGAAGAGAGAGGGGCAGAAAGAATCATTTTGAAAAAATAATGGTCAAAACTTTCCCAATTTTGATGTAAAAGTTGTGAATCTGTGCATCCAAGAAACCCAAAAAATCTCCATGGATAAACTCAAAAGATCCTATATTGAGACACATTATAATGTTCTTGGACACCGCATTTTTTCCAGCTTTGAAACACACAGTATTAAAAATCTTATCAGCCACCCATTTTCTCCTCAGTTCCAGCTATATATATCTCTAACCTACTATTCGTGCACAGCACCCAGATCCTCAGATATTTGCAAGAGGAGCGGAACAGGTTAAATGGGAAGGAATGATGACCTAGGATGCTGTAGATGTACAAGGCACAAACGTTCGAAAATCTTATTCTCTTTGGCTTCCAGGACCACAAACACATGCTCTTGTATCTTCCTGGAATGTTTTTCTTCTGGATTCCTTCACCAAGTATCTAATCATCCTATGGTCTCATTCTCTATAGGCTGCTTATTTTCCCTGGGATGTTTTCCCTGACCATAATGCTAAACTAGGTTATATTTTTCGTCCATGCTGAAGAGCACATGAATCCAATAGGAGGTCCTATTCTTCTTACTTGTAACTGAACATACTAATGTTCTTCCTTCATTACTCAACTCTGAGTTCACTATTTTAAGCCCAATCGTCTTCCCTGCTTAAAAATATAGTAACTTGCATAACTTATTTCTGATTTAAATAATGGCAAAATAAGGCCTAGGCCAGATAGGTGATAATAATGGTAGCCATTGCTATGGCTGCTAAATTCCTAGTTTGGAACAAGGGTTGTTGGAGAGAAAAGAGATAGGGAGGTATAGAGAACATAGCAAGAATTTTGGACACCCAAGAAGGATTGGTTTTTGAGGAAGAAATTGCTGGTTATTTTGTGTACCAATCACTTGACAGAAGTGGCTGATGAATTCCAAATATTTTTCTTTCAATCTCCAAATAATAGATTACCAACTGGGAATTTACATCCATGTTTCATCTCTCTCCTGTCCTTTAATCTCGTGCTCAGCCACAAACACTGGGCACATGCCTTATCCTCTCAGACTCCAAATCCTTACTCTGTGCTACTACTCCTTTGCCTAAAAATGTCAATCATACTCCATGTGGAACACTCCATATCATTCCATTAAGTTTCATCCATTTTTACTGATATCAGTATTTGTAGGATTACTAAAAATGTATAGACTTGTTGAATCATTATTTCTGTTTACATGAAACTAATATAATAACCTATGTTAAATTATACCTGAATAAAAGCAAAGATTTGGGATCCCTATATTCTTTCCTTAAAGTTTAAGTTAGAATAATAACAATAGTATTATTGAGGACACTATATATGGGACACATCAACCCTGTAATGAGAATTATTTACAAAGTTTTCAGATAAAGAAAATGAGGCTGGAAAAAGGTAAAGAAACAGGTTCAAATAAGCAATGAGTAAAGAGTTAGTGAAAGAGTACAGACTTAAATCATAGCATGTTATCGCATGGATCGTGTCTAAATTGACCACATTCTTCAAATCACAAATTACTAGTTCTAAAAGCATCTTCAGCCTAACTGAGTCCAGGTATGAGATGGAGGTAGACAGGTATGGGAAATTAGGCATCTACTATTCATCATGAAAATGTATCAGTATGAAATAAGAAAGCTTACTGGAATGAATATGATGAAGTTCTGTGGTTATAATCTTTAATATACCAATATCTTATTTAACTTCGAACTAAAGTGAATGGAAATGGAATTTATTTAAGCAATATTACGTAACTTGT
>NW_024423319.1:77321373-77347454 GCF_017311325.1 Ursus maritimus
TAAAAGGATTATCCATCATGACCAAGTGGGATTCATCCCTGGGATGCAAGGGTGGTTCAACATTCAGAAGTCGATCGGGGTCTTAGATTTTATCCAGAAAGAAAAATTCAAAAATCATATGATTCTATTAATTGACGCAGTAAAAGCATTTGACAAAATACAGCATCCTTTCCTGATTAAAACCCTTAAGAGTGTAGGGATAGAGGGTACATTCCTCAATCTCATAAAAGCCATCTATGAAAAGCCTACAGCAAATATCATTCTCAATGGGGAAAAACTGGAAGCCTTTCCCTTAAGATCAGGAACACGACAAGGATGCCCACTCTTGCCACTATTATTCAACATAGTACTATAAGTCCTCGCAACATCAATCAGACAACAAAAAGGGGTAAAAGGTACCCAAAGCAGCAAAGAAGAAGTCATACTGTCTCTTCGCAGATGACATGACACTCTATATGGAAAACCCAAAAGAATCCACGCCCAATCAACTAGAAGTTATAGAGCAATTCAGTAATGTGGAGGGATAAAAAATCAGTGCTCAAAAATCAGTTGCATTTCTATACAGGAACAATGAGAGTGAAGAAAGAAAAATTAAGGAATCCATTCCATTTACTATAGCACCAAAAATCCTACGTTATCTCAGAATTAACTTAACCAGAGACGTAAACGATCTATGTTCTAGAAACTATAAATCTTTCGTTGTGAGCCTGCTTCTTCCTCTCCCACTCCCCCTGCTTGTGTTCCCTCTCTCACTGGCTGTCTCTATCTCTGTCAAATAAATAAATAAAATCTTTAAAAAAAAAAAGACAGTCTCTTCAATAAATGGTGCTGGGAAAATTGGACAGCTACATGCAAAAGAATGAAACTTGACCACTCTCTCACACCATACACAAAGATAAACTCCAAATAGATGAAAGACCTTGATGTGAGACAGGAATCCATCAAAATCCTAGAGGAGAACATAGGCAGCACCCTCTACGACATTGGCCAAAGCAACCGTTTTCATGACACATCTCCAAAGGCAAGAGAAACAAAAGATAAAATGAACTTGCGGGACTTCATCAAGATAAAAAGCTTCTGCACAGCCAAGGAAACAGTCAAAAAAACTAAGAGGCAGCCCAGGGAATGGGAGAATATATTTGCAAATGATGCTACAGAAAACAGACAGTATCCAAGATCTACAAAGAACTTCTCAAACTCAATACACGAGAAACAAACAAATCATAAAATGGGCAGAAGATATGAATAGACACTTTTCCAATGATGACATACAACTGGCTAACAGACACATGAAAAAATGTTCAAAATC
Source organism: Ursus maritimus (assembly GCF_017311325.1). Lineage (NCBI taxonomy): Eukaryota > Metazoa > Chordata > Mammalia > Carnivora > Ursidae > Ursus > Ursus maritimus. The sequence goes on from NW_024423319.1 coordinate 77,322,683, forward strand.
ATTAGCCATTAGGGAAATTTAAATCAAAACCACACTGAGATACCACCATACGCTAGTTAGAATGGCAAAAATAGACAAGGCAAGAAACAACAATTGCTGGAGAGGATGTGGAGAACGGGGATCCCTCCTACATTGTTGGTGGGAATGCAAGTTGGTACAGCCACTCTGGAAAACACTGTGGAGGTCCCTTAAAAAGTTAAAATTGAGCTACCCCATTACCCAGCCATTGCATTACTGGGTATTTATTCCAAAGATACAGACGGAGTGAAGAGAAGGGCTATATGCACCCCAATGTTCATAGCAGCATTGTCCACGATAGCTAAATCGTGGAAGGAACCAAGATGCCCTTCAACAGATGACTGGATTAAGAAGTTGTTGTCCATATATACAATGGAATATTACTCATCTATCAGAAAGAACGAGTTCTCAATATTTGCTGCAACATGGACGGCACTGGAGGAGATAATGCTAAGTGAAATAAGTCAAGCAGAGAAAGACAATTATCATATGATTTCTCTCATCTATGGAACATAAGAACTAGGAAGATCAGTAGGGGAAGAAAGGGATAAAGAAAGGGGGAGTAATCAGAAGGGAGAATGAAGCATGAGAGACTATGGACTCTGAGAAACAAACTGAGGGCTTCAGAGGGGAGGGGGTGGGGGAATGGGATAGACTGGTGATGGGTAGTAAGGAAGGCACGTATTGCATGGTGCACTGGGTGTTATAAGCAACTAATGAATCATCGAACTTTACATCAGAAACTGGGGATGTACTGTATGGTGACTAATATAATATAATAAAAAAACATTAAAATAAAATTTAAAAAGTAAATGAAACACTTATTAGAAAGGAAATATACATCCTTACATTTATTGCAGCACTCTTTAGAATAGCGAAGATATAGAAGTAACCTGTGTCCTTTGATAGATAAATAGATAAGGAAGGTGTGTGTTATATTACATATAACATTGGTTGGTATATATATATGTCATATGTATATATTACAGAGACATAAAAAAGATGAAATCTTGCCATTTGTGACAATATGGATGTATCTAAAGACTGTTATGCTAGGTGAAATAAGTCAGAGAAAGACAAATACTGTATGATTACACTTATTTGTGGAATCTAAAAAACAAAACAAATGAAAAAATAAAACAAAATCACAGATACAGAGAGCAGATTGGCAGTTACCAGAGTGTTGGTGTGTTGTGGGTGGACAAAATGTTTTCAAGTGTCAATTGTATGGTGATTAGGTATACTTATTGTAGTGATCACTTTGTAGTTTATACAAATATCAAATTATTATGTTCTATTCCTAAAACTGATGTAATGCAATTTATTAAATGTACCTTGAATAAAAAAATAATAGAAGTTAAAAGAAAACCCTCCATTGTTGCTGGGACTTGAAATGTCAAGGTGGATTTGGGCTTCCTGAAGTCATATGCATATATTGTACATAATATATTATATATACATACATATGTATATTATGTACATATATGGACTGAATTGTGTTCCTGAAATTCATATGTTGAAGCCCTAATTTTCAATGTGACTATATTTGAAAATAGGATAGGTAATTAAGGTTATATGTGATCATAAATGCTTATGAGATCATACGCAAAATATTGTATATAACATATACAATAGTGCTTGGTGTCTTTGCATGAGAAAAAGATAATATGAGTATAGCTTCACAGAGTAAAAGGCTATGTGAAGGCATAGTAAGAAGGTGGTCATTTGCAGTTCTTTTCTGTGCTATTTTGTTTTAGCATCCCTAGTAGACTAATATATTTTCTCTGGAGAGAAGAACTATTGCTTTGGGCAAAGTCTCAGTGAGATCTGTGAAATGTAAAGTGATAAAATGTTCATTAGCTTTCCTTCTACATTTGCCAGAACCCATAGAATATAGCGAACTCTAATATAAATTAGGGGCTTTAGTTAATGGTGTATCAATATTGGCTCATGAATTGTAGCAAATGTACCAAACTTTTGCAAGATGTTAACAGGGGAAACGGTGGGTGGGGTGAGGGGAGGGGTTGAGAGGTTATATGGAAACTCTAACTTTCCCACAATTTTTCTGTGAATCTACAACTTATCTAAAATACAAAGAATTCCAAAATGTTGTTGCTGAAATAATAATTTAAAAAATGTTCATTAGCCTTATAAGATCAGTGTAGGAGTCCTAAATTTGCCAGTTACCCTGAACCCTTGAATAAGTCACTTAAGGTCGCTAAACTTCAGTTTCACTGCATGTGACATGAGAAATAGAATACCTCCTTCACAGAATTATTGTGACTTAGCTAGAGTAATATGTTTAGAAATGAAACTGTGTCATTCATCTCTGTGCCAAACTATGTGGTAGCTCTCCATTTCACTCTAAGTATATCCCAAAATTTATGCAAGGTCAAAGAGATCCTACATGATGTGTTCCTCATACCATTTGACCATATCTACCATTCTTTCCTTGGCTCCTACTGCTCCTTCCACACCAGCTTCCTTCTTTTCTCCCTGAGGTGTCACAGGCATATTCCTGCCTTAGGGCTTATTCTTATTTACTGTAGGTCCCACCCGCCCCATCCCTGGGCTCAGAATGCCACTCACTGAGTCTTTGCTTTAATTTCACTTTTTCAATGAAGTCTACTCTGATTATCCTATTTAACACTGGATCTTTTCATCCATCCAATGTATCACATATTCCCATCAGTCATTCTATATTTCCTTTTTTTCCTAATACCATGAGTCATTATTAACATACCATATAACTTACTATTTATAATGTTTATTACATGTTCATCTTTGCATTTTGTCAAGATTTTGTACATTAAAATAGTTATACTTTCAGCATATAAAAGTAATAGCTTGTTATACCTATTAGATATTATTTCCATGTGTATATTTAACAGCATGAAAACTGATTAGGATGAAGATGACTCTCAAGGGTAATAGAAATTATTTTAAGCAAGTCTTGGCATACTGTAAACACTCCTGTCTCTCTCCATTGTCCAACATTACAAAAGTTACATAGTTCCAATTTAACTTTTTATTTTGCAATAACTGTAAATTAACATACAAGTCTAAGAAATAATTCAAAGTTATCCCATGTACTCTATACATAACTCCCTCAATGATAAGCTCTTGCAAAACTATAGTATAAAATCACCCTTCTGGAAATACTAGCAAACTAAATTTAACAATACCTTAAAAGGATCATATCCCGCGATTGAGGGGGATTTATTCCAGGAATGCAAGGATGTTTCAACATCCACAAATCAATGTGATACACCACATTAACAAAATTAAGGGCTAAAATTATATAATCATCTCAATAGTTGCAGAAAAAGCATTTGACAAAATATAATATCCATTCATGATAAAAAGGAAAAAAGGCTTTTGACAACATGGCTATAGAGAAACATAGTTCAACAAAATAAAGGCCACATATGACAAGCCCACAGCTAATACCAACTCAATGGTGAAAAACTGAAACTTTTCCTCTAAGATCAGGAACTAGATGTGGAGCCCACTTTCACCACTTTTATTCAACACAGTACTACTGGAAGTGCTAGCTGAAGCTATCATGCAAGAAAAAGATATAAAAGACATCCAAATTAGAAAGGAAGAAATAAAGCACTGTATTTTCAGATGACATATTATAAAGAATCCTTAAGACTCCACCAAAAAAATTAACTGTTAGAACTAATCAATGAATTCAGTAATATTGTAGGATACAAAATTAATATACAATTTTTTCTTCTTCTGGTGAGGACTCTTAAGATCTCTTTTAGCAACTTTCAAATACACAAGACAGTATTGTTAACTATAATCACCATGCTGTACGTGATAACTATAGAAATTATTTATCTTATAACTGGAAGTTTGTAACTTTTACCCATGCTTACTCATTTTGCTTACCCCCTCAACCTCCTCAACTCTGGCAACCACCAATCCATTCTCAGTAGCTATGAGGTTATTTCATTTCTTCTTCCTGGTCTTCTTTTTCCTCTCCCATCTTCTTCATCTACTGATTCCACATATAAGTGAGGTCATACAAATACAGTATTTGTCTTCATCTGACTTGTTTTGCTTAACATAATGCCCTCAAGGTCCATCCATGTTGTTTCCAATGGCAGGGTTTCCTTATTTTTTATGAGGTGAATAGTCTATTTTATCTGCATACCACATTTAATTATTTCATTCATCTGTCAGTGGACGCTGAGGTTGTTTCCATGTCTTGGCTATTGTGTATAATGCTGCAGTGTACATGGAGGTGCAGATATCTTTTTGATATAGTGAGTTTGTTGCCTTCAGATAAATACCCATAGGTAAAATTACTGGATCATATGGTAGTTCTTTTTTGTCCTCTCCTCAAATCTGTATTTTATTTTATTTTTTAAATATTTTCATTTAAATTCAATTAGCCAACATATAGTACATCATTAGTTTTTGATGTAGTGTTCAGTGATTCATTAGTTGCGTATAACACCTGGTGTTCATCCCCTCCTTAATGCTCATCACCCAGTTACCCCAACACCCCACCCTCTCCCTTCTGCAACCCTCAGTTTGTTTCCTGGAGTCCAGAGTCTCTCATGGTTTGTCTCCCTCTTGTTTCTTCCCATTCAGTTTTCCCTCCCTTCCCCTATGGTCCTCTGTGCTATTCCTTATATTCTACATCTGAGTGAAACCATATGACAATTGTCTTTCTCCGATTGACCTTTTTCACTTAGCATAATCCTCTCTAGTTCCATCCATGTCAAGGCAAATGGTAGGTATTCATCCTTTTGGATGGCTGAGTAATATTCCATTGTATATATGAACCACATCTTCTTTATCCATTTATCTGTTGAAGGGCATCTTGGATCCTTCCATGCAATGTCATATGGTAGTTCTATTTTTTTTTTTAAGAAACTCCTATACTCTTTTCCATAGTGACTGTACCAATTTACATTCCCCACTAACAGTGCACAGTGGTGGCTTTTTCTCCATATCCTCGCTAATACTTGTTATTTCTTCTCTTTTTAATAATAGTTATTCTGGATAAAGAAGATGTGGTATATGTATACAGTGGAATATTACTCAAACATCAAAAAGAATAAAATCTTGCCATTTGCAATGATGTGGATGGAACTAGAGGGTCTTATGCTAAGTGAAATAAGTCAGTCAGAGAAAGACAATTATCATATGATCTCACTCATATGTGGAATTTAAGAAACAAAATAGATGAACATAGGGGAAAGAAAGAAAAAATAAAATAAGACAAAATCAGAGAGGGAGACAACCCATGAGAGACTCTTAACTATAGGAAACAGAGAGTTGTTCGAGGGAAAGTGTGTGGGGGGATGGTGTAAATGGGTGATGGGCGTTAAGGAAAGGACTTGATGTGATGAGCACTGGGTGTTATATGCAACTGATGAATCACTGAACTCTACTTCTGAAACTAATAATACACTAAATATTAATTGAATTGATTTTAAATTTTAAAAAACAGTTATTCTAACAGGTGTGAGGTGATATCTCATCATGGTCTTGATTTTCCCTGATGATTAGTGGATGTTGAGCACCTTTTCATGCACCCATTGGCCATTTGTATGTCTTATTTGGAAAAATGTCTATTCAGATCCTCTAACCACTTTTTAACATGATTGCTTGTTTCTGTTGAATTGCAGGAATTATTTATATATTTTGGATACTAACCCCTTATCAAATATGAGATCTTCAAATATTTTCTCTGAGGTTGCCTTTTCATTTTGTTGATGGTTTCCTTTGCTGTACAGAAGCTTTTTCATTTGATGTAGTCCCACTTGGTTAGTTTTGCTATTAGTATCAAATCCAAAAAGCCATCACCAAGACAGCTGTCAAGGAGCTAACTCCCTATATGTTCTTCTAGGAGTTTTATGGTTTCAGATTTTATGTTAAAGTTGTTATTCCATTATAAGTTGATTTTTGTGTATTGTGTAAGATACTGATCCAGTTTTGTTCTTTTGCATGTGACTGTCCAGTTTTCCCAGAATCATTTATTGAGGAGACTGTCCTTCCACCATTGTATATTCTTGGCTCCTTTGTTATAAATTAATGTGTGGGTTTATTTCTGGGCTCTCTATTCTGTTTCATTGATCTATATATTTGTTTGTTTTTGCCAATGACACATTGTTTATTATAGCTTTCTAATTTGTAATATAGTTTGAAATCAGGAAGTGTGATGCCTTCAGCTTTGTTCTTTCTCAGTATTTTTTTAAATTTGGAATTGTGATACCCCCAACTTTGTTTTTCTTTTTCAAGACAGCTTTGGTTATCACAGGTCTTTTGTGGTTCCTTACCAATTTTAAGATTGTTCATTTTGGTTCTGTGAATGTTCCTTCTATTTTTATGCATAAATAAATTTTATTTGATTATGGTGTGAATTTGCTATTTTTAAAAATAAATTTCCATCCAAGTTCATAAACAGTAGGGGACTGTAATTTTACTTTTGTTTTGCTTGTTTTTATTTTTCTTTGTCTGGTTTTGGCATCAGAAATAATACTAGCCTTATAAAATGGGTTGGTAAGATTTTCCTCTTCTTCTATGTTTGGGAAGATATTGTATAGAACTTAACATATTTTTTTCTTTAAATATATGGTAGAATTCTCCAGTAGAATCATCTGAACACAGAGGTTTTATTTTCATTTCATTAAAATTTTAATTAGTTTATTTTATGGCTATAGAACTATTCATTTAGTCTATTTCATTTCACTTGAGTTTTATTATTTTGTGGCCTTGAGGGAATCACATTTATTCTATGTTGTTGAATTCTTGAACATAATATTTGTAGTATTCTCTTACCTTTTTTATATCTGTAAGTTCTGTAATGATATTCCCTAGTCTCTCTCTCTTTCTCTGGATATGGATCCATATATATATAAAGATATATGTATATATCTTTCCTAATCTGGATAGAAGTTTATCAGTTTTGTTTGTCTTTTCAAAAATAAGCTTTTGGGGGACACCCAGGTAGCTCAGTTGGTTGAGCATCTGCCTTCAGCTCAGGTCATGATTCCCAGGGTCCTGGGATGGAGCTCCATGTTGGGTTCCCTGCTCAGTGAAGAGTTTGCCTCTCCTTCTCCCTCTGCTCCTCCCCCCACTCATGCTCTCTCTTGCTCTCTCTCTCTTTCAAATGAATAAAATCTTTTAAAAGTAAGCTTTTGGTTTCATTGTTACTCTCTATGCTTTTTCTGTTTCCAATTTCATTGATTTATGATCCAGTCATATTATCATATTATTATGTTCCTATTGCTTGCTTTGAGTTTATTTTGCTCTTCCTTTTCCAAATTCTTAGGATGGAAGCCTACATTATTAACTTGGGGACTTTTATTTTCTTTTTTTTTATTTTAATGTTTTTTTATTATATTATGTTAGTCACTATACAGTACATCCCTGGTTTCCGATGTAAAGCTCGATGCTTCATTAGTTGCGTATAACACCCAGTGCACCATGCAACATGTGCCCTCCTCACTACCCATCACCAGTCCATCCCTTTCCCCCACCCCCCTCCCCTCTGAAGCCCTCAGTTTGTTTTCTAATAGAAGCATTTATTGCTAAAAAAGAAATTCCTTCTCAGCACTGCTTTAGCAGCATCCCATAAAATTTGTTATGATACGTTTTCATGTTCACTCAATTTTATAGATTTTTGGATTTCCCTTGATTTTCTTTCTTGATCAGTGGATTATTTAGATGTGTTTTGTTTAATGTCCAAGTGACAAGATTTTCCTGTTATCTTTCTGTTATTGATTGCTAGTTTGATTTCACTGTGGTCAGAGAACATACTTGGGGTGGTTTTCATTTTTTTAAGATTTGCTTGTGGCCCAAGAAATGGTCTATCTTTGTAAATGTCCCATGGGTACTTGAAAAATGGGTAATGTGATTCTGTTGAGTAGTGTGTTCTACAGATGTCAATTAGATCCTGTTAGCTGATTGTGTTATTCAATTTTTCTATATCCTTGCTGATTTTCTGTCTAGTAGTTCTATCAATTTCTGAAAGTAAGGTGATGAAGTCCCTAACTGTAATTTTGTATTTTTCTGTTTCTCATTTCAGCTCTTCCAGGTTTTGCTTCACGTATTTTGCAACTCTGTGGATTTTTGCATACACACTTAGATTGCTATATCCTCTTGGTGTAATAACCCTTTGATAATTAGATAATGTCCCTTCTTGTCTACAGTCATTTTCCTAGATCTGAAATCTATTTTCTGTGATATTAATATAGCCACTCCTGCTTTTTAAAATTATATATATATATATATACACTTTTTTTTGTTTTTAGTATAAGTTCCTTTCCTGTAGGTTTCTTATACTTGGGTGCTGTTGTTAAACTCAGTTTGACAAAATCATCTTTCAATTCTAGTGTTTATATTTCCTGACTGTGAGTATATATATACATTTTACTACTATTCTGCCTATGTCCCTGTATTTGAAATGATTATTTTGTAGACAGCAAATTACTGGATCATGTTTGCAATCCATTCTGTCAATGTCAGTCTTTTGCTTGATGTATTTTGTCCATTTATCCTTAATATAATTGTTGATACATTTTGGCCTTTTTTTTTTTTTTTGCTTTCTGTTTGATCTCTCTATTTTTTATTTCCCTTTCCTCTTTTTCCTGCTTTTCTGGGGTTGCGGATATATATATAAATTCCATTGATTCATCTACTGTTTTTACGTGTATCTCTTTTTATAATTTTACAATTTTGTTAGTAGTTTTTCTGGGTATTTCATTATATATACATAACTTTACAGAGTCTACCGGTGTCATTTAATCAGTTCAACTGCAAGATAAAAATCTTACCACCCTTTACATCCTTTACCTTTCCCTGATTAGAAAATAGTGACCTTAAATATTTTTTCTACATACATGTGGAAGCACATCAGACAGCATTATAATTTTTGCTCCAACTTATCAAACATAATTTATAAAGCTCGGGAAGAGAAGGAAAGTATATTGTATTTACCCATATCTTTGTTTACTATGTAATTTTCCCCTTCTTTTGATTTTTTAAAAATTTAAATTCAATTAGCCAACATGTAGCACATCATTAGTTTCAGACGTAGAGTTCAGTAACTCATCAGCTGCATATAACACCCAGTGCTCATCCTTCTTTTATCATTCACTTGCTGTGTAAGAACTTCCTTCAGCCTTTATTTTTAGGGCAGATATGCTGGTGAACAATTTTCTGTTTTCCTTCAACTGAGAAGGTCTTCATTTTCCTCTATTCCCGAATTTTTTTTAAGATGAAGGATTCTGGCTTCATATTTCCTTTTTTTTTTTTTTTCAGCACTTGAAAAGTCACAAGTGGCTTTCAGCCACTTAATTCTTTTTTTAAAAATAGTTTTTTATTATGTTATGTTATTCACCATACAGTACGTCCCAAGTTTTTGATGTAAAGTTCCATGATTGATTACTTGCATATAACAATCAGTGCACCATGCAATACATGCCCTCCTTAATACCCATCACCAGCCTATCCCAATCCCCCCTCCCCTCTGAAGCCCTCAGTTTGTTTCCCAGAGTCCATAGTCTCTCATGGTTCATTCCCCCTTCTGTTTACCCCCCCTTCCTTCTTCCCTTTCTTCTACCAATCTTCCTACTTCTTATGTTCCATAAATGAGTGAAACCATATGATAATTGTCCTTCTCTACTTGACTTATTTCGCTTAACATTATCTCCTCCAGTCCCGTCCATGTTGCAGCAAATGTTGAGAAATGGTTCTTTTTGATGGCTGAGTAATATTCCATTGTATATATGGACCACGTCTTCTTAATCCAGTCATCTGTTGAAGGGCATCTCGGCTCCTTCCACTATTTAGCTATTGTGGACAATGCTACTATGAACATTGGGGTGCATAAGGCCCTTCTCTTCACTATGTCTGTATCTTTGGGGTAAATACCCAGAAGTGCAATTGCCGGATCATAGGGGAGCTCAATTTTTAACTTTTTAAGGGACCTTCACACTGTTTTGCAAAGTGGCTGTAACAACTTGCATTCCCACCAACAGTGTAAGAGGGATCCCCTTTCTCCACACCTTCTCCAACATTTGTTGTTTCCTGCCTTGTCAATTTTTGCCATTCTAACTGGCATAAGGTGGTATCTCAATGTGGTTTTGATTTGAATTTCCCTGATGGCTAATGATGTTGAACATTTTTTCATGTGTCTGTTAGTCATTTGTATGTCTTCAGAAGGGGGAATGAAACATGAGAGACTATGGACTCTGAGAAACAAACTGAGGGCTTCAGAGGGGAGGGGGGTGGGGGAATAGGATAGGCTGGTGATGGGTATTATGGAGGGCACCTATTGCATGGTGCACTGGGTGTTATACGCAACTAATGAATCATGGAACTTTACATCAAAAACCAGGGATGTACTGTATGGTGACTAACATAATATAATAAAAAATATTATTAAAAAAAAGACTGGTATCCAAGATCTTCAGCCACTTAATTCTATCCTCCATGGCTTTTTTTTTTTAAGATTTTATTTATTTACTTGAGAGAGAGAGAGAGAGTGCACGAGTGAAGGAACACAAGCAGGGGGAGCCACAGAGGGAGAGGGAGAAGCAGACTCCTCACTGAGCTGGGAGCCCAATGCGGGACTCAATCTCAGAACCCCAATATCATGACCCGAGCCAAAGCAGCCACTTAACCAACCGAGCCACCCAGGCGCCTGTATCCTCTATGATTGCTGATGAAAAAACCACTGTCATTAACTTGTTTTTCCGTATAGATAAAGTAACCTTCCTTTCTCAGTACTTTGAAGATTTTTTTCCCCTTGGTCTAGTTTTCAGATATTTGACTATGATGTGTTTTCGGGTGGATTTCTTTGGGTTTAATCTCATATGGCATTATCTCAGCTTCTTTTATAAAATGTTTTATTTAAATTCAATTTAGTTAACATATAGTGTATTATTAGTTTCAGGGGTAGAATTTAGTGATTCATCAGTTGCATATAAAACACAGTGCTCATTTAAATCAAGTGCTCTCCTTAATGCCCATCACCCGATTATGACATCCACCCCCCACCTCCCCTCCAGCAACCCTCAGTTTGTTTCTTCTAGTTAAGAGTCTCTTATGGTTTGCCTCCCTCTCTGTTTCCATCTTATTTATAAGATAAAATATGTAAGATATATTATATATCTTATAAGATAAAATTAGCTTCTTCTATGTGTAGCTTTATGTCCTTTGCCAAATTTGGGGAATTTCAAACACTATGTTTTCAAATACCTTTAAGCTCTACTCTTTTTCTTTTCTCCTACGGGATACTAATAAGACAAATGTTACATTTTCTGTTAGTGTCTTATAGGTCCTTGAAATTTCTTTTGTTTTTTTAGTCTATTTACTTTCTGTTGTTCCGATAGAATAATTTCTATCATTTTTTAAAGATTTTATTTATTTATTTTTCAGAGAAAGGAGAGCACAAGCAGGGGGAGTGGCAGGCAGAGGGAGAAACAGGCTCCCTGAAGAGCAAGGAGCCCAATGTGGGACTCGATCCCAGGACCTTAGGATCATGACCTGAGCCAAAGGCAGCCACTTAACCAACTGAGCTACCCAGACATCCCTAATTTCTATCATTTTATCTTCAATTTCAGTGATTATTGCTTCTGTCCTCTCCACTCTGCTGTTCAACCCATTCACTGAGTTTATATTTTTGGTTATTGTATTTTTCATCTCTTTTTAAAATTATCTTTTGTTTTTTCGATGAGACATTCTACCTCATTGCTGACAGTTTCTATTTTTTCTTCTTTTTTTCTTGTATGTGTTCATAATTCTTCACTGAAGCATTTTTAGAATGATTGGCTTAAAATCTTTGCAAGGTAATTTTGACATTTCTTTATGTTGGTGTTGGTATGTATTATCTTTTTTTTCATTCATGTTGAGATATGACTGGTTCTAATTCTGATAATAACTTTTTTAAAGATTTTATTTATTTATTTTAGAGAGGGGGAGGGGCTGAGGGGGAGGGAGAGCAGTGCCCCATGTGGGGCTTGATCTCATGACCCTGAGATCATGACCTGAGCCAAAACCAAGAGTCAGACACTTAAACGACTAAGCCACCCAGGTGCCCCTGAAAATAACATTTGATCAAACTTGGACATTTGGGGTTTTATGTTATGAGATTCTGGATTTAATTTAAATCTTGTGTTTTATATAGCTTTCTTTCACATTGCTCTAACAGGGAATGATATGATGTCTTCTTGTTACTGCCAGGTCAGGGTAGAAGTTCAAGTTTCCTTGGCCTAGTTTGGCCTCCATTCACACTTGGTGGGAGCTTCTCGTTACTGCTGATTGGGATTGGGGGTTCAACTCTCCATTAAACCTCAATTTAATATCTCACTGGCTGGGAGAGTCAGGAATGCCTCATTACTACTCATCTGGTGACCTCCACTATGGTGGTTGTGACAGTTCCAATTCTCCACTGGACCTCCAGTGGTACAATAGAAATGGGGAGGGAAAGAGGTAACTTGGTACTGCTGGGTAGGGGTAGAAATCCAGATTCCCCATGTGGTCTTCACTGACACCATGGGAGGGGAGCTGTTATTATGGTGTAGGGATGAAAGTCCTAGATCCTTACTCTGACTTTTCTGAAATCACCATGGTTTTAGAGAGGGAATTTGAGCTCCTGTTACAGCCTGCTGAAGGTGGAAGTCTAGGATCACATTCTTCCTTTGTTGGTGGGGTTGGGGTGGGGGCAAGAGTTTTCCTGTGGCGTTTGACTGCAGATGAACAAATACGTCTAAAAATTTGCTGTGTCAGCATTCTCCTTTCCAGGCCCCATTGACTAAGGTGAGCAGGATTTTCTTGGGACTCTTTTTGTGTGCATAGTTTGAATTTTCTAGGCTGCCACCTTTTCCAGTACCCAGTCTGGGATATATTAGACAAAAAGAAAACCCATGAAACTCACCATGATGTTGTGCCTCAGGACCTGAGATCCATAATTCCTTTTCCTTATTTTCTCCACCTTTCAATATCTTCTTATTTCTGTTTTGTGCATAATGGCCAGGATTTTAGTTTTACTTACCAGGAAGAGTAGAGAAATGTATGTCTATATCATCTTCCTAGAAATAAAAGTCCAGTAAATGATTTTTATCCTTAAATTTCTTAAAAATACTTAATAGATCTGGGGAAAATGACACAGAATGCAAAACTGTTATACACTTTAAATGTCAAGATAAAAATATACAAATAAATAAGTATGTCAATTATATATACCTGTTTGCTATTTTCATGGAATTGTTTTGACCATGGTTAATTTAACATCTTCATCCATGTTCTTCTCACCTTGAGGAAGACAGGACTGCAGCCTCTTCTGTAAAGATAAACAATCAGAAACAGTTAAGAACAAGGCAATTTCTTTTTTTTTTTAAAGATTTTATTTATTTATTAGACAGAGACAGAGACAGCCAGCGAGAGAGGGAACACAAGCAGGGGGAGTGGGAGAGGAAGAAGCAGGCTCATAGCGGAGGAGCCTGATGTGGGACTCGATCCCGGAACGCCGGGATCACGCCCTGGGCCGAAGGCAGACGCTTAACCGCTGTGCCACCCAGGCGCCCCAAGAACAAGGCAATTTCTTAATCCCATCCATGAGGTAGTCCTTCCCCATAGCAGGACCTTCATTACCACCACACACACTTCAAGTCATCTTTGCTTAGATTGGGACTTTCATTTTTGACCCTCACAAAACATCAGACTAAGACCATATCTCACCATCTCAATGCTGTCTGTCTCAACACTCAACATTCAACAATACCAAGATGTAGCTACTGAACTTGTGGTTTGTGTTTTAAATACTAGGTGGAATATATAAGAATTTTTAAAAAATTTTTATCTATTTGTCAGAAAGAGAGCAAGAGCACAAGCAGGGGGAGTGGCAGAGGCAGAGGGAGAAGCAGGCTCCCCACTGAGCAAGGAGCCTGATGAGGGATTCAATCTCAGGACCCTGGGATCATGACCTGAGCCAAGGCAGATGCTTAACTGACTAAGCCACCCAGGCATCCCTGAATATATAAGAATTGAGAGAGAAACTACATGAAAATTAAGCATTTCCACACAAAAACAAATGAGAAATACTGAATGGATCCTGGAAATATCTGAGGGGGGAGATAAAATCCACTGAGTTCAGAAGTTTAGTGAAAAGGTGGAAAGAGAAGAAAGACCTGGTGCTTGAAAGCTGAAAGTACTTCAGAGAAGAGTTATGTCTATAGGGGCTTCTGCTGTATAAATATGTGGGAGTAAACCCACTGACACTGGGAGATGGCCCTTGTGGGTTATATGCAGTCTAATAAAATCACTCTATATGACTGAAATAATGCATTCTCATGAAAATATCTCATATTGCCAGGTTAGGCAAGCAGCCCATTTTTGTCCAGGAGAGAGCCCTCACCCTTGGTCCTCACACAAGGAACTAGATCCAGCTCAGATCAGGGGATAACACTTTAGTTCTTAGAACAAAAAATAAAAACATTTGTGTCATAGTATGATAATTCTTTTGACTAGAATCCTTTTAAATATGAAAGGAATGAAAAATTACAAAAGTAGGCTAAAATGTTAAGTAAAGATTACTGGATGGAAAGGAGTTGAAATAAATAAAGGATTTAAAAAAAGATGCCCTTAAGTAGATGAATGTATAAAGAAGATATGGTTCATATATACAATGAAATATTACTCAGCCATCAGAAAGGATGAATACCCACCATTTGCATTGACATGGGTGGAACTGGAGGGGATTATGCTAAGTGAAGTAAGTCAAGCAGAGAAAGACAATTATTATATGGTTTCACTTATTGGTGGAAAATAAGGAATTGCACAGAAGACCACCGGGGAAGGGAGGGAAAAAAGAATGGGAAGAAACTAGAGAGGAAGACAAACCGTGAGAGACTGTTGAGTCTGGGAACCAAACTGAAGGTTACAGAAGGGATGGGGGTGGAGGAATGGGATAACCAGGGGATGGGTATTAACGAGGGCACATGTGGAGGTGAGCACTGGGTGTTATATGAAACTAATGAATCATTGAACACTACAGCAAAAACTATTGATGTACTATATGTTGACTAATTGAACATAAGTAAAAAAGAAAAAATAAATAAAATGACTTGCAAAATGTCTAACATAGGTGTAATCTCAACAAACAGCATGTAAGATGTAAAAATATAAACTAGTGCTTCTCAACCAATTTGTAAAAATGACTTTTTTTCTCAGAAAGATATAGGCCAAACAGACAGAAACAACTAGAACTAGGGCAAACCCTCATCCTTTTATATACAAAATATTCCTTCCCCATAGTAGGGCCCTGAGTGCCACTACACACATCTCTAGTAACCTCTGCTCAGACTCAGACACATATCACTGTCCATTGCACCAAGGCATAACATCATCTCACAGTAGGATTTTTGACCATTCTTTAGATCCATTCCATCAACTAGTATGCTGTCAAGAGTAAATACTACTGAATTTGTGGCAGAACAAGATGCTCCAGACTTGATGAAATAGCAATTTCAATTCTTCTCAAACCTAGCTGATATCTCTTGCTGCAGAAATCTCATCATAAATGGCCATTTCCTTTCCTTTGTGATTGGAGGTCATCTGTATATCCTATACTTTAGCACAAAGTTCCACTAAAGAAAGGCCCAAAAAAGGAGGTCAAGAAAGAGAAGAGGAGGGGGTGCCTGGGTGGCTCAGTCAGTTAAGTGGCTGCCTTCTGTTCAGGTAATGATCTCAGGGTCCTGGGATAGATAGAGCCCCGCATCAGCCTCCCTGCTCAGTGGGGAGTCTTCTCCCTCTCCCTCGGCCCCTCCCCCTGCTTGTACATTCTCTCTCTTTCTCTCTTTCTCTCTCCCTCTTAAATAAATAAATAAAATATTTAAAAAAAGAAAAAGAGGGGGATTGCTGTGAGCAATAAATGGAGTAAGGATGGAAAATATTATTGCTGAGGTTAAAGGGGCATTATGAAAGGATGGTGAAAAGTGTGAGTGATTATATTTTACAGTTGGGAAGCAGATTGCACTGGCTTTGTGGGAAGGCTTTCCCTATAACAAGTTTGCTATATTTACCCTCTGTGTGACTACTGAACAATGGACAAAGAGGTTGTAGTGGAACTGACTAAAAAAAGGTCCTCCAGAATCAGTCCATGTTGTATGGAGAAGAGAGCCTAGGTCTGAAAGGCTATAGTTAGGAATCAGTCTAATAAGTGATGAAATTTTCCACAAAATATGGCCACATCCTTGGATGAGAAATTGCTGAAGGTAAAAAATTAAGCTTCTGGTAAACAGGCCATCCAGAATTTATCCTCTGACAGAGAAAACCTCCTCAAGTTCTTGCCATATTTCTGACATGCTCTATCCATACTAGGGTCATTATAGCTATTCCAGGCAGCTCTATATAATCTCAAAGCCTACCCAGTATACATTCTCAGTTCGTGCAACTTTAATAAATTCTGCATAAAGATCCTCACTAACATGCTCCACATCTTCATCATTGTCCTACTATGCCAAAGGACCCACATTTAATTCTTTTAGAACTAGGCCTTGTATTACATAGGTCTCTCCCATGAGGTCTTCAGCTCAAGACCCAAGCTCTAAGACCCAAGTACTGTTTACATACTGGAGTATGTCCTGGTCTAGGAGGGGGCCATAGCAACACTAGTCATTTTGCCCATCTGCCAGCCATAGCTTATATTACCAAGGCTTTCACTACTCTACTAAAATTCTAGTGAGCCCACTGTACTATGGCGTATAGGTCCAGTTCCAAAACTTTAGGTTGTGCTCAATATGGTACAGGTCTTCACTTCTACTATATTACCTAGGCCTGCTCTACTCTTGAATACCACACATAGACATACTACACTGTCCCCTTACTCAATGAAATCATCACAGTTCAGCCCCATCACATTTCAGGATGCCATTTTGTATACTTTATGCGTGCACCAGCCCAACCCCCCCCCCGTTTGAAAGACCATCTCCTTCATGTAAAAGAGAGAAATCTTACTTGCTCCCTCCTCTGGATGATACCCATTGTTCATGTTTGTTAGGGATGGTCTTTCCCCTACCCTGGCCTGTTGATCCTGCAGTGCAGCCCATAGTTCCTCCCTGGACAGGCCCACTACCACAGTGCTGGGATGAAGATATGACTTAAATATGGGCTCATTTAGCAGTAGACTAGGATGAGGATAAATACTGGAAGAGATTTCCTGTGCTTGGAAAAGCTCACGCATATATCAGGAAATCTAGATGTGTAACCTCAAGTTTTCTTAACTGATGTGGGGTCTCTGAAAAGATGTGGTCAGGAAGTCAGTCTGAATGGAAAGGTTTCAACTAGAAATAAGGCCTCAGGTTTTTATGGGCTGAGGGGTTTCTGCTGGAGAAAGGCAGCCAAGTAGGACATTAGAGGTTCCCTGCCTACCGTAGAATCCTCACCACAGCTCCACAGTCATTTTTATAGCCCATAACCTAATCCTCATTTCTAAAGCTTCCACCATTAATAGACCAAACAGAATATGGTATAAGGTCTGAGAATATGGTATAAATTCTGCGAGCAGAAGTATGTGCTATGGAAAAGCATATTAAGGTTTGATACTTTTTTTAAAAATTAAACAACAACAACAACAACAACAACAACAACAACAACAACAACAACAACAACAACAACAACAACAACAACAACAACAACAACAACAACAACAACAACAACAACAACAACAACAACAACAACAACAACAACAACAACAACAACAACAACAACAACAACAACAACAACAACAACAACCTGTCAGAACCAATGTTTTTAGAACTCTGGAATCTAATTAAAAACTTACAAATTAAATTTCTGTAAGAGGACATAGTGGCATTTTAATCTTTTTTTTTTTCAAGATTTTGTTTAAATTCAAGGTAGTTTACATATAATGTAGTATGAGTTTTGGGGGTAGAATTTAGTGATTTATCAATTGTATATAACACCCAGTGCTCATTATATCAAGTGCCCTCCTTAATGCTCATCACCCAATTACCACATCCCCCCCCACCTCCCCTCCAGCAACCCTCAGTCTCTTCCCAATATTTAAGAGTCTCTTAGGGTTTGCCTCCCTCTCTGTCGTTTTTTTTTAAATTAAGATTTTATTTATTAATTTGCCAGAGAGAGAGAGTACAAACAGGGTGAGCAGCAGGCAGAGGAAGGAGCAGACTCCCTGCTGAGCAAGAAGCCCAATGAAAGACTCGATCCCAGGACCCTGGGATCATAACCTGAGCTGAAGGCAGACACTTAACTGACTGAGCCACCCAGGCATCCCTCCCTCTCTGTCTTTATCTTATTTTATTTTACCTTCCCTTCCCCTATGTCCATCTGTTTTCCTTCTTAAATTCCACAAATGAGTGAAATCATATGGTATTTGTCTTTCTCTGACTATTTCATCCAGCATAATACACTCTAGGCATTTTTACTTACCCATTTACCATCTCTCACCTCCCAGCGCAGTGTAGCTGTGAGGATGGTAACATGTGCACCTGGTGAAGCTTGCTGATGTCAGAGGAGGCAATATAGAACTTGTTCTCAAAGAACTGTGGTTGTGTTTTTACCTATCTCGTGGTTCCCTGAGAGACTGGTTCAAGAATGTTCTCAAGGCTGAAGGAGCCTCCAAGGCAACATTTGTTGAAGACATTTAAATGCAGATATACTAGCTGCAGCTGCCTGCAGAGGAGGCAAATGGCGGATAGACTGAAAAGCCTGGGAGGGAAGAAGTTGCAGAAGAAGATAAATGGGGGGAAAGTGCTAAGAAAAGCTCATGCATATACCAGGAAATCTAGATATTTGTGCACATGCCCAGGACTGACATGTTTTCAGGAAAGACATGGGGTGACCCTAAGCTTTCATCTCTGGTTGATCTTTAGGCTTTACACAAACAAGAAATGAAGACTAAGGTAGAATTATGAATGACCTGATTAATCTTTATAAAGTACTACTATACAGAGCCAAACAGCAAGCAACAGGAAAGCATCTTGTTTTCCTCAAGGGATTTAAAGAAATCTGTATCAAACCACTAGCTGACCATTAAGCCAAATGGAACAGACTTCAGTGACCACACATGACATAAAAGAATACAGACTTTACAAAATAGTTTAAAAAGTCACTAAATGACAAACAGCAACAACCCAAAACAAACAGCAACAACAAACCTTGGGAAGAGGGAGGAAATCTTGATTTCTAGAGTTATCACATAATAACATTTGCAATGTCCAGTTTTCAACAAAAATTTTAAAAGCATTGCAAAGAGACAGAAAGTGTGATCCATTCAAAAGAAAAGAGAAATTGATGGAAAATATCCCTTAAGAAGCTCAGATAATCAGTGAATTTGAAAATAGGTCATTTGAAATTATTGTCTGAGGAGCAGAAAGAAAAGAGAATGAAGAAAAAATGAACAGAACCTAAGAGACCTGTGGAAAACATCAAGTGTATGAACATATGTTTAATGGGAATCCCAAAAGGAGAAGAGAGAGAAAAGGGGGCAGAAAGAATATTTTGAAAAAATAATGGTCAAAACTTTCCCAATTTTGATGAAAGTTGTGAATCTGTGCATCCAAGAAACCCAAAAATCTCCAAGTGGATAAACTCAAAAAGATCCATACTGAGACACATTATAATGTTCTTGGACACCGCCATTTTTTCCAGCTTTGAAACCACACAAAGTATTTAAAAATCTTATCCAAGCCACCCATTTCTCCTCAGTTCCAGCTATATATCTCTAACTACTATTCCAGGCACAGCACCCCAGATCCTCACATATTTGCAAGAGGAGGTTGAACAGGTTAAATGGGAAGGAATGATGACTAGGATGCTGTAGACAAGGCAGCAAACGTTCTGAAAATCTCTATTCTCTTTGGCTTCCAGGACCACAAACATGCTCTTTCATTTGCCTGGAATGTTTTTCTTCTATTCTTCACCAAGTAATTCCTAATCATCCTATGGTTCTCATTTTATAGGCTGCTTATTTTCCCTGGGATGTTTTCCCTGACCATACTAAACTAGGTTATATTTTTCTGGTCCATGCTGAAGAGCACATGAATCAATAGGAGGTCCTATTCCTTCTTACTTGTAACTGAACATTTAATGTTCTTCCTTCATTACTCAACTCTGAGTTCACTATTTTAAGCCCAATGTCTTGCCCAATGCTTAAAATATAGTAACTCAGTAACTATTTCTGATTTAAATAAATAAAATACCTGGGCCAGAGTAGGTGACAATAATGTAGCCATTGCTATGGCTGCTAAAATTCTAGTTTGGAACAAGGGTTGTTGGAGGAGAAGAGATAAGGAGGTATAGAGAGAACATGGCAAATTTCTGGACACTCAAGAAGGATTGGTTTTGAGGGAAGAAATTGCTGGTTATTTGTACCAACACTGACCTAGAAGTAGCCTGGGCATAATTCCAAATATTTTTCTTTCAATCTCCAAATACCAGCAGTTACCAACTGGAATTTACATCCATGTTTCATCTCTCTCCCTGTTCCTAATCTCAGCTCAGCCACACTGAACTGCATGCATATCCTCTCAGACTCCAAATCCTTACTTCTGTGCTATTACCCTTGCCTAAAATGTCAATCATACTCCATGTGGAACACTCCATATCATTCATTAAGTTTCAATTCATTTTACTGATATCAGTATTTGTAGGATTACTAAAAAATGTATAGACTTGTTGAATCATTATTTCTGTTTACATGAAACTAATATAACACTATGTTAAATATACCTGAATAAAAGCAAATATTTGGGGGATCCTATATTCTTTTCCTTAAAGTTTAAGTTAGAATAATAACAATAGTGATTATTGAGGACTACTATATATGGGACACATCAACCCTGTAATGAGAATTATTTGCTAAAGTTTTCAGATAAGAAAAATGAGGCTTGGAAAGGTAAAGAAACAGGTTCAAAGTTAAAATGAGTAAAAGAGTTTAGTGAAAGAGTACAGACTTAAATCATAGCATGTGTATCGTCATGGACTGTGTCTTATGCACCACACCTTTCAAATCACAAATTGATAGTTCTAAAAGCATCTTCAGCCTAACTGGAGTCCAGGTATTGAGATGGAGGTAGTAGACAGGTATGGAAATTAGGCAGTTTCATATTCATCATGAAAATGTATCAGTATGAAATAAGAAAGCTTACTGGAATGAATATGATGGAAGTTCGTGTTTATAATCTTTAATATACCAATATCTTATTTAAACTCGGAAAAATGTGAATGGAAATGGAATTTATTTAATATAGTAGATATCTGTGGTTCAGAAAATAAGTTCAACTTTATCCCTTTTCTCTTTAATAGATATTAATGATGATGCACAGAATATAGTTATAAAGTTGGTTTTATGAACTGCTAGTTTGTTTCCATGATTTTATGTTATTATTTCATTATATTTTCCATTTATCATAAAAGTAAAACATTTTTAGAGAAGATAAAAATATATAGAATAGAAATGATAAATCCCACAAACATGTCATTACTGCATTCCACACATTCTGAGAGAATTACACAGTCAGATATACCTAAGGCTTTGGCATACATCTGCCCCCCCTTTTTTTTACTCTGCATATGTTTTTTTGGATATATAAAATATATTTTACATTATTAAGATGACATTCTATAAGTAATTTTGCATTCAATATATGCAAAGTCTTTATTAAGGCTTTATTTTTCATATTTCATATTATTCAAAAGCAAAATAAAACACAAGCAAAAGTGATATGAAATACAAGAGTAATAAAAAATATATTCATATTAAGAACCCAAACATTCTATAAACACTGCAGTGAATAAAATCTGGAACTGGTTAAAAATTAAATCATGGCTTGTAAACAAGATGATACTATATCAAAAATCGAAGAGTATTATTGAAAATTACATGAGTTGACAACTATGATGACAAAGGCCTACAGGTTAATGATGGTAGAGTAAAAAGATGTAAAGAATATTGTTGACTTGCCAGAGCAGAAATGGATGACCTGATATAGTATTGTGATAAATAAACACATATCCATTACATTTCTTGAAGCTCAATGAAATCTTACCTAACGTGAAAGCAATAGTACTTCAGAGATAAGAGTTAAGATGGCAGAGAAGTAGGGGAATCCTAAACTTGTCTCATCCAAAACACAGGTAGATCATTATCAAATCATTCTGAACACCCAAGAAATCAATCAGAGGTCTGAGAGAACAAAAACTGATAGTTTACAAGTAGAAAAGTGACCACCTTTTGTAAAGTAGGAGATGCAGAGAGTTGACCTGGGGGAGATAGCTGCGGGTACAGTGGCAGGGAGGGCGCTCTGCTTACAGAAGCCACTATAAAGTATTATAAGCAGCAGAGAACAAAATCTGAACTTTTAGAGTCCACTATCATGGGGGACGTGTCTGGCTTAAAGGCGCAAAGCAGGGTGGAATCTCATGAGTGACAGCATGGTTTAAGGATCCCCTGGGTCATAAGAAAAATGGGGGGGGGGCACCGACATGCCGCATTGTTCTGAGGAACAGAAATGGGGAAGCCATCTGAGAACAGTGAGTCTTGGTGCTGGCTTTCTGCTCTGTTTTGCCATAAACAGTGAACTGCAGCATGGTCGTGTGACTGCTTTCCTGGGATGGGATGGCAAGTGGCAAAAGCATGGTAGGACCATCCCCCAGAAGAACAACATGGGTCCACACCACGGGAGTCCCTTAAATTCGGAGTTTTGAAACTCAGTCATGCACCTTAGATCAAAACAAAACAAAACAACAACAACAACAACAAAAACCTTGGACACAGGTGAGGTGAATGCAGGATTCTAACAGAATCCAGGGTCACAGGAAAGGTGATTGCTCTTCTGTGAGGGCTCACTGAAGGATGGGGGGGTAGAACTTTCAGCTCCAGAGCAGGGCACCACCATATTCACCCAGCCCATCATCAGTGTGGAAAGCCTTCAGGAAGCAAAACAGCATCACCTAGTGGAGGATAGAGCCATGTACACCAAGCCCCACCCACCTGCACCCTGGAGACCTGGCTCCCCTAGGGCAGGTCCACCTGAGAATTAGCTCAACAGGCCCCTCCCCCAGAAGACCAGCACTAACAACTTGCTCACAACAAGTCTACTGTTCATAGGGTGCTGCAAAGGTTCAGCTCTAGGGGAAATAGGATCTAGCTTCCTCTTTCTTTTTATTCTTTATTTTTTATTATTATTTTTCATTAATTTTCTTATTTTTAATTCCATACATCTAGGTTTCTTTTTTTTCTTTTTCCTTTTCCTTTTGGACAAAATGACATGACAGAGAAATTCATCCCAAAAGAAAGAAAAAGTAGTAGAAATCATGGCCAGGGATTTATTCAATACAGATATAAGTAAGATGTCTAAACTAGAATTTAAAACAACAATTATAAGGATACTAGCTGGGCTTAAAAAAGCATAGAAGACACTAGAGAATCCCTTACTGCAGATATAAAGAACTAAAATTTAGTCAAGCCAAAATTAAAAATGCAAACTCAAATGAAGACCATAAAAATGAGGATGAATGAAGCAGAGGAGCAAACCAGTGATATAAAAAATAAAATTAAGGAAAATAATGAAGCTGAAAAAGAGAGGGAAAGAAAAGTAATAGACCATGAAGGTAGCCTTAGGGAACTAAGGGACACCTTAAAGCATAATAACATTCATATCATAGAGGTCCAGAAGATGAAGAGAAAGAAAAGGGGGCAGAAGGTTTATTTGAGCAATTATAACTGAAAACTTTCCTAATCTGGGGAAGGATGCAGACATAAAAATCCAAGAAGCACAAAGAACTCCCATTAAATTCAACAAAAGCCAACCATCGCCAAGGCATATCATAGTCAAATTCACAAAATACACAGACAAGGAAAGAATCCTGAAAGCAAAAAGGGAAAAAAATGTCCTTGCTACAAGGGAAGACAGATTAGTTTTGCACCAGATCTGTCCACCAAAACCTGGCAGGTCAGAAAGGAGTAGAAAGAAATATTCAATGTGCTGAGTGGGAAAAATGTACAGCCAAGAATTCTTTATCCAGCAAAGCTGTCATTCAGAATAGAAGGAGAGATAAAGAGTTTCCCAGACAAAAACTAAAGCCATGGGGGACCAAGGATGGGGCAAGATGGTGGAGGAGTAGGGAACCCCATTTCAACCAGTCCCCTGAATTCTAGCTGAATATCTACCAAACCATTCTGAAAACCCATGAAATCAACCTGAGATGTAAGAATATATATCTGAATCTCTACAAGCAGAAAAACACTGCCTGTTGTGAGGTACGAAGGGCAGAGTCATGAATCTGTGGGCAGATATCAGAAGATAAGCAGAAGGAGGAGGGAGCCACCATAAGCTGGCTCCTGGAAAGTGATATAACACCTGAGCACAAAAGCGTCCTGTGCCAGAAAAGGCAAAAACTCCAGAGCAGTAGCAGCTGGGAAAGAGCTTTAGAGCAGTGCTCAAACAGGATCCAGGAGCTGTGGGGGCCTGTGTGTAAACCTGGGACTATTCACGGTTTTAGAAGGACAAAGGGCAGAGACCAGCCTGGGCCCCTGGGTCAAACTTTGACAGTGTCACTGTGGGTGCACAACGCCAGAGGCTGTGGTTTTCAGCAGGGCATACAGAAATGGAGACAGTGTGTCCTGGAGGGTTCAGTGAAGAGAGTACACAGCAATTTCTCTGCTCTGGGACAGAGGTTTGGGTGTGACCATTTTTGCTCTGACCCTCAGAATAGGCACATACAGTCGCCAGAGAACAAAACC
>NW_024423319.1:77347464-77375554 GCF_017311325.1 Ursus maritimus
TGGTGCTGGCTTTCTGCTCTGTTTTGCCATAAACAGTGAACTGCAGCATGGTCGTGTGACTGCTTTCCTGGGATGGGATGGCAAGTGGCAAAAGCATGGTAGGACCATCCCCCAGAAGAACAACATGGGTCCACACCACGGGAGTCCCTTAAATTCGGAGTTTTGAAACTCAGTCATGCACCTTAGATCAAAACAAAACAAAACAACAACAACAACAACAAAAACCTTGGACACAGGTGAGGTGAATGCAGGATTCTAACAGAATCCAGGGTCACAGGAAAGGTGATTGCTCTTCTGTGAGGGCTCACTGAAGGATGGGGGGGTAGAACTTTCAGCTCCAGAGCAGGGCACCACCATATTCACCCAGCCCATCATCAGTGTGGAAAGCCTTCAGGAAGCAAAACAGCATCACCTAGTGGAGGATAGAGCCATGTACACCAAGCCCCACCCACCTGCACCCTGGAGACCTGGCTCCCCTAGGGCAGGTCCACCTGAGAATTAGCTCAACAGGCCCCTCCCCCAGAAGACCAGCACTAACAACTTGCTCACAACAAGTCTACTGTTCATAGGGTGCTGCAAAGGTTCAGCTCTAGGGGAAATAGGATCTAGCTTCCTCTTTCTTTTTATTCTTTATTTTTTATTATTATTTTTCATTAATTTTCTTATTTTTAATTCCATTTTTATTTATTATTATTTTTAATTTTTATTTATATATATTTATTTTATTTTATTTTTAGATCTAGATTCTTTTAACAAGCAGACCAAAACACACCCAACATCTAGGTTTCTTTTTTTTCTTTTTCCTTTTCCTTTTGGACAAAATGACATGACAGAGAAATTCATCCCAAAAGAAAGAAAAAGTAGTAGAAATCATGGCCAGGGATTTATTCAATACAGATATAAGTAAGATGTCTAAACTAGAATTTAAAACAACAATTATAAGGATACTAGCTGGGCTTAAAAAAGCATAGAAGACACTAGAGAATCCCTTACTGCAGATATAAAGAACTAAAATTTAGTCAAGCCAAAATTAAAAATGCAAACTCAAATGAAGACCATAAAAATGAGGATGAATGAAGCAGAGGAGCAAACCAGTGATATAAAAAATAAAATTAAGGAAAATAATGAAGCTGAAAAAGAGAGGGAAAGAAAAGTAATAGACCATGAAGGTAGCCTTAGGGAACTAAGGGACACCTTAAAGCATAATAACATTCATATCATAGAGGTCCAGAAGATGAAGAGAAAGAAAAGGGGGCAGAAGGTTTATTTGAGCAATTATAACTGAAAACTTTCCTAATCTGGGGAAGGATGCAGACATAAAAATCCAAGAAGCACAAAGAACTCCCATTAAATTCAACAAAAGCCAACCATCGCCAAGGCATATCATAGTCAAATTCACAAAATACACAGACAAGGAAAGAATCCTGAAAGCAAAAAGGGAAAAAAATGTCCTTGCTACAAGGGAAGACAGATTAGTTTTGCACCAGATCTGTCCACCAAAACCTGGCAGGTCAGAAAGGAGTAGAAAGAAATATTCAATGTGCTGAGTGGGAAAAATGTACAGCCAAGAATTCTTTATCCAGCAAAGCTGTCATTCAGAATAGAAGGAGAGATAAAGAGTTTCCCAGACAAAAACTAAAGCCATGGGGGACCAAGGATGGGGCAAGATGGTGGAGGAGTAGGGAACCCCATTTCAACCAGTCCCCTGAATTCTAGCTGAATATCTACCAAACCATTCTGAAAACCCATGAAATCAACCTGAGATGTAAGAATATATATCTGAATCTCTACAAGCAGAAAAACACTGCCTGTTGTGAGGTACGAAGGGCAGAGTCATGAATCTGTGGGCAGATATCAGAAGATAAGCAGAAGGAGGAGGGAGCCACCATAAGCTGGCTCCTGGAAAGTGATATAACACCTGAGCACAAAAGCGTCCTGTGCCAGAAAAGGCAAAAACTCCAGAGCAGTAGCAGCTGGGAAAGAGCTTTAGAGCAGTGCTCAAACAGGATCCAGGAGCTGTGGGGGCCTGTGTGTAAACCTGGGACTATTCACGGTTTTAGAAGGACAAAGGGCAGAGACCAGCCTGGGCCCCTGGGTCAAACTTTGACAGTGTCACTGTGGGTGCACAACGCCAGAGGCTGTGGTTTTCAGCAGGGCATACAGAAATGGAGACAGTGTGTCCTGGAGGGTTCAGTGAAGAGAGTACACAGCAATTTCTCTGCTCTGGGACAGAGGTTTGGGTGTGACCATTTTTGCTCTGACCCTCAGAATAGGCACATACAGTCGCCAGAGAACAAAACCTCAAAAAACGAATTTCCAAGGAAACCCAGCCCTTCAACGGGGGAGGAGCAGAGCAACTCTGCCCAAGCAG
The DNA here is from genome assembly GCF_017311325.1 of Ursus maritimus. NCBI lineage: Eukaryota > Metazoa > Chordata > Mammalia > Carnivora > Ursidae > Ursus > Ursus maritimus. The sequence continues at coordinate 77,349,836 of NW_024423319.1, forward strand.
GGTTGCCTGAGAAACAGCATGGCAGGTCCCTCCCCCAAAAGACAGGCTGGAAGAACAAGAGGACGACAACCCTAGGGTCCCCATAAAACTGTAAAACCCCAACACCAGGGGAAAATAGTATATTGAGCTCAAGGTATTGCCTCACGGCTTGTGTATTTTTCAGATACAACTCTCTTGTTCTTTTTATTCTTTCTCTTATGCTTCTTCTCTGTTTTTACTTTTTACTTTTTTCTCATTTCAGCTTGTTACTCAATGTATAAACTTATATAGCATAGTAGCTTTTTAACTTGTACTATTTCACACTTATATTTTTTATATACATATATGCTTTAGTGTAGTCCTTTTTTCCCTATTCAATATTACCTTTATCTATATACAAGTTTACTTTCCCTGTAGTTTTGAGAAGTAGTGTCCTCTAACAAACAGGACAAAATACACCCAGGAAGAACTGAAACACCGTACTTTGCCCACACTGAGGGATTATAACCTCCCTACACCTCACCCCCTACTTTTTTAAATTTTAAATTTTAATTTTTTAAAAAATTTATTACTTTTACTCTTGGGTTTCATTTTGGCTTTGATTTTTTCAGTGGTGGTTTCCAACCACTCTGAATTTTCCTAGGGCTCATCTTGCTTGAGTTGTGATTGATATTTTGGACTTTGTACATTCCCTCAACTATCCCTAAACAGAAGGACTAGGAGAAGGAACTCACAACAAAGAAAAGAACCAGAGACAATGGCCTCTGATGCAGACCTAATGGATATGGATATAAGCAAGATGTCAGAGACAGACTTCAGGGTGACAACTATAAAGTCAATAGCTAGGCTTGAGAAAACCATTAGCAACAATGTAGAATCTCTAAGGGCAGAAATGGGAGATAATCAGACCGAACTTAAAAATGCTATGAATGAGATGCAATCTAAACTGGATAATCTAACAGCCAGTATAAATGAGGTAGAAGAATGAATTAGTGATCTAGAAGATAAGCTGATAGAAAGGAAGAAAGTCCGGTAGGATAGAGATAATCAACTAGAAGCCCATGAGATCAGACTTAGAGAGATCAATGAAGCCATGAAATGTTCCAATGTCAGAATTACTGGGATGCCTAAAAGGTTGGAGAGAGAGAGAGGACTAGAAGATATATTTGAGCAAATCATAGCTGAGAACTTCCCTAATCTGGGGAAGCAAACAAGCATTCGTGTCCAAGAGGCAGAGAGGAGCCCTCCCAAGATCAATAAAAATAGACCAACACCCCAGCATATAACAGTAAATTTTGCTAATCTTAGAGCCAAGAAAGCAATCCTGAGAGCAGCTAGGGGGAAGAGATTTACATAAAGAGGGAGGAACATCAGAATAACATCAGACCTGTCCACAGAGACCTGGCAAATCAGAAAGGGATGGCAAGACATATTCAGGGGACTAAATGAAAAGAACATGCAGCCAAGAATACTTTATCCAGCAGGGCTGGAGGGAGAGACAAAGAGCTTTCAGGACCAGAATAAGCTAAAAGAATATGTGACCACCAAGTCAGCCCTGCAATAAATATTAAGGGGGATTCTATAAAAGAAGAAAGATCACAAGAGTAATATAGACCAGGAATTTACAGAGCCAATTTATAGAAACAGGGACTTTACAGGCAATATGATGGCACTAAATTAATATCTTTCAGTAGTTATTCTTAATGTAAATGGCCTAAATTCCCCATGAAATGGCACAGGGTTGCAGATTGGATACAACGATAAGACCCATCTATATGCTGTCTATAAGAGACTCAATTTGAAATTAAATACACCTCCATATTGAAAGTGAAGGGATGGAGAACCATTTATCATGCCAATGGACCTCAAAAGAAAGCTGGGGTAACAATTGCCATATCAGAAAAATTAGATTTTAAAGCAAAGACTGTAGGAAGAGATGTAGAGGGACACTGTGTAATACTTAAATGGTTTATCCTACAAGAAAATCTAACAATTTTAAATATCTATGCCTCCAACATGGGAGCAGCCAACTACATAAGCCAGCTGTTAACCAAAATAAAGAATCATATTGATAATAATACATTAATAGTAGGAGACCTTAACACTCCACTCTCAGCAGTAGACAGATCATCTAAGCAGAAGATCAACAAAGAAACAAGAGCTTTGAATGATACATTGGACCAGATGGACTTCACAGATATATACAGAACATTCCACCCTAAAACAACAAAATACTCATTCTTCTTGAATGCACATGGAACTTTCTCCAGAATAGACCACATACTGGGTCACAAATCAGGTCTCCACCAATACCAAAAGATTGAGATTATTCCCTGCTTGTTATCAGACCACAGTGCTTTGAAAAAAAATTGGAAGGAATTCAAACACTTGGAAGTTAAAGAGCAACCTGCTAAAAATGATTAGTTCAACCAGGAAATTAAAGAAGAACTTAAAGAATTCATGGAAAATAATAAGAATGAAAACATCAGTCCAAACTCTATGGGATACTGCAAAGGTGGTCCTAAAGGGGAAATAAAAAGCCATCCAAACCCCACTCAAAAAAGTAGAAAAATCCTGAATGCACAAGCCAAACTTACCCCTCAAGGAGCTAGAGAAAGAACAGAAAATAAAACCGAAACCAAGAAGAAGAGAAATAATATAGATTAGAGCACAGATCAATGAAATAGAAATCAGAAAAACAGTAGAACCGATAAACAAAACTAGAAGCTGTTTCCTTGAAAGAATTAACAAGATCGATAAACACTTGGCCAGACTTATCCAAAAGAAAAAAGAAAGGGCCCAAATTATTAAAACCATGAATGAAAGGGGAGTGGTCAACACTAACACCAAGGAAATAGAAACATTTATTAGAACTTATTACCAACAACTATATAGCAAAAAATTAAGCAACCTGGAAGAAATGGATGCCTTTTTGGAAACTTACAAACTACCAAAACTGAAAAAGGACGAAATAGACAACCTGAATGGACTAATAACCAGTAACGAAATTGAAGCAATAATCAAAAACCTCCCAAAAAACAAGAGTCCAGGGTCAGATGGATTCCCTCCCAGGGGAATTCCACCAAACATCTATAGAAGAAATTATACCTATTCTAAGGAAGCTGTTTCCAAAAACAGAAACAGAAGGAAAACTTCCAAAATCGTTCTATGAGGCCAGCATTACACTGATCCCAAAACCAGGCCAAGACCCCATCAAAAAGGAGAATTACAGACCAATATCCCTGATGAACATGGATGACAAAATCTTCAAAAGATCCTAGCCAACAGGATCCAAGAGTACATTAAAAGGATTATTCATCACGACCAGGTGAAATTTATTCCTGGGTGGTTCAACACTCACGAATCAACCAACATGATAGAGCAGATTAATAGAAGAATAGACAAGAACCATATGATCTTCTCAATTGATGCAGAAAAAAATAGACAAAATACAGCATCCTTTCCTGATTAAAACCTTCAAAGTATAGGGATAGAAGGATCATGAATCAATATCATAAAAGCCATCTATGGAAAGCCCACAGCTAATATCATTCTCAAAGGTGAAAAGCTCTCAGCTTTTCCCTTAAGGCAGGAATAAGACAGGGATGCCCACTCTCACCACTATTGTTCAACACGGTACTAGAATTCCTAGCATCAGCAATCAGACAACAAAAATAAATAAAAGGCATTCAAATTAGCAAAGAAGAAGTCAAACTCTCTCTCTCTTTGCAGATGACATGGTACTTCATGTGGAAAAGCCAAAAGACTTCACCGCCAAATGACCAGACTTCACACAGCAATTCAGCAATGTGGCAGGATACAAAATCAAATCACAGAAATCAGTTGCTTTTCCATACACTAAAAATGTGAATGAAGAAAGAGAAATTAAAGAATTGATTCCATTTACAATAGCAGCAAAAACCATAAGATACCTAGGAATAAACCTAACCAAAGTGGTAAAGGATTTACACTCAGAAACTACAAAACACATATGAAAGAAATCGAGGAAGACACAAAGAGATGGAAAAACATTCCATGATCATGGATTGGAAGAATAAACATTGTTGAAGTGTCTATGTAATCTACATTTTCAATACCATCCCTATTAAAATACCATCGGCACTTTTCAAGGACCTGGAATAAGCAATCCTAAAATTTGTATGGAACAAGAAAAGACCCTGAATTGCCAAGGGAATAATGAAAAAGAAAAACAAAGCTGGGGGCATCACGTTGCCTGACTTCAAGCTATATTACAAAGCTGTGATCACCAAGACAGCATGGTATTGGCACAAAAACAGACACATAGACAAATGGAACAGAATAGAGACTCCAGAAATGGACCCTCAACTCTATGGTCAACTAATCTTCAACAAATCAGGAAAAAGATATCCAATGGGAAAAAAGATAGTCTCATCAATAAATGGTGCTGGGCGAATTGGACAACCACGTGCAGAAGAGTGAAACTGGACCATTCTCCTACACCATACACAAATATAAACTCAAAATGGATGAAAGACATCAATGTGAAACACAATCCATCAAAATCCTAGAGGAGAACATAGGCAGTAATCTCTTTGACATAGGCCACAGCAACTTCTTTTTTTAATATAATTTTTTGTTATATTATGTTAGTCACCATACAGTACATCCCTAGTTTTTGATGTAAAGTTCCATGATTCATTACTTGCGTATAACACCCAGTGCACCATGCAATATGTGCACAGCAATTTCTCTGAAGACATGTCAACAAAGGCAAGGGAAACAAAAGCAAAAATGAACTTTTGGGACTTCATCAAGATATAAAGCTTCTGCACAGCAAAGGAATCAGTCAACAAAACTAAGAGGCAACCCATGGAATGGGAGAAGATATTTGCAAATGACATTACAGTTAAAGGGCTGGTATCTAATATTTATAAAGAACTCCTCAAACTCAACACTCAAAAAGCAAATAATCCTGTCAAAAAATGGGCAAAAGACATGAACAAACTCTTCCCCAAAGAAGACATACAAATGGCTAACAGACACATGAAAAAAATGTTCAACATCAGTAGCCATTAGGGAAATAGAAATCAAAACCACAATGAGATACCATGTTACACCAGTTAGAACATCAAAAATTAAGAAAACAGGAAACAACAAGTTTTGGCGGGATGTGGAGAAAGAGGAGCCCTCTTACACTGTTGGTGGGAATGCAAGCTGGTACAGCCACTCTGGAAAACAGTATGGAGTCTCCTCAAGATGTCAAAAATAGAACTACCCTATGACCCAGCAATTGCACTACTAGGTATTTACCCCAAAGACACAGATGTAATGAAAAGAAGGGGCACCTGCACCCCAGTGTTCATAGCAGCAATGTCCAGAATAGCCAAACTGTGGAAGGAGCTGAGATATCCGTCTACAGATGAATGGATAAAGATGTGGTCCATATATACAATGGAATATTACTCAGCCATCAGAAAGGATGCATACCCACTATTTGCATTGACATGGATGGAACTTGAGGGGATTATGTGAAGTGAAAGAAGTCAAGCATAGAAAGACAATTACCATATGGTTTCACTCATATGTAGAACATAAAGAATAGCAAGGAGGACAATAGGGCATGGGAGGGAAAACTGATGGGAGAAAAATCAGAGATGGAGATGAACCATGAGAGACTCTGGACTCCAGGAAACAAACTGAGGGTTTCAGTGGGCATGAGGGTGGGAGGATGGGTTCAGGTGATGGGTATTAAGGAGGGCACATGTTGTGATGAGCACTGAGTGTTATATGCAACTAATGAATCATCGAACACTACATCAAAAACTATGATGTACTCTACAGTGGCTAACTGAACATAACAAAAAAAATAAAAAATAAAGAACCCAGTGGGCATGGCAAATGCACCAGAGAAATTTCAAACCGTATATGCGATCCTGGGAACACATTAACTACGTTAGAAATTTAATTAGAAAAATTAAAGGGAAGTTACAAAAAGACCTTGTCTATACCAAGCAAAAATGTTAAATATAAAGAAATGTGTATTACTGGGAAAATATTTGGAAAATTTTATAAACAAATGTTTATTACTATCATATGTAATTAAATCCAATTACCTAGAAAAAATTATTACCTATTCTTATCAAACTGTTCCAAAATTCAAATGGAAGGAACATTTCCAACCTCCTTCTACAAGGCTAGCATTACCTTGATTCCAAAACCAGACAAAGACCTCATAAAAGCAGAATTAGAGGCCAGTATCCCTGATGAACATGGATGAAAAATTTCTCGATACTAGCAAATCAAATCCAACAATGCATTAAAAGAATTATTCACTATGATCAAGTGAGATTAATTCCTGGGCTGCAGGGTTGGTTCAATATTCACAAATCAATCAACATGACACACAAAAATAAAAGGAAGGATAAGAACCATAAGATCTTGAAGCAAAAAAAAAAAAAAGCATTTGACAAAATACACCATCCATTCTTGATAAAAACCTACAACAAAGTACTTATAGATGGAACATACCTCAAACTCATAAAAGCCATATATGAAAGCCCCACAGGTAATATCATCCTCAACAGGGAAAAGCTGAGAGGTTTTCCTCTATGGTCAGGAATAAGACAAGGATGTCCACTCTCACCATATCTATTTAATATACTACTGGTAGTCTTAGCTTAAGCAATCAAACAACAAAAAGAAATAAAAGGCATCCAAATAGGCAAGGAAGAAGTTAAACTTTTACTATGTGCAGATGACATGATACTCTATGTAGAAAACCTGAAGGACTCCACCAAAAAATAGCTGGAACTAGTATATGAATTCTGAACTGTTGCAGGATATAAAATCAATGTACAGAAATTTGTTGTTTTTCTATACACCAATAATGAAGAAGCAGAAAAATCAATGACTCTATTCCATTTACAACTGCACCAAAAACAATAAGATAACTAGGAATAAACCTAACTAAAGAGTTGAAAGATCTGTACTCTGAGAACTATAGAACACTTACGAAAGAAATTGAAGAGGACACAAGGAAATAGAACAACATTACTTGACCATGGATTGGAAAAAATATTGTTAAAGTATCTATACTACAAAAAACAATCTACACGTTGAAAGTAACCCATATCAAAACACCACCAGCACTTTTCCAAGAGCTAGAGCAAACCATTCTAAAATTTGTAGGGAACTACAGAAGACTCTTAATAGACAAAGCAACACTGAAAAAGAAAAACAAGGCTGGAGGCATCATGATTCCAGACTTCAAGCTATATTGCAAAGCTGTAGTAATCAAGATAGTATGGTACTGGCACAAAAACACATATATAGGTTAATGGAATGCAATAGAGAACCCAGAAATGGACCCTCAACTCCATGGTGAACTAATCTTCGAAAAAGCAGGAAAGGATATACAATGGAAAAAAGTCTCTTCAACAAATGGTGATGGGGAAAACTGTACAACAACAAGCAGAAAAATGGAAGTGGATCACTTTCTTATACCGTACACAAAAATAAATTTAAAATGGATTAAGACCTTAATTTGAGACAGGAAACTATCAAAATCCTACAGAAGAAGACAGGCATCAACCTCTTTGACCTCAGTCATAGCAACTTCTTACTAGACACATCTCCAGAGGCAAGGGAAATAAAAGCAAAAATGAAGTACCAGAAATTCACCAGGATAAAAAACTTCTGCACAATGAAGGAAAAAATCAAGAAATCTAAAAGGCAGTCTAAAAATTGGGAGGAGATAATTGCAAATGACATATCTGATAAAGGGCTACTATCCAAAATCTATAAAGAAATTACCAAACTCAAAACCCAAAAAATAAATAATCCAGTTAAGAAAAGGGCAGAAAACATGAAGAGACACTTTGCAAAGAAGACATACAGAGAGCTAACAGACACATGAAAACATTCACTCATCATCAGGGAAATACAAATCAAAATTGCACTGATTGTTCCAGCTCTATGAAAAGTGTTGATGGTATTTTGATAGGAATCACATTGCATGTGTAGATTGCTTTGGGTAGCATAGACATTTTAACAATATTTCTTCTTCCAATCCATGAGCATGGAATGTTTTTCCATTTCTTTGTGTCATCCTCAATTTCCTTCATAAGTGTTCTATAATTTTCAGAGTCTGGATCCTTTACCTCTTTGGTTAGGTTTATTCCTAGGTATCTTATGGTTTTTGGACCAATTGTAAATGGGATCCATTCATTCCTCCATCTCTTTCTTCTGCCTTATTGTTAGTGTATAGAAATGCAACTGATTTCTGTGCACTGATTTTATATCTTTCCAACGTTGTTGAATTCCTGTATGAGTTCTAGTAATTTGGGGGTGGAGTATTTGGGGTTTTCTACATAGAGTATCGTCTCATCTGCAAAGAGTGAGAATTTGACTGCCTTGCCGATTTGGATGCCTTTCATTTCTTTTTGTTGCCTGATTGCTGAGGTTAGGTCTTATAACACTATGTTGAACAACAGTGGTGAGAGTGGACATCCCTGTCGTGTTCCTGACCTTAGGGGAAAAGCTTGCAGTTTTTCCCCATTGGCTGTGGGTTTTTCATATATGGCTTTTATGAAATTGAGGTACATTCCTTCTATCCCTACACTGCAGAGAGTTTTTATCAAGAAAGGATATTTGTCAAATGCTTTTTCTGTCCAAAGCTGTATTTGTCAAATGCTTTTTCTGCATCTATTGAGAGGATATGGCTCTTGTCCTTTTTTATTATTATTAATGTGGTGTATCACATTGTTTGATCTGTGGATGTTGAACCACCCTTGTACACCAGGAATAAATCCCACCTGGTCGTGGTGAATGATCCTTTTAATGTACTGTTGGATTCTGTTAGCTAGTGTCTTCTTGAGAATATTTGCATCCATGTTCCTCGGGGATGTTGGTCTGTAATTTTCCTTTTTGGTGGGGTCTATATCTGGTTTTGGATGCAAACTGGTGCAGCCACTCTAGAAAACAGTATGAAGCCACCTCAAAAAAGTTAAAAATAGAGCTACCCTACAACACAGCAATTGCACAACTCGGTATGTATCCAAAGGATACAAACCTAGTGATTCCAAGGGGCTCACACACCGCAATGTTCTTAGCAGCAATGTCCACAATAACCAAACTAAGGAAAGAGCCCAGATGTCCATCGACAGATGAATGGATAAAGAAGACGTGATATATATATATATACACACATTACTCAGCCATCTAAAAGAATGAAATCCTGCCATTTGCAACGATGTGGATGGAGCTAGAGTATATTACGCCATGCAAAATAAGTCAGTCAGAGAAACACAAATACCATATGATTTCACTCATATGTGTAATTTAAGAGACAAAACAAATGAACATAGAAGAAGGGAAGGAAAAAGAAAATAAGATGAAAATTGAGAGAGAGCCAAACTGTAAGAGACTCTTAACTCTAGGAAACAAATTGAGGGTTGGTGGAGGGGAGTCGGGGGAGGGGGATGAGGTAACTAGGTGATGGTCATTAAGGAGGGCACTTGATGTAATGAGCACTGGGTGTCATATGCAACTGATGAATCACTAAATTCTACCACTGAAACTAATAATGCACTATATGTTAACTAAATTGAATTTAAATAAAATTTTTTTAAAATTACACTAAGATATTACCTCACACCTGTCCAAATGGCTAAAATGAAGAAAAGGAAATGACAGATATTGGCTAGATGCTGAGAAAAAGGAACCCTCCTCCACTGTCAAAGGATACAAAAATACAGATTTGGAGGGATACGTGCACTACAATATTTACAGCAGCATTATCAACAATAGCCAAACTATGGAAAGAGCCCATATGTCCACTGACTGATGAATGGATACAGAAGAGGTGGTATACACAACGGAATATTGCTCAGCCATCAAAAAGAATGAAACGTTGCCATTTGCAAGATGTGGATGGAGCTAGAGTGTATTATGCCATGTGAAATAAGTCAGTCAGAGAAAGACAAATACCACATGATTTCACTCATATGTGGAATTTAAGAAACAAGACAGATGAACATGAGGGAAGGAAGGAAAAAGAGAGAGATGGAAGCAAACCATGATGAGACTTTTAAGGATAGAGAAGAAACTGAGGGTTGATGGATGTAGGTGGGAGGGGGATGGGCTAAATGAGTGAGGTGTATTAAGGAGGGCACTTGGGATGATTAGCACTGGGTGTTATATGTAAGTGATGAATCGCTAAATAGTACTCCTGAAACCAATATTACACTACATGTTAACTAACTTGAATTTAAGTAAAAATTTGAAGAAAAAAACTACTGAATTCATGATAGCAGGGCCCCACCGAGGAAGAAAAGAGGGGTGTGGGTCTGGGAAGAGGTAAACAGAGGGGTTTTTCCTTATCTGCAACGTAAAGGATAGGCCAAAGTAGGACCTAATTTTTAAAGTTGGGACAGCGGGGCAAGGGTAATACAGGTGTTTCTAACATTAATCTTTATTCTTGTCCCTATGCTTGAGATTAATTTGCAGTAAAGATATTTCTTCCTAAAACCCAGCACATAAACCCAAAAGCAATCACACATGACTTTTGTTTTGCGATGGTAGGAGTATAGACCTCCCTGAAAGACCCTAATTCTTGAAATTGTAAAATAAGTCCGTACCCGCACTGTGAAAGGACTCAGAGGAATCGTTAGTAGGCCAGAAATACCAAGGAGTCCCTGAATGAGGGATAGCAGATGGGGTCCAACTCACTCGTTTGAGTAAGCCATGGCCCACAATCTGTACAAGGGTCGTTGCAAAGGGGGGTACTGGCCCAAGAGTGCTCTATGCCCTGGGGAGGTGCTGGCTAGCATCAGAACAGGGCCCACAGGCAACTGAAAGGTGAATTAGTGTATGGCAACAAGAGTAGCGCGGACCTACTCCCTCATTTCCCTACCTATCTTGCTCCTAGCACTTAAACACCAGGAGGAGGCTATAGCAATGTCTGCCCAGGTGAAAGCAATGCCTATGGACACTTGGGCACAGAGCCGGGACAATGCCTGGGGTGGGTGGGTTAGTAGACAACCCCAGGGAAGAACAGGGTACAAGACCCACAAGAATTGCTGCCAATGTATCCAGCCCAGCATATCCCACCACAGTCCCTTCCAGTGCTTTCATTCACCTCAACAGCGGCTCTTATTCACTAGATATTCCCTATGAATGAGATACACATATGCCTTGTGTATGACTTTCCTTCTGCTGATGTAACAAGTTACCACAAATTTAGTGGCTGAAAACAACCAAATTCACAATTTTACAGTTCTGGAGGTCAGAAGTCTAAAATGTATCTGCAGGTCTGTGTTCCTCCTGGAGGTTCTAGGGAAGAATCCACTTGCTTGTCTTTTTCTAGCTTTTAGAGGCCTCCTACATCCCTTGGCTCACACTCGCTTCCTCTGTCTACAAAGCCAGCAGTGTAGCATCTTCTATTCTCTTTGATCTCTGCTTCCACCCTTAGATGTTTCGCTGGCTCTAACTCTAATGTCTCCCTCTTATAAAAGACTCTTGCATTTACCTTGGGCCCGTCCAGATATTCCAGGATAATCTCCCCATCCAAAAACCCTTAACTTAATCACATCCCAAGACAGGAAAGGAGAGCTGAGACTATGTGATTCCTTCCAGAACACACTCCCTCTTCACTCTGCCTCCATGCCACTCCAGACAGTGACACACACACACACACACACACACACACACACACACACACACAGAGAGAGAGAGAGAGAGAGAGAGAGAGAGAGAGAGAGCCACCTTCCATGGGAATGGATTTGAGGCACATTCCTTCCCAATACAAGCAAGGGGATAATTATAGAATCAATGACTGGTTGTCATCCATTTTCTCTTGGGTCAATAAGCCTCCCCATCTCTCTTTCTCCGACCTTCTCTCCTTACTGCCTGCCTCCCATTCCCTCTGCCCTGGTATGTTGGCAATAACAGCTCACTCCATTTCCTCTGCAGGAGGAGTAAGAATGGATGTGTTAGAACTGGGCTGGGTGGGAATGAACTCATTGGAGAGGAACTCCTACTGGGGATTTCAGGGAATCACATCAGGAAGCTGGGTGCAGCCATGTTTAGCCAGGATAGGCTTTGTAGGAACTAGCCACATAGCAGCTATAGATTGCTCTTTGTTGTGCTGTGACAAGAATAGCATTTTCAGTGGCAGTTAATCACATGGCAGCAATTGCAGTAGCAGTGGTTACAGAAGTAGGAAAAGTAGATGGTTATAGGCTAGTGGTAGTGAAGGTAGTCACAGTAGTGATAGAAGAGGCAGTGATATCAGTGAGAGCGGTTTCAGCCTCACAAACAAGTTTCTGAGGGTTTTCTATAGTAAACTATTCTCTCCTGCTCTCCAGGCTGCCATAATCTGTACACAGTCATCTCTAACTTGCTTGGGTGATCCCCATATCCTATCCTCCCACCTGGCTGGACACAAACTTCAACAACAGTATAGAGGGCCCCATTGCAGCTCACAGGGTGTGGGAGAGAACTAAGGTGCCCCAGTAATATACAGAGCCTGATGGCTTCACTAAGCCCATTGGTTTCTAGGACCTCTGTGGCCTTCCGTGGTGCAAGCACCTTGGAGATGTCATATAACCTGGAGACCCTGGGTCCTTATTCAGTTTGTCCCAATACTTCTAAGAACGGAGGCTGGGGTCCTAACACCTTTTTAAGGTCGAGTTCTTTACTAGTATTGATGGATCCAAACCATCTGGAGTGGTCTAACAGCTTGGCAGAGACCAACCGCTTGGGGAACCTCAACCTCCTGGTCCAAGCACCTTGGTAAGCCTGAGCATTTGGCAAGGCCTTAGTATCTGACAAGGCTCTAATTCTTCAGAGATCTGGGGCTCCAAGCATGGCCCCAGCAACTAGCAGGCTCTCAACAACTGAGAGGGCCCAAGTGTCTGGTGGGTAGCACTTGATGAGGCCCTAGCACCCCAGAGTTCATGGTAACCTGTGGGGCCAGAGCACATTTGAGAATCCTAGCACCACGTGGGTCCCAAGACTATCTTGGGTCCCAAACATTCCTGGGGCCCAAGTTCTTCTAGGGGTTATGGAAACTCCCAAGGCTTCAGCAGCTCTCATGGCTGGAATAATTCTCAAAAACTGGAGCAGCTCTCTGAGCCAAAGAACTCCTAGGAGCCCAAGTATCTCTGAGAGTCCTAATATTTTGCAAGGTTTGGGCACCTCAGATACTCCAAGCACTTCCTGGGGCCTGAGCAACTGGGATGCCCTAAAACTTCCAGTGGTTCAAACACATCTGTAGGCTCTAGCATCTCAAGGGACACAAGCATATGCAAACATCTAAGTGTATCAAGTGATTCCAGCACCTCAGGGGCTACCAGCACCTCTGAGATCCCAAGCATCTTGTCAGCTGAGATTACCTCAAAAGGTCCCAGTACTTTGAAAGCCCCAAGTTTCTAAGGACCCAAGGATCTCTAAGGCCCCCAGATCTCAAATTCCTGAGCATCTTTGTGTCCCCAAGGATCTTGAAGTCTCCCAGCATCTTTGAGGCTCCCACCAACTCAAAGGCCCCAGAATCTCTGAGACCTCAAGTCTCTTGAAGGCCTTTGGTATATTGAATGTTACAAACACCTCAGAGAGTCAGTATCTCAAAGGCACTAAGCACTTCAAAGGTCCTAAGTATCTCAGAGGCCCCAAGTACCTCAAAGATTACCCCCACCTTAGAAGACCCTGGTACATCAGAAGCCCTAAGGACATCTGAGGTCTTTGCCACCTAAAGACCCTCAGGAGCTCAGAGGCCACAAGCATGTTAAAGGCCTGAAGTACCTTGAAGTTTCCAAATACCTCTAAATCTCCCAATAACTTGAAATCCTTGATTATACGTGAGGCTCCAAGTACCTCAGAGGGTCCTGAAATCTCAGAGGAACCCGGACCATCAGAGAACCATAGCTCCTCAGAGTCCTCAAGCATCTATCAGAAACAAAGAATTTCAAAGGCTCAGAGTACCTGGAGGGATCAGAATTCTCAAGTTCCCCAAACATCACCAAACTGTGGAAGAACTTCAAAAACAGTCTCCTAACTGTGATGCTAGGCATCATTTTCATTGTAGGCACCTTTGCTATAGAAAGCCTCATCTGGGAGCTTCTGCAGAAGTTAGAGGTGCAGTTGAGGAATAAGTACACAGTATTTGGGAAACTGATAAAGGTAATCACTCAAGAGTTTATATGTCAGAGGTAACCTGGAATATAAACCAGTGAACCATTAAAGTCCACTAGCATATGCATTCTTCAGGGGACAACTGGGAAATGAGCAAAATGGAAATTTTAAAATTTGTAGCAAAAGTCTATGACAGAGATATCTAGAACTAGCCATCATAATGCAGTGTGGCTATGAAATGGATGGAGGCAAAGGCCAGGGTCAAAGGCAAAGCAATGACTGAGGTCCCAGACTGAACCCATGACAGAGTTAGACCTCTGAACTGGGTTTGAGCAAGTTCTAATTTTGCTTCCAGTTCCAATATTAGTACCATCAGGGGCACATCATGCAGGTATGAAAGTGTAACTCATATTCCATACTTAATGAGAAGGGGCAAACAAAAGAGCCACAGGATAATGGGTATTACTGGCATCAAAGGGAAAAAGAGAGAATGAGAAAAAATGTATGTGGTATTGATGTTTGGAGTTTTATGTGTTTGTTACCTTAGGATTTAATCTTACATGAATGTTGCAGCTTTATTACCTTTTAATTGCTGAAGGTTCACAGTCTATATTCATCAATAAGATTTTGGCTAAAGTGTAGAGTCTATTTTTATTAATAAGTTTTGGATATTGAATTTGCTTTTTCCTGTTAAAATTATCAATTAAAGTTTTACAGTTTGAAAAAAATAAGAATCTTTTCCACATATTCTATGACAAAAATAAAATCATAGGATGTAAAGAGACTTCTCTTTAAATGTTGAATGGACTTACCATGAAATTATCTGGCCTTACATGAGAAAAAAAGACAAAAAATAAAATCTTATCTACATAGGTTTTCCTAAATTCATAGCAATTAATGTATAAAAATTGAAATTTTCACTGCCAAATGTTGCACCCAGGCTCTGTGTGCATGGTGGCACCTGTACTCTGTGCCCAACCTCTATGCAGAGCCCAACCACCACACCCCACCAAGCCATGCACCCCCAACCACCATCGCACCCCAGGCCACTGCAGGGCTTTGGGGTGTCTTACATAGGAATAGTGGCCCAGTGCAAATTTTGCTAAAACTTCCATACCACCCAAAGTTCCCTGGCAGGCATGCCCCCTCAGAGCTGACCTATCTGGGACCCACTAATACCACAGACAGCAAGCACAGCCATCAAAAAACACAGAGGCAGTGCAGACATCTGGACTGAAAGGAAAAGTGACACACATAGCAGCAGTGGATAAGCAACACACAGAGGATACTCTCCTCAAGTGCCAGATTCTGGTGAACAGGGGACACTGCACTGAAGGGCACTCCAGGACCTCCTCTTCATAATGTCACTATTTTCAAGAGTAGAAGTCATACCTGAATTTCCTAAACCACAGAAGTAGACACAGAGAGGCAGACAAAATGAGGAGACAGAAATTTATTCCAAATGAAAGAACAGGACAAGGCCATGGCCATAGATCTAACTGATACAGGTACAATTGACATGCCTGATAGAGAATTAAAGGCAATTATTGTAATATACTTACTGGACTTGAGAAAAAAGTGTAAGACATGAGTGAGACCCTGAATACAGAGATAAGGAATAACATAGCAGAGATAAAGAGCACAATAAATGAAATGAGAAACAAACTTGATGGAATAAACAGCAGATTGAAGATGCAGAGGAAAGAATTAGTGATCTGGAAGACAGTGCAATGGAAAGTAATCAAGCTGAAAAAAAGAGAGAGAAAAGAATTATGCAAAATGAGAATAGACTTAGGGAACTCGGTGACTCTATCTAATGTAACAACATTTGTGTTATGGGAATTCCAGAAGAAGAGAGAGAAAAGAGGGCAGAAACATTATTTGAAGAAATAATAGCTGAAAACTTCCTGAATCTGGGAAAAGAAACAGATATCCAGATCCAGAATGCACAGAGAGCCCTCCAAAAAATCAACAAAATCAGACCCACACCAAGACATACTGTAATCAAATTGGCAAAATACGGTGATAAAGAAAAAAATAATAAGGCAGCAAGACAAAAAGAAGACAGTAACATAAAAGGGAAAACCCATGAAGTAAGCAGGGGATTTTTTCAACAGCAACTTTCCAAGCCAGAAGGGACTGGCACTCGAGTGCCAAATAGGAAAAATGTACACCAAATAATACTCTATCCAACAAGGCTACAATTCAGAATAAGGGAGTTAAAGAGTTTTCCAGACAAACGAACACTAAAGGAGTTCATGAGGGCTAAATCAGCCCTGCAGAAATATTAAAAGGAGACTGTTTGAGTGAAAAGGAGAGATCAAAATGACAGTACAAAGGTAGGAAACACATATGCAGTAAAATGAATATTTCTGTAAAAAAATAAGTCCAGGAACTCACAAGATAAAAGGGTGTAAAATATAACAACCTATAACTAAACCCTGGGTGGGAAAGAAATAAAGAATAGGTTCAAATTTGAAAGACCATCAATTTAATATAGATGGCTATATGCAGAAGAGGTTATATACAAACTTAAAGATGACCATATGTCAAAAACTACTAATAAATATGCAAACAATAAAGAGAAAGAAACCAAATATATCACTAAAGAAAATCAACAAACTATGAAAGGGAGAAAGACAAGAAAGGAGAGGATAAAATCTTCATGAAAAACATAAAAAACAATGAAATGACAATAAATACACATCTGCCAATAATTACTTTGAATGTAAATGGACTAAATGCTCCAACCAAAGATATAGGGTGTCAGAATGGATAAAAAAAAAAAAGACCCATCTATATGCTGTCTACAAGAAACTCATTTTAGACCTAAAGACATCTGCAGATTAAAAGAGAGGGTATAAATATTTATCACACAAATGGAAGTCAAAGGAAAGCTGAAGTAGCAACACTTATATTGAACAAAACAAACATTAAAACAAAGACTATAACAAGAGACAAAGAAGGACATATACCATAATAAAGGGGACAATCCAACAGGAACATATAACAATTATAAATATTTATTCATCTAACATAGGAGCATGCAAATATATAAAATAACTAAAAATAAACATAAAGGACCTAATCAATAGCAATACAATAATAGTAAGGTACTTTAACACCCCACTTACATCAATGGACAGATCATCTAAACAAAAAAATCAACAAGGAAATAATGGTTATGAATGACATACTGGAACAGGTGGATTTAATAGGTATATTCAGAACATCCCATCCTAAAACAGCAGAATACACTATCTTTTCAAGTGCACGTGGAACATTCTCCAGAATAGATCACATATTAGCCAGAAAAACAAGTCTCAACAAATTCAAGAAGATTGAAATCATATGATGCATCTTTTTTGAACATACTCAATGAAACTACAAGCCAACTACAAAAATAAATATGAAAAGAACACAAATACTTGAAAGTTAAATAACATGCTATGAAACAATGAATGGGTCAACCAGTAAATCAAAGAAGAAATAAAAAACTACATGGAAAAATGAAAATGAAAACACAACAGTCTAAAACCTCTGGGATACAGTAAAAACAGTTATAAGATGGAAGTTTATAACAATACAGGTCTACCTAAAGAAGCAAGAAAAATCTCAAATAAACCACCTAACCTTACATCTAAAGGAGCTAGAAAAAGAAGACAAAAGACCTAAAACCAGGACAAGGACGTAAATCATAAAGACTAGAGCAGAAATAAATGATATGCAAACTAAAAAACATTGAACAGATCAATGAAACCAGAAGTGGGTGCCTAGAAAATGTCAATAAAATTGATAAAACTTTAGCCAAACTTATCAAGAATAAAAGGACTCATAGGGCTGCTGGGTGTCTCAGTCTTTAAGCGTCTGCCTTCGGCTCAGGTCATGATCCTGACATTCTGGGATCAAGCCCCACATCGGGCTCCCTGATCAGCGGGAAGCCTGCTTCTCCCTCTCCCACTCCTCCTGCTTGTGTTCCCTCTCTCACTGCCTCTCTCTGTCAAATAAACAAATAAAATCTTTAAAAAAAGAAAAAAAAAGGACTCAAATACATGAAATCACAAATGAGAGGAGTAATAACTAACACAACAGAAATACAAACCCTTGAAAGAGAATATTATGAAAAATTATATGCCAACAAATTAGACAGCCTAAGTGAAATGGAGAAACTCCTAGAAACAGATAAACTCCCTAAACTGAAACAGGAAGGAATAGAAAAGTTGAACAGACGGATAACCAGCAAACAAATTAAATCAGTAATATAAAAAAAACTCCCTGGGGTTCCTGGGTGACTCAGTCAGTTAAGCATTTGACTTTAGCTCAGGTCATGATCTCAGGGTCCTGGGAGAGAGCACCACACCAGGCTCCACGCTCAGCGAGAGTCTGTTTCTCCCTCTCCGTCCACCCCTCCCCCACTCATGCTCTCTCTTTCTCGCTCTCAAACAAATAAATAAAATCTTAAAAAAAGAAAAAAACTAACTACAAACAAAAGCCCAGGACCAGATAGCTTCACAGGTGAATTGTACCACACACTTAAAGAAGAGTTAATACTTACTCTTCTCAAACTATTCCAAAAACTACAAAACAATGAAAACATCCAAATTCATTCTTTTTTTCCCTTTTATCATGCTTTGCTTTATTGAATTTCACAGATACTGCATTTTTTGTGGCAAACTGTGTTGAGCAAGTCTATCAGTACCATTTTCCCAAGAGCATTTGCTAACTTTGTGTGTCACATCTTGGTAAGCCTGCACTATTTCAAATTTTTGCATCATTCTATCATTATGGAGACCTGTGATCAGTGAATATGACTGCTAAAAACTGAGTTAATTGCTAGCATTTCTTTCTGGTAGAACTACCTTTTACTGAACATTTAATAAAAGGCTTAAATATCTAAAATATATTTCTTTACAAAACAAGTTCTAGGGGTGCCTGGGTGACATAGCGGTTAATCGTCTGCCTTCGGCTCAGGGCATGATCCCAGCATTGTGGGATCAAGCCCCACATCAGGCTCCTCCGCTATGAGCCTGCTTCTTCCTCTCCCACTCCCCCTGCTTGTGTTCCCTCTCTCGCTGGCTGTCTCTATCTCTGTCGAATAAATAAATAAAACCTTAAAAAAAAAAGTTCTATATTATCTCTACAAATTCATTCTTTGAAGCCAGCATTACACCGATACCAAACCAGATAAAGACACCACTAAAGAAGAGAACTTCAGGCCAATACTTTTGATGAACATAGATGCAAAAATCCTCAACAAAATATTAGCAACCAAAAGCCAACTATACATTGAAAAAATCATTCACCACGATCAAGTGGGATTTATTCCTGGGATTCAAGGATGGTTCAATATTCAAAAAACAATCACTGTGATATATCAATAAGAGAAAGGATAAGAGTCATTTCAGTCAATGTGTAAAATTTATTTGACAAAGTACAACATCCATTCATGATAAAAATCTTAAACAAAGTAAGTTTAGAGAGAATATACATAAACATAAAAGGACATTTATGAAAAACCCACAGCTAATATCATCCTAAGGTCAGGAACAAGACATGGATTCCACTCTTACCACTTTTATTCAACATAGTACTGGAAGTCCTAACCACAGCAATCAGACAACAAAAAGAAATAAACTGCATCCAAATCAGAAAGAAGTAAAACTTTCAGTATTTGCAGATGACATAATACTATATATAGGAAACCTGAAAGACTCCACAAAAAGGTGCTAGAATTGATAAATTAATTCAGTAAAGTTGCAGGATACAACATCAATGTACAGAAAAATTTTGCATTTGCATAAACTTACAATGAAGCAACATAAAGAGAAATTAAGAAAACTATCCCATTTACAATTGCACCCAAAATAATAAAAACCTAGAAATAAACCTCACCAAAGAGGAGAAAGATACATACTCTGGACACTATAAAAGACTGATGAAAGAAATTGAAGTTGATACAAAGAAATGGAAAAACATTCCATGCCCATGGACTGGAAGAACAAATATTATTAAAGTGTTTATACTACCCAAAGCAACCTACAAACTGAATGCAATCCCTATCAAAATATAAAAAGCATTATTCACAGAACTAGAACAAAAAATCCTAAAATTTGCATGGAACCACAAAAGACCTCGAATAGACAAAGCAATCTGGAAAAAGCAAAGCAAAGCTGTAGGTATCACAATTCTGGACTTCAAGTTATATTAAAAGCTGTAGTAATGAAGAGGTATGGTACTGGCAAAAAATAGATACATAGATTGAAGTAAGAGAACTGAAAACTCAGAAATAAACCCACAATTATATGGTCTATTAATCTTTGACAAACAGGAATGAACATCTAATGGTAAAAGAACAGTCTCCTCAACAAACTGTTTTGGGAAAACTGGACAGGAACATGCAAAAGAAAGAAACTTGACCACTTTCTTACAACATACACAAAAATAAATTCAAAAGATATTAAAAATGGGGCACCTGGCTGCCTCAGATGGTAGAGCATGTAACTCTTGATCCTGGGTTTGTAAGTTCAAGCTCCACATTGGGCATAGAGATTATGTAAAACTTCAATCTTTCTTTTAAGATTTTATTTATTTATTTATTTATTTATTTATTTATTTATTTATTTGAGAGAGAGAGAGAGAGAGCACGAGAGGGGGGAGGGTCAGAGGGAGAAGCAGACTCCCTGCCAAGCAGGGAGACCTGATGCAGGACTCAATCCTGAGACTCCAGGATCGTGACCTGAGCCGAAGGCAGTCGCCTAACCAACTGAGCCACCCAGGTGCCCTAAAAAGTCAATCTTTAAAAAGGGTTAAAGACCTAAATGTGAGACCTGGAAATATAAATATGGTGGAAGAGAACACAGGCAATAACCTCTTTGACGTGGAACTTAGCAACTTTTTTCTATATATGTCTCATGAGGCAAGAAAAAATAAACAATTGGGACTACATCAAAGTAAAAAGATTGTGCATTGTGAAGGAAACAATCAACAAAACTAAAAGGCATCCTACTGAATGGAAGATGATATGTGCAAATGACATATCTAATAAAGGGTTAGTATCCAAAATATATAAAGAAATTTTAAAACTCAACACCCAAAATACAAAGAATCCTATTAAAAATGGGCAGAAGATATGATGTATCACGCTGATTGATTTGCGAATATTGAACCACGCTTGCATCCCAGGTATGAATCCCACTTGATCGTGGTGGATAATCCTTTTAATGAACTGTTGGATTCTATTAGCAAGTATCTTGACCCCCCCCCTCCCTCTGTAGCCCTCAGTTTGTTTCTCATAGTCCATAGTCTCTCATGTTTCATTCCCCCTTCTGATTACCCCCCTTTCTTTATCCCTTTCTTCCCCTACTGATCATTCTAGTTCTTATGTTCCATAGATGAGAGAAATCATATGATAGTTGTCTTTCTCTGCTTGACTTATTTCACTAAGCATTATCTCCTCCAGTGCCGTCCATGTTGTAGCAAATGTTGAGAACTCATTCTTTCTGATTGCTGAGTAATATTCCATTGTATATATGGACCACAACTTCTTAATCCAGTCATCTGTTGCAGACTCTCGGCTCCTTCCATGATTTAGCTATTGTGGACATTGCTGCTATGAACATTGGGTGCATATGGCCCTTCTCTTCACTACGTCTGTATCTTTGGGGTAAACACCCGGTAGTGCAATGGCTGGATCATGGGTAGCTCAATTTTTAACTTTTAAGGGACCTCCACACGGTTTTCAGAGTGGCTGTACCAACTTGCATTCCCACCAACAATGTAGGAGGGATCCCCTTTCTCCACATCCTCTCCAACAATTGTTGTTTCTTGCCTTGTCTATTTTTGCCATTCTAACTGGCGTAAGGTGGTATCTCAGTGTGGTTTTGATTTGAATTTCCTTGACGGCTAATGATTTTGAACATTTTTCATGTGTTAGCCATTTGTATGTCTTCATTGGAAAAGTGTCTGTTCATATCTTCTGCCCATTTTTTGATTTGTTTATTTGTTTCTCGTGTATTGAGTTTGAGAAGTTCTTTGTAGATCTTGGATACCAGTCCTTTATCTGTAGTGTCATTTGCAAATATATTCTCCCATTCCGTGGGCTGCCTCTTAGTTTTTCTGACTGTTTCCTTGGATGTGCAGAAACTTTTAATCTTGATGAAGTCCCATAAATTCATTTTATCTTTTGTTTCTCTTGCCTTTGGGGATGTGTCATGAAAAAGGTTGCTTTGGCTGATGTCGTAGAGGTTGCTGCCTATGTTCTCTAGAATTTTGATGGATTCCTGTCTCACATCGAGGTCTTTCATCCATTTGGAGTTTATTTTTGTGTATGGTGTGAGATAGTGGTCAAGTTTCATTCTTTTGCATGTAGCTGTCCAATTTTCCCAGCACCATTTATTGAAGAGACTGTCTTTTCCCACCGGATGTTTTTCCCTGCTTTATCAAATATTAGTTGCCCAAAGAGCTGAGGGTCCATTTCTGGGCTCTCTATTCTGTTCGATTGGTCTATGTGTCTGTTTTTGTGCCAGTACCATGCTGTCTTTGTGATCACAGCTTTGTAGTACAGCTCGAAATCTGGCATTGTGATGCCCCAGCTTTGTTTTTCCTTTTCAACAGTTCCTTGGAGACTCGGGTCTTTTCTGGTTCCATACAAATTTAAGGCTGTTTGTTCCAGTTCTTTGAAAAATCGCCTTGGTATTTTGATCGGGATAGCATTGAAAGTGTAGATTGCTCTGGGTAGCATGGACATTTTAACTATGTTAATTCTTCCGATCCATGAGCATGGAATATCTTTCCATCTTTTATGTCTTCCTCAATGTCTTTTAAGGTGATTTATAGTTTCTAGAATAAAGGTCCTTTACGTCTCTGGTTAAGGTTAATTCCAAGGTAGCATTATGGTTTTTGGTGCTATTTGTAAGGGATGGATTCCTGATTTCTCTTTCTTCGTTCTCGTTATTCGTGTACAGAAATGCACTGATTTCTGAGCATTGATTTTGTATCCGCCACGTTACTGATGCTCTATAACTTCTAATAGTTTGGGAGTGGCTTCTTTTGGGTTTTCCATATAGAGTATCATTGCGTCTCAAGAGAGACATTTTGACTTCTTCTTTGCCGATTTGAATACCTTTGATCCCTTTTTGTTGTCTGATTGCTGTTGCAAGGACTTCAGTACTATGTTGAATAATAGTGGTGAGTGGCATCCTTGTCTTGTTCTGATCTTAAGGAAGGCTTAGCTTTCCATTGAGAATAATATTTGCAGTAGGCTTTTCATAGATGGCTTTTATGAGATTGAGAAATGTACCTTCTATTCCTACACTCTGAAGGGTTTTAATCAGGAAAGGATGCTGTATTTTGTCAAATGCTTTTTCGGCATCGATTGAGAGGATCATATGGTTCTTGAGTCTTTTCTTGTTGATACCCAGATTATTAAAATTATGAATGAAAAAGGAGAGGTCACGACGAACACCATTGAAATTGGAAGGATTATTAGAAATTTTTATCAACAGTTATATGCCAATAAACTAAGCAATCTGGAAGAGATGGAATCCTTCCTGGAAACCTATAAACTACCAAGATTGAAACAGGAAGAAATTGATTTCTAAAACAGGCCAATTAATTATGAAGAATGAGTCAGTGATAAACAACCTTCAAATAACAAAACTCCAGGCGGACGGTTCACAAATTCTACCAAACATTCAAGAAATAATACCTATTCTTAAAGCTATTTCAAAAATGAAACAGAAGGAAAGCTACCAAACTCTTTCTATGAGGCCAATATTCCTTGATCCCCAAACCAGGCAAAGACCCCTCAAAAGGAGAATTACAGACCGATTTCCCTAATGAATAGTGGACGCCAAAATCCTCAACAAGATATGCTAATAGAATCCAACAGTTCATTAAAAGGATTATCACCACGATCAAGTGGGATTATACCTGGGATGCAAGGTGGTTCAATATTCGCAAAATCAATCAGCGTGATACATCATATCTTCTGCCCATTTTTAATAGGATTCTTTGTATTTTGGGTGTTGAGTTTTAAAATTTCTTTATATATTTTGAGATACTAACCCTTTATTAGATATGTCATTTGCACATATCATCTTCCATTCAGTAGGATGCCTTTTAGTTTTGTTGATTGTTTCCTTCACATGCACAATCTTTTTACTTTGATGTAGTCCCAATTGTTTATTTTTTCTTACCTCATGAGACATATATAGAAAAAGTTGCTAAGTTCCAGTCAAAGTTTATTGCCTGTGTTCTCTTCCACCTATTTATGTTTCCAGTCTCACATTTGGGTCTTTAACCCTTTTTAAAGATTGACTTTTTGGGCACCTGGGTGGCTCAGTTGGTTAGGCGACTGCCTTCGGCTCAGGTCACGATCACTGGAGTCTCAGGATTGAGTCTGCATCAGTCTCCTGCTTGGCAGGGAGTCTGCTTCTCCTCTGACCTCCCCTCTCGTGCTCTCTCTCTCTCTCTCTCAAATAAATAAATAAATAAATAAATAAATAAATAAATAAAATCTTAAAAAGAAAGATTGAAGTTTTTACATAATCTCTATGCCCAATGTGGAGCTTGAACTTACAAACCCAGGATCAAGAGTTACATGCTCTACCATCTGAGGCAACCAGGTGCCCCATTTTTATATCTTTTGAATTTATTTTTGTGTATGTTGTAAGAAAAGTGGTCAAGTTTCTTTCTTTTGCATGTTCCTGTCCAGTTTTCCCAAAACAGTTTGTTAGAGAGACTGTTCTTTTACCATTAGATGTTCATTCCTGTTTGTCAAAGATTAATAGACCATATAATTGTGGGTTTATTTCTGAGTTTTCAGTTCTCTTACTTCAATCTATGTATCTATTTTTGCCAGTACCCATCACTTTCATTACTACAGCTTTTAATATAGCAGTCCAGAATTGTGATACCTACAGCTTTGCTTTGCTTTTTCCAGATTGCTTTGTCTATTCGAGGTCTTTTGTGGTTCCATCAAATTTTAGGATTTTTGTTCTAGTTCTGTGAATAATGCTTTTTATATTTTGATAGGGATTGCATTCAGTTTGTAGGTTGCTTGTTGGGAGTATAAACACTTTAATAATATTTGTTCTTATCCACTGAGGCATGGAATGTTTTTCCATTTCTTTGTATCACTTCAATTTTCTTTCATCAGTCTTTTATAGTGTCCAGAGTATGTATCTTTCTCCTTTTGGTGAGAGTTTATTTCTAGGTTTTTATTATTTTGGGTGCAATTGTAAATGGGATAGTTTTCTTAATTTCTCTTTATGTTGCTTCATTGTAAGTTTATGCAAATGCAAAATTTTCTGTACATTGATGTTGTATCTGCAACTTTACTGAATTAATTTATCAATTCTAGCACCTTTGTGGAGTCTTTCAGGTTTCCTATATATAGTATTATGTCATCTGCAAATACTGAAAGTTTTACTTCTTTCTGATTTGGATGCAGTTTATTTCTTTTTGTTGTCTGATTGCTGTGGTTAGGACTTCCAGTACTATGTTGAATAAAAGTGGTAAGAGTGGAATCCATGTCTTGTTCTAGACCTTAGGATGATAGCTGTGGGTTTTTCATAAATGTCCTTTTATGTTTATGTATATTCTCTCTAAACACTTACTTTTGTTTAA
>NW_024423319.1:77376315-77419229 GCF_017311325.1 Ursus maritimus
AACATAAGAACTAGAATGATCAGTAGGGGAAGAAAGGGATAAAGAAAGGGGGGGTAATCAGAAGGGGGAATGAAACATGAGAGACTATGGACTATGAGAAACAAACTGAGGGCTACAGAGGGGAGGGGGGTGGGGGAATGGGATAGACCGGTGATGGGTAGTAAGGAGGGCACATATTGCATGGTGCACTGGGTGTTATACACAACTAATGAATCATCGAACCTTACATCGAAAACTGGGGATGTACTGTATGGTGACTAACATAATATAATAAAAAATCATTATTAAAAAAAAAGAAAAAAAGAAAAAAAAATAAAAAAATAAAACTTTTATTCAACTGAAAAAAAAATAAATAAATAAAAAAATAAAAAAAATAAAAATGGGCAGAAGAAATGAACAGACATTTGCTCAAAAAGACATCCACATAGCCAACAGACACATGGAAATAGGTTCATTATCACTTATGATCAGGGAAATGCAAATCAAAACTACAATGAGAAATGATCTCACAGATGTCAGAATGGCTAAAAGCAGCAACACAAGAAACAAAAGGTGTTGATAAGGATATGAAAAAAAGAACCCTCTTGCACTATTGGTGGGAATGCAAACTGGTACAACCACTCTGGAAAACAGTATGGAGTTTCCTCAAAAAGTTAAAGATGGAATTACCCTATGATCCAGCAATTGCACTATTGGGTACTTACCCAAAGAATACAAAAATGCTAATTCAAAGGGATACATGTGGGTCTAAGTTTATAGCATTATTTATAATATCTATAATATGGAATATGGAAGCAACCCATGTATCCATTGACTGATGAATGGATAAAGATGAGATATATATATAAAAGATCTGATGTATATATTTTATTCAGCCATAAAAAAGAATGAAATTTAGCCATTTGCAATGACATGGATAGAGCTAGAGAGAAGTATGCTAAGTGAAATAAATCACTCAGAAAAAGTCAAATACCACATAATTTAGCTCATATGTGGAATTCAAGAAATGAAAGAGATGAGCATAGGGGAACGGAAGGAAAAATAAAATAAGATTAAAAAAAAGAGAGGGAGACAAGCCATAAGAGACTCTTAATTACAGAGAACAAACTGAGGGTTGCTGGAGGGGAAGTGGGAATGGGGGAGGGGAAAAAGGGTGATGGCATTAAGGAGAACACGTGTAATGAGCACAAGGTGTTATATGCAACTAATGAATCACTAAATTCTACCATTGACACTAATGCTACACTATATATTAACTAACTTGAATTCAAATAAAATCTGGAGAGAAAAAAAGGAAATAAAGATTTTTCTTTACACTTAAGTTTGTAAGGCTAATAATCTACTACATACAGTATGTGATTTTTGATTAAATCATTTATGTCATCTAAAAAAACATGAGCAATGGGGGGAAAAAAGAAGAGAAAGAAATCAATGAACACTCTTAATTGTAGAGAGCAAACCAATGGTCACCAGCAGAGAGGGGGTAGGAGGATGGGTTAAATAGATGATAGGGATAAAGGGATTGCATTTGTCTTGGAGAGCACAAGGTGATACGTAGACTTGTTGAATATTTATACTGTACACGTAAAATTAAAAAAAAACTGGTATGCTAACAAACTGAAATTGATATAAAAAAGTTCAAAAACTAAAGTAAATATTGTAAATGTAAATTAAAAAAATAAAAATTGAAAATTTTCATGAATGTCCTTATTGTGCAATATAGAACGAAATAAAAGCATAATGATGAGGACACCTTGTTCATTTATTGACCACCAGTTATGTGTGAGGCATCAGTTTAGGTTCTGGGGATACCCCATGGCACATAGCCCTCAGTTCTAAACAATGTTCTAGATTACACAGGAGAGACAAATATGTAAACTGGCAGTGTGGTAAACACTGTAATAGGGAGTATGGCATGCCATAAAAATGTAGAAATACTAATGTGACCTGTCTTGGGGGTGGGACAGGAAAGAGGGGGCATCCCAGGATTCTATGAGAACCCAAGAGATGCTTAAATAAGTTTGGGGGAATCGAAAGGGGCAGCAGAGCATTCTGTGAAAATACTGTGTATTAGGTATTTTTGGATACTTAGCCCAGCTTGGAGGGAGGGGGCATTGGCAAAGGGAAGGGAATATCATGGGGTACTGTGGAAATAGATAATACACTTAAATCAGCTTGAGAGGAGGGCAGTGGAGAGAGGGGTGGTTGCAGGGAAAGGGACAGTGTGGGGTACTACAGAAATTAAAAAGATGCAATTGTCAGAAAATTCTTGGTGAGATGACAACCTGAGGTCTGAAAATAATATTGAAGATGGGGAAGGGAGTACTTATGGAGGCACTAAAAGCAGCGTGGACACTAGGGAAAAAAACAATTTCTCCATTGAACGATTAAGGTTATGTCAAGGGGAAAATGGAGAAAAATAAGGTGGGGAAGAGGTGAGCAGAAGCTAGTGCCTCAAAGTGTGGGAGCTATGGCTGATTTTAATGAGAAAAAAAGATGGTTAATAATAACGATAGTCCTGGAATAATAATAATTTAAAAAAGCAAAAAAGCAGAGTCTCTTGGGTGAGTCAGAGAGAAGACTCGACCTATGGCGTCTCTGAAAGGTAACCTGGCACTTCTCTCAGAAACTACAGTTTGTTAAGGTATGCCAATTGTTTTAAAAGTGTGGGTGGGGAGCTATGCATTTTGGGGTGGGAGGGAAGCACAGTTAGCACTTTGACTCTCTCCTTCAGCCAGGGTAGGGAGTACAGAGGGCTACCTGGCATGGTAGCCCATGGTGCACTAAGCCTGTGGTATCAAGTTTCTTCCCACCTCCAGGAAATTTCACACTTTTCCACCTCATTGTACCAAGGAGCTCAATGCCCTTCCAATGTATTCTATCACCAGGGAGTTCTGAATCCTCTACCTCACCCTGCAGCAAATCTGGAGATGTAGGAGTCATTCTTCACATTCTTTTCAGCTACAGGCAAAGAACATGCATAGGATGTTCTGGCCACCCCCAAAGTCTACCACATCTACCCTTAGAGCTAAACACTGTGTGAATTAAGTCCTCTAATAGGGAACCCGAAGGAGAGGTGCCTCACCTAGCTTTGTGGGGCTCAGAGGGAGCAGCTATCACACATAAAAGAGTGGCCAGGGTACCTTTTTTCTTTTGCCTCCAGTCAGTCTTATCCTCTTTCCAGCTGTGTGCAAGGTAAAGTCACTAGAGCCAGAGTATGCGAGCAAATGATTTTCTGGCAAAGGCCTGGGGACCCGTAGACATCAGCCTGTAGACAAAGGAGGTTTCAAACAAAAGTAGGAACTATGACACCTCAGCAGCTCCAAATTCATTCAGCAAACAAGAAAAGAGTGAGAACCTTCTACAATTCAGGCAGTGTGATAGAAACTGGGGCTGCAGAAAATGTAAAGGCATGTTTCTGGCCCCAGAGGAGCCCTATTTAAGAATGCCACCTCCAGGGCCGCCTGGGTAGCGCAGTCCTTAAGCATCTGCCTTCGGCTCAAGGCCTGATCCCGGTGTTCTGGGATCAAGCCCCACATCAGGCTCTTCTGGGAGCCTGCTTCTTCCTCTCCCACTCCCACTGCTTGTGTTCCCTCCCTCGCTGGCTGTCTCTATCTCTGTCAAATAAATAAATAAAACCTTAAAAAAAAAAAAAAAGAATGCCACCTCCAGAGGTAGATAAGGTATGAATCTGAGGTTCGGATTACTAAGTGACTTTCCTGTCTAGAGCCACAGGGGTGGCAAGTGACAAATCCTAGACACGACCCCACGTCTGGTCCCTGGAAATCCAGAGTGCTTTTCCATAGGCCACCCTGCTGTCCATGTCTGCCTGCCGATGCACTCACAAGGTCTCTGTCTTCAAAAGACACATGTAAAGTCCATGGGACAGGTCTCAGTAACCCCGACTGCAGCCTCGAATCCTTTTGGGGACAAGGCTGACTTTAAATTCTCTCCCTTTTATAGAAAAGGGGCCCATAGAAATCAGTCAGCACCAAGTCAGTCAGCTAGTAAGTGGGAGAGCCTGCAGAGCCAAGATTTATTGAGCACCTCCTCTGTACCAGGGACTTGCCACATATTATCTCTGCCAGGTCAGTAAGATTACCCCTGTTTTACAGGAAGCTCCAGCTAGCTCAGGGGAAGAAATAACATAATTCCAAAACCGGTGTGAATCTGTGTTTTCTTTGGCTCTGGTGGGGAATACTCATCCAATTGTCTAAAATGGTTATTTGCAAGTGTGGGCTAAGAAGCTTAATTCAGTCAGAGAACCAGTAGTACCCAGTATAAAGGGAGAAAGTGTGGGAGTATACTGCAAGCTGCACTGTAAAAGAGATGACTGCTGGAATCCTGAAGGCTTCAGGCAGGAGGCTCCACAGGGAGGCACAGAGGCTTAGGTGACCTGCCTTTGCCCAGCAAGGAAGCAGTTAATGACTCAGATGCACCCCCCCCTTGGCCTTGAGGTTTAGTGTGTCTCCCACCCCTTTCCACCCCCCAACAACACACTGCATTGGTACTGCAAAGAGTTAATCTTCATTTGATTAGGTAAAAGCTGAGCAAGGGTGGGATTTCCGGTGGCTGTGAAATGAATGACAGGGCCAGGGGAGAGGCAGGGGAAGGAGCCTCTGGAAGCTGGTGAGAAAAAGAGAATAGTCATCGTTTCATTTACACAAATCCTTTGAGCTTTGAGCAGTATGCAGAGGGGACACAAGCTGGAAAACCTCTTGCTGTGCCAGTCAGCAACCTAAGCTGGCCCTATCCCGGCAGAGTTTCCACACAGTGAGTGGAAAAGCTGCAGTTTTAGTTGCCAGAATGCCTCCGAAGTGGATGGAGTTTCTGGGTCCTAGAATACTCCAGTTGTTTAGGGGGCTCAGGGATAGAGAGCTCAAAAGTCCCCAGGGTATAGCAAGAGTGGCAGCTGCCATTTCCTGAGTGCCTAAATCGTGCCATGCACTTTGATGGTTGTTTTCATACATTGTTTTTAATGTTTGCAACAGACCAGTAAGGTAGGCGCCACCAGGCCAAGTTTACAGAGGAGGAAACTCAGGGTCACAGATCAGAAGCAAGTTGCTAGGGTCACCTGGTTGGTCAGTGATAGCCTTGGACATGAACCTAGGGCCAGGGCCAAGCAAGTCTGAAGCCCACACTATTATAGTAAAACAACAGACTGCATCCCCAGGGCACCTGGGGCTCCACCCAGCCTTGGGGAAGTCCTCTGTCTTCAAATTCCACCACAACCCAGGGTAAAAGTGAGAAGGAGCATGCTGGGGTGGGGTGAGGAGGCATGGGAAAATTAGGTTAATAAACCATTTGGGGATTAGCTGTGGATGTTCCTTTATTCTGAATTACTGTGGCCCCAGTTGCTAGGCATCTTTTGGGGCATACTCTGTGTAGAATGACTATTTCCTTCCAAGACAAATGTATCTTCTCCATCACAACACATTGCTTAGAAACGTCACCACCGTGAACATTCCATCAATCCTCAAATCCCAGGTCCTGGCTATCACACAGTGAACCAACCAAACAGCAACCTTTCTGGGCCTGCAACGTTGCTGTCTGGTGCTGTTTCCAACCCAGAAGTTACGATGGGTCACCAGAACTCTACCTTGAGCAGAGTAGAGTGCTTGGGATAAGACACAAGCAGCAAGCAGTTGGCTATCTGCCCATGCAAGAAGACAGGCTGGCGGCGGGGGAGGGGGGGGGAGTTGTCTTCCTTGGGCCCAGTGTTGTGGCCATGGCCTCAGCAGTCAGGTACAGAGCAGACCATGGCCATGGTGAAAGACAGATATGGATTCTGCCTGGGTTCACACTCACCCCGTGAGGTGGGTAGGAGCCAGGATCCCTCTGTCTCCTTCCTTTGGCAGAAGCAAAGAATTCCAGTGTTCTGAAGGAAATGACTTTGAAAGCAGTGGTGGTGGTGGAGAAGGGTGATTGCTATGAAGATGTACTGAGGCCTATATACAGGTTACTCCAGGGCTTGTGAGCCATGAAACAGTTAAACATCAAAGAGCTAATGGAATTTCTTTGAAAATCTGTGTGAGGACGCTTGCACAAAGGAAGGTCTCCACTCAGTCAAAGCTATATAGAAGAATAGCTCTGGAGCAATCCAGGGCTTGCAGAATAGACTTTGGGAGGGAAAGTGGACTCTAGGTTTGTACTGCTCATCATTCGACAGACATAAAGCTCACACAGCGTGGTTTGGAGAGGAAGGTAGAGCCCATAAATAGCTGGTTTAAATCAGGCCCAGTTCTTAACTGGTCAACTTCTGCCTCAGTTCCTTGTGACAAATGACACCCTTGCGGATGTTATCTCAAAGTATGCAACGTATGAGAAGTGCCTGAAATCCCTCCAGTAACTATGACCAAGGAGGCCCTTGGATTCATTCTCAGCCTGTAAAGTTTCAAAAATAACCAGGCCTATGTTATTTTGGATGTTGTGATTATCTAACAATTCATCCATTCACTCGTTCGACACGCATTTACAAAGGTCTATTTGTGCTAGTCACGGTTCCAGTCACCTGGGATACATATATGAACAAATCACAAGCTCTTCTGCAGAAAAACAGAAAATAAAAGGTAAACATTTTAAATAACAAATTAGGCAGTACCTTAGAAGGTGATACTTACTCTGGTCGGCAGGGGTGTGGGGGGCAGTGGTAAACTCGCACAGAACAAGGTAAAGGTGCATTGGAAATGCCAGGAAAGAAAGGGATTATTAAATTCTACTAAAGGGTAGGCACGGTAGAAAAAGATGGAAAAGGTGAGGGTGTTTGCCTTGCCGATACATAAAGGAAGTATTGTTCCTCACAGAAGGACCAGTTAGTTCAAAGGCTCCAAAGCTCAGGAGTGTCTAAGCACATTTGAGGAAGGGTGGACAGGCCAGTGTGGCTGCTGTGGAGTGAGCAAAAAGGACAAGAGTTAGAGATGAGGTCAGAGATTAAGAGAATCCCACATTATGTGGGGGCTAGTAGGCCATTTTAAGGAACTTGGCTCTTGTTTGCAGTAGAATGTGAGGGGGGGATGGAGAGGAGGGAGGTAGTAAGGCACTGAGCAGAGGAGTGGCACAATCTGACTTATCTTTTGACCACTTCCTATGTTAAGAACAGAGTGGAAAAAGGCGAGGGTGGGAGCAAGAACACCAGGTTAGAAGCTATTGCTGTAAGTCAGGCTAGAGATGAAGATGGTTCGGATCATCTACAGGTAACAGTAGATATGATGAGAACTGCTCAGTTTCTGGATACATTTTGAGGTTGATCTAACAGAATTCCTGATGGTTTGGATGTGGAGTTGTCAGAGAGAAGTCGACACTGACTCCAGGGTTTGGGGGGTGGGGAGGCTTGTTTTGTTTTGTTTTTGTTTTTCCTGAGGAACGAGTAGGATGGAATGGCTGCCAACTGATATGAGAACTGGCTGTAGTTGGAACAGGTTTTATAGGTGGGGGAGGGGATCAAGAACTCAGTTCTGGACATGTTGAATTAAGATGTCTCTTCGACACTCAATGTGAGTTGAGTGGGCTGTTGTATAGAATTCAGTTGTATAGAAGTCAGGAATTTGGCTTAAAAGTTGTGCCTAAGATGTATAAAAGGCATTTAAAAGTCATGAGACTATATGGGATCAGTTAGGGAGTGAGTGCACATAAGGAAGAGCAGAAGATCATGGACAGAGACCTGTAGCATAAAGGGATCAGGGGGAAGAGGAGACGCCAACTGAGACGACTGAGAAGTTTCACCAGTGCTGTAGACCAAGAATGTAGTGTCCCAGGAGCCATGTGAAGCAAAGTGTATGAAGGGAGAGTCAGTGGTCAACTATGCTCAAAGTGCTGACACCAAGTGACATAAGAGGAGGAGTGAGAATTGACCATTGGATTTAGCAACGCATAGGCCTCTGGTGACCTTGATGAGAGCAGCTTCACTGAAGGGTTGGGTGATAGGGCCAACCTGCTTTGGACAGGTTTAAGGGAGAATGGGAGGTGAGGAGTCAGTGAATATAGACAGGCCTTAAAAAGGAGTTATGCTGCAAGGGGGAGCAAAGAAATTGGCCAGCATCTGCTGGGGGAAGAGAGAATCAAGAAAAGACTTACTTCAGATGGAAGAAATAGCATCGTGCTGAAGGGAAGTATGCAGCAGGGAGAAGTGAAATCAACAGCAAAAGGGAGGCAGACAGAATTGCTGGAGCAGTAACTTTGAGTAGGCAGGAGAGCACTTGGGCCTTGCAAAAAGAGCAGGACTGGAGCATGCACAAGGAGTTGCAAATCATGTAGTTACCAGATTGGGCAGAGGTCAGCTAGGCTTTCTGTCCCTGCTGAACTCCTCTAGCTGAGGTCAGGCACCTGCTTATTTGTTGAGCCTCCATGTCTGCTGAGCGCCTATTATGTACCAGGCACACTTCAGAGCACCTTAGTAACATTTAATACTCCAAACAACTCAATAATGCGGGTTATATTGTGATCCCCATTTTGTAAGTTAGAGATGTGCTGCACAAGCTGTTCAGATGGATTGGCCAAGGGTACTCAGCAAACAACTGGAGGAATAAAGTTTTGAACCTGAACAGTCTGACTCTCAAGGGAGTTTTATAACCATAGGCCCAAACCTGCTGGCAAGTCAGAGTGTGGAAGTACTCTTGCTTCCTCTTACATTGTTATGAAGCCTCCCCGCTGAACCACAGCTACTTGGAATGGCCACATGAGAGCTACAGTCTGTATGTGTGAGCACTTACCTCAGTTTCCTACATGACACAGCTGGTGTTCTATTCAGGGCTGGAGCTACATTCTAAGTCTGAGCCTGAGTGGCAGAGCCCCTGTGATCTTGACTTGCTTAAAACAGACCCCTCCTCTGAAGGCTGGCCCAGCTCCAAGTGGAACAGACATCCCAGAGCCACAGAACTGACCTCTCCTTGATTTTTAGAACATCCTTACTACCTGAAGGTCTGCTTTCTGACCAAGCCAGGACAGTAGCTCCCTGGGGACATTAACAACTCTGATCAAACTAAAAGGCCACTGTGCCATTCAGAACACTATCCTCTAGGCTGTTGGTCACACACACGCATGTACGCACACACAATCTCTTTGTTCTTGGTTGGGCTTTCTTCAGTTGGCTTCATTCTGAAGTCTTCCTAACCCCTACTAAACTTGTCTAGTAAACAATCCCATCTGATATGACCCCAAGGAATGAGCTTCACAGCGAGGTGAAACCCTATCTGCAGAGTAAGCCTGAGACTAGATAAAGCTTTCACAGGATTGGGTCTCAGGTCACAGGATCTAAGCCTATCCCAGGAAAAGAATAATCACATGACTAATCTAAGCCATTGAGAATGAATTCAGACTCCATGAGAAAAAAAGAACAGAGGAAGAAGAGAGGGCTCTGGGGCCACCAGAGACCCAAATGTGGAGGACATCTTATTTTATAGATGAGTTCCTTCAGGGCACACACACACACACACACACACACACACACACACACACACACACGCACTCCAATAGCCCTGACTCAGAAATGGCAATCAAGGCCCTTAAGCACCCACTTCTCTGCAAACAGACATTTAGTATTGTTTTGTGCTGTTTTCCCTTCAAACAGTGCTTCAGTTAACATGCTTTAAACTGTATCCCTCTTTTCAGAGACAAGCTCCTCCAAGATTCCCCCCATCTCTGCTGCAGGGATTGCAATAAAGCTGGTCCTCAGGCACCATTGGCCCATGTTGGGGGGCGGGGGAGCAGCCACCAGGATTAGGTAATCAGCATTTCTGAAGTCCTAGTAAGATAAACAAGTGCCGGACACCAATAGATCAACAGTTGAGGTAAACTGTGCAAGGTGAATGGAAACATGCTAGCCCCAAACCCAAGGCTTCTACTTGGGCACCTAGTTGAAGTTCTCTAACTTGTATCTGCTTCCACGTACACCACCAAAAACATGAACAATGCCTCTTGCTTTATAGACATGCTGTGGAAAATAAATCACCCGATCCTCACAAAGTGCCTAGAGTGCTGCTTCTCAAACTGTCTGTGGTGAAGGATGAGTATTTTGTTTTACCCCAAGTCAGTCACTCACAGATCAATACATTTGTATAACACAAGGAAAATAAGTTAATAGAAGGAAGAAAAATAGCAAAGACACACAAAATACAAGCCCTGATTTTTGTTAACATCATAGAGACTCTCGCCATCATAAAATACAATGATGCTATAAGAACTTTCTAAACATGTACTCTCAAATTATGTACTTACCACAGATTGGTAACACACTTTTGCAAAGCAGCAAGTGTCCACGGACTGCACATTTATCCCTTCAGCTCTGGCACAGTGCCTGGCCCATCAGAGACATTCAATCGGTGGTTGCTATTGCAAGGGAATTATTACAAAATATGGTCCTTATTATGAAGGAGATTAAATAACAAGAAATCACAAGTAAAAAGAAGAAGAAATACCAAGTGATTCGACTGCTGACAGAGTATCAAGAGAGTTGTGTGCCCAAGAAGGAGTACAGGAGTTCAAAAAGAAGATATCACAGTGGTCAGGACTTCCGCTGGGCCTTGAAGGTCAAGGAAGGATAGAACTTACTTTGTAGCTTTTTGTATTTTATGATTGTAGGAAAGCTTCATGCTCATTGCACACATTTCTGCCAGTCCTGAAAGTATAAAGAGTTTGGGAAATATTTAGCCTTAATCCCACCATCCAGAAGTTACCTGCGCTAACATTTGTGGGTATACTTTCAATGCATAGTCGGGAAGATGATACTGATGATAATAATACTGAATATGATAAAAATGATAATACTACAGATATTACACACACACACACACACACACACACACACACATCTAATGCTATACACACATATTTATAAACATTTACACCAGTTTTCTGTATATCAATACAAACAAGTACCATGACTCAGAGCTCCCTCTGTTATCACTGTTGACCCCATCGGCCCTCTTGGCGAAGATTCCCACAGTTGTTGTGCCTGGGAGGCCCAGAAGGGTGACACGAAGACCTATCTGTTCACTATAGTCTCCAGTAAGCAATCTTGAAGTCCTCCGAGAGAACTTCAGTGTAGCCTCCAGGTAAGATGATGCCCCCTCATGATGTCAACATTGCTCCCAGGCAGTTCACATAGCTGCCAGGGTGCAGGGCTGGGAGCTGAGCTGCATTCTGTGTGGAGGTGCATGATGTGGTCCTGTTCCCAACTCTGTATCAAATGTGGACTCTGAAGCAGCTCTGCCAAACCCACAAGGCCCTTCTCAGAATAACAGGCCCCCTCACCTCCTACCCTCCAATCAAGGTTATCTGAAACAAGTCCCCAGTCTCCAACACAATGCACCTAGCAGTTGGAAACTCTAAAACACTGATCTGGACAATTTACAGCATACACACACACACACACACACACACACGCACGTGCATGTACTCTCACACATACATAATTAATGCATTGCTGAGGAGGAACTGCCTAGCTGGGGAGTGAACAGTTATCACAGCTGCCCTCTCTTTGTGCACTGGGGCAGTTCAGAGGAGCTGGCTGTTCCAGAACTCTGGTCTCCCCACCCTTGTTGTGTAGGAATGAATCCCCTTGCTCCCTTGGTCATACAGGACAAAATTAGTATTTTCCTTGAAGAATTGTACTAAGACCAAGCAATAAGCAAAATAATACCCTCAGACATCAGGATAGAACTGCTCTTTGTCCCATGGCTGATCATCAAACTCAGTCCACATATCACCTTAGCCTGTCATCAGCCATCATCTGTGTCATCGCAGCCACACAGATCCGGAGCTTGGCTTGGTGCTAGTCCATGCCAAGAGTGACCCTCAGGCTGAGGTAAGTGGAAAGAGGCACCACAGCCCAACCTGCCAGGGGGTCTCCTTTCTCTGAGAACCTGTTTCCTTTTCTGCTGTCTCGCAGGGCCCACCCTCCCCCCACGCTCCTCTGTACCTTGGCTACATACAGCACATCTTCCTGCTGTTTACTGCCCATGTCTGATCTTTCGTCTGGGCTGTGCCCCTCACCCCTGTCCCTGAGACAGTTCACAGAAGCCAGGATACGATGGGCTGTTCTGCCACCCTCAAGTTTACTCCTGACATGGTTGCTCTGTGCTCCCAGTCCTTGAAGTCTGTCTGACTACTCTTGTTTCTATATGCTCCTCTGACCCTCCTGACCTCTCTTCTGTCCCTTCCTGTATTCAGCAGCCTCAGCTCTCATTCTCAGCTCATTGACTGAGGAGTTCTGACAGACATGTCCTGGGCCCCAAAAATGATAAAATAAGCCTCCTTTCCCCCCAGCAGGTGACGACTCCATCTTCCCTCCCAAGTCATACAGAAACACAACAACCTCTTCCTAAAAGTACGCTCACATACTCGCATACCCACAGACAGCTGCCTCACACATGTTCAGACTCTCCTAGATGGGACATCATCCCAATCTTCACTTCTGAGTGGGTGCTCGTAGGCTTACATTCCCAGGCAGGCAGACACACACCCAGGTATACAGACACAATCAGGTGCCATAGGCACATACTCGCCATATGCACAATCCATAAACACACCACATATACTTCCACACACACAAACATATTTAAAAAATGCACAGGCACCTTACAGTCACACACGCCACATGCAAGTACAGAAGCATATACATGTGCACATACAAGGAGAGAGAAAATCTGAGAGTGGGGTATGATGCCCAGAAATACACATAAATGTGCATGCGCATGCACACACACACACACACACACACACCTAGAAATTAACACACATTACAAAAGCAAGTATACTCACTAAGACAAACATACATGCACACACATGAGAAGAAGCCACTTATGTCTACTAAAACTGTCCAAATTTCAAGAAAGAAAGTAAGTTAAAGATGGATTTCTAAGCTTCTGGTTCTTCCCTCATCCCAGGCCTAGAATGCATAGATGTGAAGCTAATGATCTGACAGTGTCTGTCTTTCTCTGTTTCTCTCTCTTTCTCTCTGTCTCTCTGTCTCTCTCTCACACACACAAGCACACGCAGAGACATGCAAGTGGGCTCTCTCACACACAAACACGTACACACACACATGCTCTCTCACATTCTCTCTCTCTCTCTCTCTCTCTCTCACACACACACACACACACACACACACACACATCTTCACAGAAATGGTAGGGGGGGAAGTTGAGGGTGGGCAGGTCCCGAGCAATGGTTACTGTGAGTAGGTAGCACCTACATCCTCCCTGGAGCCCTGGGTCCCAGTTCTTGGCACCCAGCCCAGACAGATCCAAAGGGCAGAGCCATGCCAGCCTGCTTCTCAGCTCCTTCTGTTCACTGTTCCCTGCTTCTTCTCCCTGGTGTGAGGCCTCCCTTCCTGCTGGCATGACCCTCTTGGAATGTAGCTGCGAAGAGAAAGCAGATATACCTGCTGTTCTCTCCAGTCACTAGTCTCAAGAATCTTGCCTCAGAAAGAAGAAGACAGAGTGCACGTGTGCAGAGGGTGATGAAGGAGTACAAACAACCTGCATGCCAAGTCAGGGAATAGGAGATCAGCAGGCAAAGCAGCAGACAAGTATCTGGGAGGAAAAAGAGGAGTGAGTGGGGCATGGCAGTGGAATCCTACCCTGTGACCTAGAGCTGCCAACACAGCAAAGATTTCCTCAGGACTCCCAAGGGGTCCCCCAGCACCCCCTTTTACCCTCCAGCTCTGTGAAATCAGACTGATTCCCTGAGAAAGCCTCAGCCCATGGCATGATGACCTTTGACATGAGGCTTGGGACATGTAAGTAACAGGTACATAGACTGAAAACTCTTGAAGAACGTCAACAGCAGAGGGCCTCAACACAGGGCCCTGGTCATTGAGGTCATGCTACCTTTCACTCCCCTCACCATGTGGCTTGATGCCCCCAAAGCCCTCCACCCTCAGTCAGTAGACGCCCACACAGCAGGGTACAAGAGCTCCAGCAGGCAGGAGTGGGACTGCTCAGGCCAGACCCTGAGTTCCAAGGACCAGGAAAACTGTGACACCCAATAGTCTCCAGGCAGGCTTGTATGTGCCTCTCCAGTCCTGGCAAAAAGCGTGTGGATCAGTGATGAGATTGTGTGAGAATAAAATCAGCAATTAGATTTCGAAGGGAATAAAAGCCTCTGAATTATCAGTTTTACAAAAATTGTCAGAAGTGGGCATGCCAGGAGAGTAGAAGAATCTGTGTACCTAGAGCAAGAACCCAGTTAGACCACGAAGCTAGGGTTTTCCTCAAGGTAGCTCACAGTCTATCTACATCAGCATCCATGTTCCCACATGTATACTGAAAGCAGTTCCATGAGTGCAGTTGGTGCCAAAGTGGATCTAGGAAGGTGATGCGGGGACTAGTGGGATGTGACATATTTACCACTCCAAGAACCCATGGACTGCAGTAGCCTTTCTCTTCCACGGCAACTTACTGTGTCCTGCTTTGTTGCAGGCAGGGATCACCAGCCAGAAGTCATGTCCATGGCTTTTGGACACCAACAGCGGTAGCAAACCCAGGGGCTGTTGTGTCTCTCTGCTAAGGCAGAGAAGTCAAGAGTGGACTGGTTGCTGTGAGCTCCTTCTTCATATCTACCTCCCAACCCCACCCCAGTTCCGGCAGACTATAGAGGATACTTATCTCTTAATAAAGATGGGGTTAGGAAATCACTACCTGTCCCTGTGCCAGGTGATCAAGAGTGTGGACCTCGCTGCCAGTGAGGTCTCTGCACAGCAAAAGTAAGCCTTTGATGGGTCAGATGTTGTGATGTTTGGGAAGGGAGGATGTGGGCCATTCATCCTTGGACTGGTGGAGTTAACAAGCAGGCCATCAGGCATGGTACTAACTCCTTGGTTATGGGTAGGAGCCCCCAAGGCTGTGGAAACATGACTCATGGCACTGAGGCAACTGCTTTTCATTCTTCGATAAACACTCTCTCTCTTTTGGTGATGCCCCCCCAACTCACACCTCCCCCACACACACCCCACCCTGCACATCCCGGTGTATGATCATCTATTTCCTCAGTCCTCGAGGGTTGGGGCTGCTTGTACTACATACACCCCTGGGGAAAGAATGAGATTTGGAATCAGAAGGTTTGACTTCCTCACTTTCACTGGGCTGTCTGACAGTGGACACAGACTTTTCATTTCTTTGAGTCTCAGCATCCTCAGTAGTAAAGTGGCTATTACAATGACAATACCTACTCAACAAGATGGTTAGGAAAATTAAATGAAGTACTGGGTACGCAACTGCTTTGTGTAGTGCAAGGAGGGACTAAGCAGATATTATTCTTATCATTGCTAAACATAATAATAGATAGCAATGTGTACTTACGAAGCCGGTCACATTCCCACTAATTGTGTGTGGGGGGGGGACCCTCCTCTGTCCTGTCTGACTTCTCTGGAAATTGCAGCAGTGTCTATGGCCAGAGGTTTAGTCCAATTTCCCACTGTCATTTTACTGGAATGCAAGCTCCGTGGGATCAGGATTATGTCTGTGTGTTTGCTCCATTTGTTGGTATATCCCAGGTGCCTGGAATGGTACCTTGTGCATATTAAACATTCAAAAAATATTAGTTGTGTGAGTGAATTAACCTTTTTGAGAATCTATCTAGTGGAAAATAATGTCAATAATAGTGTGACGAACACTTTCAAGTTAGTGAGGTACTCCCACAAAGAAATCAGCTGACAGCAGAATATTACATCACTCATCTTTATGTAGAAGAGAATTACTTTACAATATGGAGACCACTGAAGCTTAGGGGGCACGTGCAATGAATCATTAAGTTAAAGGTAAATCGTGCAACAGCAAAGCCAGAAAAGTTGTTAGGAAGCTCTGAAGATGGTACAGGATTTCCCCACCCCCCACCCCCGATCCTGGGGCAGATTTCTGAATGAGGAGGGAATATAATTCGTAGTTATAGCTCATGCTAATTGAGCATCTATTACATTCCGGGCATGTGTTTATATCACCTATATCATATAATTTCACCCTCACCACAACACTATGTGATAGGGTTTATAATCCTCCATTTTCCAAATGAGATATCTGGGATTCAGAGAGGTTAAGTAGCTTATACGGGGCCATGCAAGGTTTCTACCAAGTGGCAGAATGAAGATTTGAAACCAGGTCTCTCTAAGTCCAAAATATGCACTTTGCTCTCAAATATTAAATGGCACTGCCCTCCATCATCTGTGAGCCGTTTCAAAATATTCATATGGGATATGCCAGTTCTTGGGCGAAGTTTGAAACCACTAGAGGGATATAGGCACCATAAATGGACAGGGAGGCACGTTTACACAGACTGTCTGTTAACCGAATTTCAAAATTTAATACAGTATGCTCTGCTGTGCAAACACAAAGTGGCTTATTTGTTTCCCATAACTAATCCTGCTTTTCCAGTACACACTCCAATGGATACTAAAGGGGGACAGGTAGGCCACTTACATTTCATGATTAAAGACTCTTCAGGCTCTTCCAGTTTGGCTTCTTCATTTCGGGCAATTATTGAGTCAATTCTAACTTCTACTTACTTCTTCTCCTCTGTAAAATGATGTCGTGGATTGAAGGACAGAGTGTGGCTTAAGTGATGTCATGGTGGTGGCCATACAGAGGTGCCCTCTGTCTGAGTGCTATTCTTTGGATTCTGATTATGTGGCGATGTAACTTGAATACCGCTTCCTTACTGGACTTTCCTCTTGCCAGACTTATGGATCCCCTTGAGATTTGGTTGCAACTCAAAGTTGACTCCAATGTGGGCGCCCAGTATGACATTCACTACAACAATGGTCTCTGGTCGTTTGTCATTACACACTGTGCACTAGGTTGATTAGCGTGCCCCCAAGATTCATGTCTACTTCAGGGTGTGACTTTATTTGGAAACAGGGTCTTTGCAGATGAATTAGTTAAGATAAGGCCATATTGGATTAGGGTGGACCCTAAACCCAGTATGACTGATGTCTTCATAAAAAAAATAGAGAATACACAGAGACACAGACTCACACGGAGGAGCACACCATGCAAGGATGGAGGCAGAGATTGGAGTGACGCCAAGGAAGAGCCAGGATTGCTGCAACCCTTCAGAGGCTAGGGAGAAGCAAGGAGGGATTCTTCCCTAGAGGCTTCAGAGGGAGCATGGCCCTGCTAACGCCTTGCCTGAGACTTGTACCTCCAGAACTGTGCAAGAATACATTTCTGTTGCTCTCAACTTCACAATTTGTGATACTTTGTTACAGCAGCCCCGAGAATCTAATACATGCACCAGTAATGAGACTTTGAGCACATACCTCCGACATATGTGTTGTTTATTAATTTACAGATTATATACTGGCAACACTATATAGTATGCAATGCTCATCATAAAACATACGTTAAAATTAGAAATTTAAAGAGATGTGATAAAAATAAATATGCTTAGAATTTCTAGTGTTTCCTTCCCGTACCTCAATGTTCTTCTTACCCACCTCATACGTGTACACACCCCACTTTGTAGACCAACGTGCTCCAAGATCCCTTCACCTCAGAGTCACTCTGATGCGTTCAACAACATTCAGCTGTCTTCCGTACCCTTCCAGAAGGCTGGTGAAATAGTCTTAATCTCTTCCAAAGCAAATGGGAGCTAAGGAAGTTTTAGAAGCGTCACATGGGTCTGATCTCTCCATATCCACCCTGAGTGAAGTGTCTTCACAGACTACAGTAAAGCTTTTGTCTTCCAACACTCATACTGGCTTCAGTGTTGTGGGCACATGCTGCCTCTATATCCAGCTATATCCACCCATCCCGACCTAATACCATCACCTACGGGATTTCTCGGAAGATGATGTTAGGACACACATATCTAACTAATATTATTATTCTCTCTCTCTCTCTCTCTCTCTCTCTCTCTCTCTCTCTCCCCCTCCCTCCCTCCCTCCCTCCCTCTCTCCTTCCCTCCATCTTTACTTCCCCCTCTCCCTCTTTCTTTCACTCACCTCTCCCTCCCTCACTTCTTCTGAGAAAGAAACACTTTCATTTGCCTCTTCTTTCTAAGAGTCAGTGACCTAATTCTTCTATATTATACCATCCTTCTTCTCAAGGGAACTTACACAATTTCCCCCACCCCAGGGCCATTGTGACTATTGGAAAGCAAAAGATCTATTGCAAAAAGGATGACAAATACTTACATTTATTGTTTCAAACTAGTATTGACATTACACAACTTTGCTTTGGGGAGCTTATTCAACCCCGTGAGCAAAAGATGGTGAGACCATCATGCACACTACCCCTGGCCTCTACTGATCCTACTTAGATGAAAAGTGTCAAGGTGGGACTGCTCCTTTCTTGAATATAAAACAAGAGGAAATGACAGTTCACCCAGAGGTGAACATGAGAGCTGATACACTAGTCTCCAATTTCTACTACTATTCCTTGGAGAACCTAGTAAGATCTGAATGGAGTGGGTCCAAGGGGTTTTTATTTCCTGGGAATATGCATGGACATGTTCAAGAATCTTCCCTTTTGAGTAGAGGAGAGCAGCGTTTCCAAGGGATCCTGCCAAGATTTACCACTCTTCTTCCAGTGTGCTAGTTGTAAGGATGGGAAGTAACTGACAGAGACAGTTCCCAGGACTGATGTGTATGTGTTTGTGGGTCAAAAATTGTTGGGGAGAGATGAGCCCTAATTCCTATAAATGGAATGTGGAATATGTA
The DNA here is from genome assembly GCF_017311325.1 of Ursus maritimus. NCBI lineage: Eukaryota > Metazoa > Chordata > Mammalia > Carnivora > Ursidae > Ursus > Ursus maritimus. The sequence continues at coordinate 77,394,965 of NW_024423319.1, forward strand.
CCCATTCCACAATGACAGTAAAAACCAGGACACATGATCTGACTAAGGGTCTTTTGTTTCTAATTACATCTCTATTTTTCCACTATGAAAGTTATACCTATTAAGCACATTAAAGCAAATTTTCAAAATAGAAGAAAAGAAGAAAAGAATTACCCTAAACATGCCCATCTCCGACCCTCTGGCCCAAGGACCAGAAAAACTGCCAGTATGCCCCAGCTGGGCTTCTAGACCAGGACCCCTTTGTTTCTCCAGTCCTGGCAAGAAAGTGAGCAGATTATATTTTCTTCAACAAATAAATGGCATGGACAAGATGAGGGGGAAATGTAAAACATTAAAAGACTAAGCCACATATCAACCATATGCAAAGTGTGGGACTTTTCAGACCCTAAGTTGAGCAAACAAATTCTATAAATACATAAATCACGTATAAATACAAGTCTGATGAGGCAATTGGGGAAATGGAAAAGTCATTAGGTAAGAGATGATGCTAAGTCAGTCTTGGTCATTTTCTCAGGTATGATATTGTGCCGTGGTTCTGTTGAAACCGGTCCTTATCTATTAAAGTGTATTTCTGGATAAAATGAGTTGATGTCCACATTTTTCTTAACACTACTCCAGAGAAACAAAACAAAACAACATTTTTTTTAAAGTATGGTGGGGGGTAGATGAAACGAGAATTGAAGAAAGTTAATGATTGTTGAAGTTGATGACTCTTGAACCTAATGGGTACATGGAGTGCATTGTACTATTCTTTCTGCTTTTATGTGTTTGCAATTTTCCATAATAAAAAGTTAAAAATAAAAAAATGAAATGCTTGGATTACTGAGGGTAACGGGAGGGGGGTAAGAGATGAGGGACAGAAAAAATAAGAAACAGTCGGATTCGTGGGAAATGAAATATGAAAAATGCCCGTGAAATATCAGTCACTTATTTATAGACATTGTGGCAATTGCAGATCCTGGCAGATATAAGCCATCCTTAAACAAATGGTGCTGGGAATAGTTCTGCAATTTTAAACAATGTTCATTTACTCAGAGAAAGAACTTTGAAAGGAGGGCCTGCCTTCTTGATTTCTTAAACACATTTCAATTTAGGGAAATCACTTTTTTTTTTCCGGTTCTTGTTGAAGGACATGTAAAGAAATTTTGTATGCAATAATATGGACCTCTGGTAAGAATACTGAGGGTGGTGTGCTGGAAATTTTCTTGCCTGAAAGAAACCAGGTGACAGGAATTATTAGCTCTCTTATATGTAAGCCTGGTAGAGAAAATAGTTCAGGTGCAGAGAGGTTTTCAGGGGTTAGAACCAAGGGCACATCTCTTAACCAAAGTCAGCACCATCTGCAATGCAACAGCAATACAGCAAGGGAATCTTGCACTCTTTAGGAACTTCTGCCGAGGGGATCCTCTGTCCCGGGGGATCCATTACCCTGGGACAGAGGGTGGCAATCTTTCCATAGTTCTCCACCAAGTATCATACCTCTGTTCATTGCTGTGCTAGTGGTAGAACAGGGTGCTAACTGAGACAAGTTCCCAAATGTGTGTGTGTGTGTGTGTGTGTGTGTGTGTGTACCCCCACACACACATATGCGTGGGCACGTGTGTAGATGGGATGGGTCCTCGCTGGAAAGGGGACGTGAGAAGCTACCCCATTCTACAGAAACTGTATCTTAAAAACAAAAATAGAGAAATGTGCTTTGAAAAAGGTGTGTTATTATTTTCTTTTCTTTTATTGAACATATAACATAGGCACATGACAATAATTTGTGGAAACAAAGAAAGAGGAAAGAAAGTCAAATGTTATCTCATCACCATAAACCGCCACTGCTTGTATCACAATATATTTGCTCCCCTCTTGTAGTCTGTGCATATGAATGTTTTAGATGGCTAACATCATACCATAAATAGGATTTTATGTCCTGATTTTTTTGACTTGACTTTGATTTGTGAATATAGGCATATGAATCCTCATAAAGGTATAAAAATTGAATCACATTTGCCCACACACTAATCAGACTGCAGTTTTCAAAATGACAAAATTAGACGTAATCAGACCTGTCCTTGAAAATCCAGAGCATTTGATCTCTGTAGGTCTGATTTTCTCTGAAGGCAGACAGAAGGAGCCCCAAGTCTCAATCACTGGCAAACTGTGAGATGGGGGCTGGCAGGAGGAAAGGAAAAGAGGATGCTCTAGGGTCACCACTTACTGCTGGAGTTACTTGCCCTTTTTACCATCCAGCTCATAGAGCGGGCCAACCCCTGCTCCTGGGCACCGAAGATCATAAAAAATGGAGCTGCAATAGGATAAATCCTAATGAAGAATCAGGGAAGCAACTGAGAGCTGAAGAGAATCTATCCTGATTTCCAGAACCCCTTTCACCTCTAAATGAAAGCCTGCATGGGAAAGAAAGCTTGAGACCACATACATGCAAAGATGATATTCGAAAACAATCTACAAGTGGTACAGTCATTTAAATCAATACATGCATCAGTATAGAAATTGAAATTTTAGATATATTCCTTTTTGTCCCTTGAATAAACTATTGATGATAAAACTTTTTAACACACGATAGAAGTTTTAGCTTGAGAGCCAACTTCTATTAAAGTGCATAGACACTGCTTGATATGATTTCTAAGTGTTTTTTTTTTGTTTTTTTTTTGTTTTGTTTTGTTTTCAGCTCTGTCACTATAGGGAGCCTGCCAAGGCCCACATATTCTTCCTATTTTCATTATTTCAATGTCTAGTTCTGCAGAATGTTGATTCTCTCTGTTGGTTATTTGAAGTAAGGTGGTAAACATAAAGTTTATTGGGAAAAGACTTTCACATATTGACTTTACATCATTTTGTGGACCAGCCAGAGATCATTGAACATGATGACTTATCACCAAAGTAAAACATTTAGGAAATTATCTGACAGGTCAGCTAAAATCCCAGACTTTCTCCCTAGCTTTACCCTGGTAACATCTTTCCAAATTCCAATACATTGTCACCTGAGTATTTTCTCATTAACTCCATTCTCTCAAGCATGGATAGTAAAGTTTGGTAAATTATTTCATATGGTGTTCCTTCCAAATTTTATATTTTAAGTAAAATTTTACAGAGCTTCTCAGGTTGAAACAGTGGAAGGGTAGGGGCACCTGGTTGGTTCTATCAGTAGAGCATGTGACTCTTGATCTCAGGGTCCTGAGTTCAAGCTCCATGTTGGGTGTAGAGCTTACAGAAAGAAAGAAAGAAAGAAAGAAAGAAAGAAAGAAAGAAAGAAAGAAAGAAAGAAAGAAAGAAAGCCTGCTGAGAAACAGTGGAAGGGTGACCAACTGACTGGTTGGTTGGCTCAGGACTATCCCAATTTTAGCACTAAAAACCCTGTGTCCTGAAAACCTCTCTCCAGGACATAAAAGGTCCTGGTTTTCACAGATGGATGCAAAAGGTGTGTGGGGGGGAGCATATGACTCTTATGGTGGCCCCCACAATCGGGGCTGAAAGTGATAGTGCTTTTAGTGTCAAATGGATACCGCATGGATTACAGCCTTCCCTATTTGCTGTGACTCTTGTCCCCTGACTGTTGATATTGACAACCATAATTTGGGGGTTCACAATAATGATCATGAATTTTGCATCACCTTTTGTGATGTGACTTGGGAGTGCAACTTAAGCATGTTGTAATCCTGAGTGTTGAGTCCCTAGCCTGGCACTCAGCAGACACATAGGGAATGGCTATTGAATAAATTTCCAGGTATTTGTCCCACTGATAGACACAAAGATGTGTGAAATGATGCTGTACACGTGTATTCTCTGCAGCATGATTGCAATGACAGAAAGAAGGAAATAACCAACAAATCTAACATAATGTAACTGGTTAAAATGATCAAGGTCAGAAATTTTATGCAGCCATGAGACTATAAGTCATCTCTGTTTCTTGTGATTTTATTTATTTATTTGAGAGAGCAAGAGCTGTGAGTGGGAAGAGGGGCAGAAAGAGTGCGAGAGGGAAAGAATCTCAAGCAGACTTCCAGAGGAAAGCAGAGCCCCCAACAGGCTTCGATCACATGACCATAAGAATGACCTGAGTCAAAATCAGGAATGGAAGCTTAATGAATGATCCACCCAGGAGCCCCATAAGTCTTCTCTTGATGTTCTTATTTTTAAAACTCTAATTTTCAGGGTGCCTGTGTGGCTCAGTCGGTTAGGTGTCCAACTCTTGATTTCAGCTCAGGGCATGATCTCATAGTGGTGGGACTGAGCCCTGCATTGGGCTCCATGCTGTCTGTGAAGGCTGCTTAATATTCTCACTGTCCCTCCCTCTGCCCTTACCCCTCCCTTTCAAAAAACATAAAAATAATTAAATAATAAATCTCTAATTTTTAGTTCTGCACTATTAAAATATATTGTTAAATATTGTATATAATATGTAGAACATAACTGTTTGATATACATATACATATTGAGATGATTATTACAAACAAACTTATTAACACATTATTCCCTCACAAAGCTACCATTTTTTGTGTGTGATGGGAATACCTTAAATCTACTGTTAGCAATATTTTAGTATTTTATATGGTAATATTAACTATATTTTTCATGTACATTTGGTCTCAAGACTTTTACATCCTATACAGCTGCAAGTTTGTGATTCATATGCTTTCTAGGATGTATTGTTAGTTTAAGGAACACTGGGAAGTACAATATTTATGTTATTGCTACCATTTGTGTTAAAAATGAACTAGACAGCACCCATTTAGGTTTGTATTTCCACAGAATATTTCTCTAAGGATACAAATGAATCTAGGAATAGTAGTTAACATCTGGCAGGATGAAGGTTAAGGCTGAGGTCAGGAGAAGGAGGGAAACATTCATTATATACGGTTTTGTACTTTTTGAATTTTCTTCCTTATGTGTATTGTCTATTCAAAATATTAATTTAAAAACATAAATCAATCCTTCCTAAAATTATATAATTGGTGGATTTTAATGTCAGATACATAGTCATATGTTTTACAGATTCTTGTATTGTTCAAAGATGATATAGACTACCTTATCTTTTTTATATTGCTATGAGATGGGCCATTAGCAGTTCATTTTTTAGCAGTTCATTTTTATATCTCTTTTATTATCCCAGAGATTCAGAAGATTCACGACTCTTCTATTTAACATCAAAGCTGGAATTTTATCCAAAATTGGTGGTCTCTTGATTCTGCATATTTTTGATTTTTTAATTTAAAAATCTTAGCATTTTAGATACCAAAACACTGTGCCCATTGACCGCTTCGAAAATAACTAAGAAGTTAGAAGAAAGAAGAATCAACGTAAAAGCTAATGTATTCAGTGGTAGTATCAATTATGTAATTTGGGGATAATGGGGAAGTAACGACTTGTTCTAAAGCACTGAGAACTTCATAGAAAACGGAAAGCACAACTAAGCTGGCTACCAGGAGACAGGTCAAATCTGTAGTCAATAAACTCCATGAATGTTTCTCAGACATCACTGCAATAGGATGCCCATTTAGCAGGGTTTTGCATGACATCTAATCTGTGTACTGTCTGAATATCAACTCCACATTCATGCCCTTCTGCTGAGCCCTCAGGCAAGCCTCTGTTTAAGAGCCTTTCCATAATCAGACCTGAGGGGCTCTCCAGTTATAGCTCTAGCATCCTTGTCACTATCCTACTGGAACATATAGTCTGTTGGCGGCTTAAGTGAATGAGGTTTCCTTACTCCCTCACACAGATGCTCAGTAATTTACTAAGAATTATGTGCAAAGACAGTGAACTGAGATACATGCTCCAATATATTCTACCATCCAAAGAGCAAATACCATATGATTTCACTCATATGTAGAATTTAAGAAACGAAACGAATGATTATAGGTTTAAAAAAGAGAGAGGCAAACCAAGAAACAGACTCTTAATTATAAAGAACAAACTGATGGTTATTAGAGGGGGAGGTGTGGGGGGGATGGGTTAAATGGGTCTTAGGGATTAAGGAGTGCACTTAACGTGATGAGCACTGGAGTTGTATGTAAGTGTCAAATCACTAAATTATACACTTAAACCCAATATTACACTGTATGTTAACTAACTGGAATTTAAATAAAAACTAAAAAAAAAAAGGAGCTGAAGCAAATAAATGATAAGGAGAGAAAATATAGCCCTCTGTCAAAATTTCTGGAGGCTTCAGGGCTAGCTGACCCCATTCTCATCTGTGTGATCTTGGGTCAATGTGAAATGATCCCTCCATTTTCCTATCTGTAAGGTGTGGATAACAATATCTATTTTGTACCACAAGTGATAGGATACATTCTAATGGGTATAGAGAGAAGAGCACATAATATGCACTTAATAACTAGTTTGTAACAAATTTGCCCACTAAGCAAACAAAGTACTCAGGGCATTATGAAGCAAGAGCAGTCAGGATATGGAATTCAGAGAGGTCTGTGCATATGAACATGGAAAAGACCTATGCCTTTATTTTCACTTACCTTTAACTTAATTTGAACATGTCCTTCAATTATTACCCTAGGCAAGAAATCACAATAATATGATTAGTACATGTGACAATGTCACCAATAAAGATTTTCATATCACATTACATTTGTTTCACATTTCTCAAAATATCCTTTATGCTCATCACTATTTTGAAATTATGATAGTTATGTTCCTTCTACTAAGGCCAGATGGCCTTGACCTGTGGTTCTTTATACATTAACCCACAACAGTGGTTCTCAAAGTCTGGTCCCTGTACCAGCAACATCAACATTCAGCACCAGCATTAGCTAGTTAATTGTTAGAAAACAAACTATTGGGCCTTAATGTAGTTACAAAGCTAGCAGTCAGCATTTCCATCTATGTCTGCTAACCCAGAAATAATCTAGGGGAAAAATTTTTCTTCATAAATTAGTCAATAGTTCCAAAGAGGTTTCCCTCAGGTACTTCTACATGACTGAGATTTGAACATGCTTTCCAGCTACACTTCCACAGGACACTTTCTTTCTTTTTAGGTGGTCTCTTCATAAAAAAGGGGCAGGTTTAGGAGAGGGTGAGGGGCTGGGGCAGTGTCCAAACTGAGGGACCCAAAAGGACCCTCCTTAAGAGAGGCTGGGTCCAGGCACCTGAGTGGCTCAGTCAGTTAAGCATCTGCCTTCAGCTCAGGTCATGATCCCGGAGTCCCAGGATCAAGCCCACATTGGGCTTCTCCCTCTGCTTCTCCCTCTGACCCTCCCCCATCTCATGATCACTTTCTCTAATAAATAAATAAAATCTTTAAAACAGAGAGAGAGAGAGAGAGAGAGAGAGAGAGAGAGAGAGAGAGAGACTGGGTCCAGGGGCGCCTGGGTGGCTCAGTTGGTTAAGCATCCCCGCTGTGCCACCTAGGCGCCCCAAGCATCCAACTCTTAATTTCAGCTCAGGTCATGATCCCACGGTCGTGAGATCCAGCCCAGCATTGCCCCACATTGGTCTCTAAGCCCAGTGTGTGGAGCCCACTTAAGAATCTCTCTCCCTCTCCCTCTGCCCCTCCCCTTCCACCCCTCCTCCTCTCCATGCTCTCTCACGCTATAAATAAATAAATAAATAAATAAATAAATAAATAAATAAGAGGCTGGGTCCAACAGCACCCTGTCTGTATAGTGCTGCTGTATTCTGAGGGACACCCTCCTGATCTGGGGGATCAGAGAAGGCCTCCTTGAGGAGGGAACACTTGAGCTAGGTATAAAACGGGGAAATCAGAAGGGAGACCAGATCCTTGAAGATGGGCCCAGACCAAAGTCAACTCTGGGGATGGAACTGGGGCAGAACCTCTGGGGTTACTTCATGGAATCCTGATGACCTGTCCCCTCTCCCTGTTGTAACCCTCAGGCCTCTATTTTCAAGAAGTGGATTAGAATCACAAGGTTTGGTCTAGGTAGAATAGGCTAGTTTGTAGGAGTGATAACTGGCTGTTTTCCAGGTAAGGGTGGCACTTCTGGGACTTACAGGGCCACTAAGCTCTCTCCTTATCCCACTCCAGATTTCTGCCAAAGGAGGACACACAAGACAAAAGGTAATTCAGATGGAGGGAAGTAAGGGAGATAGGAGGGACTTCCCCTCAAGCCACCAGAGGCCTTCACCTTCTCCTGTGTCATTCAACCACTTACCAGCAATAGGGCATGCCATTTCCCCTCTCTGACCCTGCCTTCCCCCAAAGTCCTCCTGGGTTTTCAGTGGTGACTCTGTTTCTGCTTCTTTCACCTACTGCCTCCTTGTATGTGTGCTCTTCCATACTCTGGTGCAATCTGTCTAAATCCCAAGTCAAAAATCTCCAATATTACACAAAGCCAAGTTCCATGGTATTGGAAAACCCTGCTATCCTTGCTATTATTATTACTTACTAAAGTCCTTGGTAAATTCCAGAAGAAGACAAACCAATATGCCAAAAGGCACATTGGTTTAAATAGGTCACCCCAACTCCTGAGGCTCCTCTAATGAAAGCTCAGTCGCATCCAGCGAAACTGAAAATTCTACCCTGAAAACAGTAAGCCTTCCCTCTCTGGTGTGAAGTTATGGCAGTTAAAGCCATGAGAGTGGCAGTGGCCTTTCCAGTCAGCCACATGGTCATTAACTGACTTGGGGGCCAAGTATCTGTGAATTGGAAACCGCATTAGGATTTCTGCTAAGTTTATGGTAAGAACTGCTAACAGGTCAAACCAACCCTTTTCTTACTTGGGGAAACGGAATTGTAAAAATGATATGTAGCTTGCTTAAATTTACAAACACAACTAATAATGGTGGGAAAGTATTTAAGAGCATTGCTCTCTTGTCTCCCAGGCAAATGTTCCTGCAAACATCTGAATATTTGAACCTCTCAACCTATAGTCACTCTGGGCTACAGGACAGTTATGGTGGTTTTTCTCTCCAAGATCATGATGGTCTGTGCTCACTCTGACAATTCATATAGATTACTGAATCTCTTTGATGTTCTAAAATCGCTGATATTTATTTTAGAAAGACACCTGCAATACCACCCCTGAGCCTGAGAGAACTGAATCCTAATCCTGAGGTTTAGAAAGGAGGTGCCTGACTGTTTCAGAGAGATTAAATGTAGCATTAAACACCTTCAATGATGAGCAGGAATATCCTTGGGGTTGGACAGGAAGAGCAAGAAGCCCTAGAGATAGCAGCTTTAATGGGGGTTGTGGCCTTGAATGCTGTGTCTGTTAAATGGAAGGAAAAATCTCCTGGGCTATGAACTCCTGGAGGACACAAATCATTTTATTCTGTATTTCTCACAGCACAACCTACCACAGTAAGACACTTATAGGATCCATGTACACTTGTTGAGTGGGTGTTCCCATACATGACCTGCTTAGGAGAGAGAATCTGGTGAACTGAGCAGTAACTTTGAGAAAATTTGGAAAGACAGAAGTGTTCTCTTTTTCTCTACTCTAAGTACCAGGCATTGTGCTATAGGCAGATTTTAAAATGGGGACTGAGAAACAGATGTGAAAGAAACAGGTGCCACAAAGATCCTTTACATATACTATGATTTAGTGTTCATAACAGGTTAGGATTATTATTCCTACTTTTGTTTAACAGCACAACTAAGGCTCAGGGAGGTTAGGTGTTTTATCTGAGCTCACACAGCTAGTGAGTGCCTGGGCTCTCCTATCCGAGTCTAAAGCCCTTACTAATGCTTCCTCTCACCACACTCCAGAATAATATTCCTCCTTCCACCTAACTCCCAGAGATCAGATTTTGATGGGTCCCTGAGGGATTTGTGCCAGAGAGTTGCCATCCTTGCAACCACCCAACCCCCACGCCAATGAATCTTTTCTGCGGAGTGCTGGCCTGGAGCCAGGTGAGACCAGAACCTCCATTTCAGGGGCTTTCTCTAGAATCGGTCGCTGTGGTTACCTCCAGTAGAATCTGTTTCAGGAAGAGGTCTGACCAAGCAGGTCAGCGGTGACATTCATCACTGCAGGAGAGCAGAATCCGGGGCTGGGGGCCACACGTCGAGAGGGGAGGGGCCAGGGGGCGGCCCCCTTGTGACCAGCCCTGAGGAGAGGTCAGGAGAGAACGTTGGCTGAGGAGCGTCTGTACAGCGGCAGCTGCTGACGTTCTGTATCACGCACCTGTGGCCCAAGGTAACCCAGACCTTTAAACGAACAGCGGGGACGGGGGCTTTTGTGGGACGGAGGCGGGAAAGGGCGGGGACTTTGGGGGTCGCACACTGAAGACAGGCGCGATGAACGCGTGGAGCGCGTGAGGAGTCCGAATTCTCGGAGGACTAGGGAATGAAGGTATTGAAGCAAGAAACGAAGTGTGAGAAGGAACACAAGCGCGCGAAAAGAGCGTGAGAGGGCGCAAGAGCTTGGCTGACCAAAAGTGCGCTTGGAGGTAGGGAAAAGGGTGGAACACACCCAGTCCCAGCAGCATGGGTAAGGTGGAAGTAGGAGGACACTTTCTTTCCCTGAGCCCATTTTCCATAGGTGGTGCCCTTTGAGCCATTTTTAAGGTAAAATGTTGGCCCCAGTTTTTGTTTGCTTGTTTTGGTTTTTTTTATGTTTTTGTTGTTGTTGTTGTTGTTCTGTTTTGTTTTAGAATATAAGGAAAGAACGTCAGAGGAAGCTGTACCAAAGCGAGGCTGCGCAGGGCGCAGGAAAAGCAGTCAGAGGGTGGCGCCTTTTTTAAAGAAGATTCCCTCTCCACCCTAAAGCTCAGGCCATACCACACCCCACCCCCACGTTTTCCTCCCCCTGTCCGCCTCCCATTCCCCCTCCCCAGCCCCCCACTCCTGGCAGATCGGATCGCCTTTAAACCAGGTAACAGCCTTGGTCTCCACAGCAGCTCCGGCAGCTCCAGAATAGGGGGGGGTGGAGCCCGCAGGGCCGCTGGCTGAGCTCATGGTGGGAGGGGTCCCGGGGGCGCTAATGGCGCACAGCGGCCATGACGCTGGCCAGATCATTCACAGAAATCCCTGTCTCATTCCATCTACAGTCGCAGCTCCATTCCTGACGCCCTTCTCCTCAGGCGGGGCGGTGAGCTGATGGCCCAAGTTCGGGAAACTTCCTTGCCCTCCGGCTCTTTGGTCCGCTGGAGCTCGGGAAGTGGGGGAGGAGCCTCTCCCGAGGACGCGGCTGAAAAGGCGGGGGAAATGGAGAAGGAGGCGGTGGGGGCGGCAAAGGCGTGTTCAGGCCTGGGAGCTGAGGAGATGAAGCTGGAGCCGTTACAAGAGCGTAAGCCTGCTCCTGAGAACTTGACGTGGAGTGACAGCGGCGGCGATAAGAAGGTGCTCCCTTCAACCCCTCCTCGCTGTTACAGCAGCTCCTCGCCCCTTTGCCCGCGCCGCAAGCCCCGCCCTCGGCCCCAGCCCCGGGCCCGCTTGCGAGGGCCGCCTGGTCTCTCCGCCCCACCCCTGCCTCCATCCCATCCTTCCCCTCCGCCTCTGACCCGACCCCAGCCCTGGCGCAGACAGCGGCGTAGATCCAGGCCGGCGTCTAGGCCCCAGATGCTGCACAGCTGTTCTAGTGACCTAGGTGGCTCTGGGGATCGAGGTGGTTTAGGGGACTGGTTGCCGGAGGTGGAGTTTGATCAGGGTCCTACAGGCTGCACTCACGTGGAGAGCTTTAAAGTGGCTAAGAACTGGCGGAAGAACCTGAGGTTGATTTACCAGCGTTTCGTATGGAGTGGGACCCCAGAAACTAGGAAACGTAAAGCAAAGTCGTGCATCTGTCATGTATGTAGCACCCATATGAACAGACTCCACTCTTGTCTCGCCTGTGTCTTTTTTGGCTGCTTTACTGAGAAACATATTCATAAACATGCAGAAACAAAACAGCACAATTTAGCTGTAGACCTCTACCATGGGGTTATATATTGCTTTATGTGTAAGGATTATGTATATGACAAAGACATGGAACGAATTGCCAAAGAAACAAAAGAGAAAAATTTGAAATTATTAACTTCCACCTCAACAGATGTTTCTCAACAACAGTGCATGACATCAGGTGTTGAAGAGGGGCATTCAACCTGTGAGTCAAAGGAACAGGAGCCAAAATTGGTGAAACCCAAGAAAAAGAGGAGAAAAAAGTCAGTCTATACCATAGGCCTGAGAGGGCTAATCAATCTTGGGAACACATGCTTTATGAATTGTATTATCCAGGCACTTACCCATATTCCTCTACTGAAAGATTTCTTTCTCTCTGACAAGCATAAATGTATAATGACAAGCCCCAGCTTGTGTCTTGTCTGTGAAATGTCTTCTCTTTTTCATGCTATGTACTCTGGGAGCCGAACTCCTCACATTCCCTATAAGTTATTGCATCTAATATGGATTCATGCAGAACACTTAGCAGGGTACAGGCAGCAGGATGCCCATGAGTTCCTCATTGCAATATTAGATGTGCTGCATAGACACAGCAAAGATGATAGCGTTGGGCAGGAGGCCAATAACCCCAACTGCTGTAACTGCATCATAGACCAAATCTTTACAGGTGGCTTGCAATCAGATGTCACATGTCAAGCTTGTCATAGTGTCTCTACCACAATAGACCCATGCTGGGACATCAGTTTGGACTTGCCTGGCTCTTGTGCCACATTCAGTTCCCAGAGTCCAGAGAGAGCTGACAGCACAGTGAGTAGGGATGACCACATACCAGGAATCCCCTCACTCACAGACTGCCTACAGTGGTTTACAAGGCCAGAGTACCTAGGAAGCAATTCCAAAATCAAATGCAGTAGTTGCCAAAGCTATCAGGAATCTACCAAACAACTCACAATGAAGAAATTACCTATTGTGGCCTGTTTTCATCTCAAGCGATTTGAGCATGTAGGTAAACAGAGGCGGAAGATTAATACTTTTATCTCCTTTCCCTTGGAGCTGGACATGACGCCATTTTTGGCCTCCACTAAGGAGAGCAGAATGAAAGAAGGCCAGCCACAAACAGATTGTACATCCAACGAGAATAAGTATTCCTTGTTTGCAGTGATTAATCACCATGGAACTTTGGAAAGTGGACACTACACCAGCTTTATCCGGCAACAAAAGGACCAATGGTTTAGCTGTGATGATGCCATCATCACCAAGGCTACCATTGAGGACTTACTCTACAGCGAAGGGTATTTACTGTTTTATCACAAACAGGGTCCAGAGAAAGATTAGTCTTGCAAGACCACTTATCAGAAAAAAGTGAAAGAAGGGAGTGTGCAAGGATCCTGAAGTGACACACAAACCTACCTGGAATAGACAATGGTAATGCCCATTAAACAACAAGCACCTCTTGAAATTTCACAAAAACCTACCTGGCATGGACAATGACAACAGCACCTGTATGACAAGTAGCACCTTGATATGAAGAACCTATTTTACCATGGCTTATGGATCTGTAAGAGGGGAAAAAAATACTAATTAGTAACCATTCAGCCTTAAGAAATGGGAGGAAGGAGAAGAGGTTGAAAACGGTCACATAAAGCATAATTAAATGAACAGAATCCTTTAGGTAGGAAGAGTGGGAATGGAGCTGTTCTGCCAGTGCTATATGTCATTTGTTTCTACAAAAATACCATGGGAAATCAGGGAATATTCCTACATTAACAAAAAGCTTCACAATTGGTGTTCTAGCTGTGGTTGGTTAGTCAAATAGCTTGAAAAAAGAATATTGTAAAAGAGATTTTAAAAAGCCTTGAAAGAAAACATTTAAAAAAGAAAAAAAAACCCTTTTTTTAATTTTAAAAGAAAATGTTTTTAAATGTTGAAAAAATTTAAGTTAAATATTTTGAAAGAAATGTTTTAAAATGTAAAAGTTTTATAAATTTAAAATTCCAAAATGATTAATAAAATAAAACTTAAAAATTTTAGAAATTCTTAGTTTACAAAAGGTGAAAAGAACAAAAGAAGGACAAAGCTAAAAATGAAAGGTTACAAAAAAGTTAAAGTGAAAGAAAGTTTTAAAAGTAAAAAGTTAAAGGGGAAGGGAGCTCTTAAAAGTTTAAATAAAATGTTAATATAAATAACTTTTAAAATTAGACCATAAAGTACGTGTATTGAAAAATGAGAGGTTAGCAAAATTCATGAATAGTTTAAGAAATAAAATTTCCAAAAATACAGAATGGAATGAAAATTCAAATTAAGTTTACGGAAAAGTTTTAAAGAAAAAAATTTAGAACGATTCAAGACAAAATTTGTTTAATTTTTTTAATTTAAAAAATTTAAAAAGAAGTTAAGACAAAAATAGAGAATTTTAAGATACATAAATAATTAAGGAAGTCCAATTTGAGAGATTTAAATAAAAACTAAATACTTAAAAAGAATAAAAAGAAAATTAAAAACTTTAAAAGAAAACATTTAAATAAAAATTAAATTAAAAACATTTCATAGAAAAATACTAAATTTTAAAAATGGTTTATTTTTTAATTTAAGCATATTAAAATGCATACAGGTATGAAAACTAAAAAGAGATCGGAATAACAACAAAAAGGCTTGTTAATATTTTTGTTTGAGTTTTATGTTGATAATAAATAGAATTTGAAAAAAAATAGAGTCTTAACCATCATTTTACTACTCAGTTGTGAGATCACTGCAAGGCCTGAACTCTAGCCTACCTTCCCTTTTCAGGTTCCACACCCCATCTGATTTCCTAAAGGAAATAGAGCGGTTTCTTAGGAAGAATCAACTGCATCTGAGAAAGCTGAAAATAGAAGGGGCTCTCTCCCATTTAGAACTGCATTATTCATATAAATTCTTTGCTAATGAAAAGTGGTTCTTGATGATTTAGTGGCTTAGGGATATTAGATCACAGCTTAAGTTCTGGCTTTGATGTTCAAGCCCCATGGCCTGATTGAGGAAGTGGCAGGGACCCATATTTGAGGACATCCCACCCTCTCTCCCACTTCCCTCTCCATGAAGAAACAAGACCTTTAAATTTCTATAGTAAAGCTTTGGGTTTGTGCTTGACAGTCCTACTTATCCCTTACTCCCTCTCTTTTTTCCTTGTTCCATCATTCATGCCTGGTTCCCTGAACTGCTTACTTACCTCCATCTCTGAGTCCCAGCCTGTACAGCTCCTTCTTTGACTATTTACCTGGTGGCTTCTATTCCTCCTTCAAGACCCAACTCACAGATGATTTCTCTGGAGCCTTTTCTGAATGCTCTAGGCAAGTATGAATTGGAAAATTGTTCCTTCCTCATGCTTATATCCCTGTCACTGTGCCTCAAAGTACTTGTCTGTACCTTGGTAATATTCTGTGATTCTACTGGAGCTCTGTGATTGTCTGCCCCTCTGCACCAAGCATTCTGAGAACAGGGGGCCAAGACTTATTCATTTCTGTGTTAATAAATGTTTGTTGAATGTGAGGATGAGTTCAGTTATTTGCTCTATTCACCCTCTCACTAATATGATCTCACCTATTTTATCCATCAAGCCCACATTAAGTGCCCTGTGCTATAACAGTGTGATCAGGGTTTTATCTTCCCCAAAGACAGTGTATGAAATGCTACTCAGCTGCAGGGGATGCCTTAAGAAAGGAGGTGCTCAGTGAGGAAATAGCCAGGTTGTGTGGAGAGACTACAAAGTACAATGCAAGGAAAAGAGCAAAGTGTGAGAGTTGGTAGTCATGAAAAACTGGGTGGTGAGGGGGAGCAGAAGCTGAAGATGAGGTTGGGCTTTCTGGCATGCATGTGGCAACACTGTTCCTCACCAGTGTCCCTGAGCTCCCCACAGTGTCTCTTACCTTATGATTGTGTACCACTTCTCTCCATGGTATATTGTACTAGTTTACCTTCCCAGGAGACTGTACCTCACCATTCCACACTGTTTTATATCATATGGCACACCATGACTGTGACAGGGGAGTGATGTCTGGTGGCTGTATTTAGTGGGGGAGCTGTAGTTGCCTGCTTAGCACTCTAGCCCTTCCCCCATTCCTTGTGGTTCTGCTGGGGCTATTGACCACCTTGCAGTGTTCCTCTCAACCCTCCCCAGAGTGAGCATGTCCCACCGGCTAGGCCAGATTAGAGTTTTCAATTTCTCCACTCCACCTACACCCATACCACAAGAGCAATTCTGAAGATGGCTGTAGGACCCAGGCAGGTCCAATTAGAGTCCATTGCTAAATTGAATATATGTAGACACTGGGAGAAAGAAGTGTCCTGCTCCTCCTCCATGGTGAAGTCTGTAGACTAAGATGATGTTAATCTAAAACTCTTAGGGGTTTATATTCATACAGTGAGGAGAAAAATAGAATTAGAGATAGGGAGAAAGAGCCTGGAGAGCATCTTTTGAAACTTTTGGATCCAGCTGTGCCTGAAGTCCCAAAGTTCCTAGCTGTCTGAGCCAATAAAGTCCTTTGTTTTGCTTAAGCTAGTTTGAGTTGGGATCCTGTCACTCGTAGCCAAGTGTTTTGAACACATTAGATATGCTATATGGTTAGTTGGAGGTATCTTGTTCCTAAGGCCACAAACAGAGAGAAGGAAGAGAATGGTGACCTTAAATGAACTCTGTCATAGAAGATTGAGAAACCAGAGTGGGTCCCTGCATGTCTTTAGCTCATCTACTGACCTGTGCTAGGCTGCACACCTTACTCACATCAATGATGTGGCTATTCCCAATTAAAGAGAGAATAAGGCAATCATGTTTCATGAGTACCATGAATAGATAGGCCAGGCACTATGGTGACTGCTTTACCTCTATTATCTCACTGAATTGGCACAGCAATCCTGGAAGACAATCATTACTGAACATATTTTACAGATTGGGAAAGTGAGACTCAGAATGGAAAAGTGGTTTGCTTAAGTTCATTTCACTGTTTCAAGTAGTGGGCCCAGTGTTCAAACCCAGATCCCCAAAGCTTGTACATATTCCATTATAATTCAGTACAGGTAATTCAGAGATTTTTGTTTTGTTTTGTTTTGCTTTTCCTGATGTTGCTATGGAAGACACAACAGACCAAAATGATGCAGAAGGCAGACAGCCTTTGACAAACCTGGATGCAGATAACCTGGAACCTGAAGCGTAATCTATCAGCTAATAACACAAAATTGCCCATACTACAGGTGAATATGTTTCTATGGCAATAGCTGATTAGGATAGTCACATCAGGCTAAATGATTTTCCTAAGGATACCCGGAATGGATGAGGCAAAATCCTACTCCATTACTAGACATATAGCTTCACTCAATGCCATATGCTTGCCTTTTTACTGTCTGTGAAATCATCAGCTCTCCCTAGTTACACCAGGTTTCCTTTCTAGCTTCAATATTCTGACCAATACTTTGTGAATCACCTTCACCACTGACCTTCCTTCCCCCTGGTCTTTCCAGAGTGCCCACAATGTGCCAGCTCCTCAACCATAGATCCCTCCTGCCTGCCTATTGCAGAGGGGCTTGCCTATTAGGATCTGGTTCCTAGGTGGTCCAATACTGATCTGCAATGTCCAATTCTGTTTTTTTTACACTATTTTCAGTTCCTTATCTTGATTCCTTCCAAACATACAGTTGTATTTACTCTGGGCCAGGGCTGGAACTATGTGTCTGTAATCCCTCAGGCTAATCACACTATCTGGTAGGTTCTTAATATGCTGGCTGAATGAATGCATGAATTAATAAACAAAATGAATTCCATCCTACACTCAGCCTTAGTAGTTGATTTTATATCTTATTTTTTCTGAGGTCAAAATACTCATAAGAGTGTCTGATTTACCTACACCATCCACATCAACACACTTCTATCTTCACCTACCCTCCATACCTTCATTCTAGTTTTAGAGAAGGAATCCTGCTTTCTTTTGGATGCTATACCACTAGCCTTCTCTGACCCATTCCTGACAGCCAAGAGGCGTTACTCCCACACTTTCCCCTGTATTCCAGCAACTGTCATGTTTTCTCTAGACATAATATTCACCATCTAGACATCCTAGATTTTCTACAATGGTTCTTCAAAACCTTTTCCCCATCATTCCTATAAGACATAAGGAGTGTTCCTCAATTCCCAGTGCTTCCTCCTAGAGTGTATATTGTTACCAGAAGACACCAAACAGACTGTTGTAAGGTCCTGACTTGGGGTTCATGTTTAAAACAAAAATTCATAACCTCCACATGATGCTGCTGTTTGTGGTATTGTTTTTGTCCTTCCTTTCACTGCCAAGCTCTTCTACATGTGTTTATCTCACATCATTGCCACTTACTCACCTCCTACATCACTTTTAGTTCCCCACATAGCTTCTGCCTGTACCACTCTATTAAAATGACTCTTGGTTAAATACAAAGTGACTTATTTTTTCAAAATTCTTTATTTTCCTATTTTATCCCATTTGTTAAAGAGATATATGATAATTAAAGAGAGTGGAACAACAAACACAGAATATTTGATGTTAAAAATTTCCTTTCAAATCCAGGTCATGATTTTGTCATGTTGGCGACCATTCAGGGTAAGTTCCCTTTTTCTTATACCAAGAGGGTATAGCAAATCTGAAAAAGGAACTCAGGCTAGGGGTGGAGCAAGTGAAGCTGAGGCAGAGAAAATACAATTTTAGAAAACAGAATTGTATTTTAAATGTACCAGAGGAGTTGGTGTTTTTAAGGACACATGTAAAGAATCCTTTTTGTATGCCTTATAAAGAATCTAATTGTGCCCTAATTGATCTGTTTTCAGAATGGTATACTTAAAAAGAGACACACTTGTATTCTACTTGCAAACTTATCATTTAAAGCTTTTTTCTTGCCACACGTCTGATACAGAATTAAACGGACTGACCTGCAATTTCCACTTCTCTGTGATGGGGAAGGTGTGATGAAGTAGGCCTAGGCAGGAGGAGAAAATAACTTTGGGACCAGACAGACTTAAACTGAAATCACATCCCAGATCTACCACTTACTAACAGGTGACACTGAGCCAGTAACAGAACCTTGTACTCAGCCCTCTGTTGGGTGTTGTTTACAATGCAGTGTTGTTTACAAGGCATTTAGCACAAAGCAGGACACATAGTTGGATAAAAATAAATTTTTTGCCCTGCTTTTCAGTGTCCAAATATTCCCTTTGTCCCTAAGGTATTTTTAGAAAATGGTAACTGCTATCTCTCTGGAAGTCCATTTTCACACAGATAACAAGGGCATCTCCTAAGTAGACTTCTTTATATAAATCCTCCTTGGCCAGATCTCTCCTTACATCACTGCATTTTTCTTCTGTGCTATAGTCACTCCAATGGGGTCTGTCTTATTTTCAGCTGTACTTGGCAAAGGAAGATGAGAATTCAGATGTCTTTCCCAAAATTACATAATAATTAAGAAGGAGAACTGGGGCACAGAGTACTGAGTTTAGACCCTTAACCATCAGGTTTTGCTGCAATCCAGGAACTATTTGATTCCTCTACTTATACTGGAATAACAGCCAGGCAATACTCTGAATCCATGAAATTTATGGACATCTAGAATCTGAGAGTTGGGAGGATCCCTAAAGAGCTTTTGGCTCTCAGGTTTCTCACTGTTTTAAGGATACACTGGCTCAGAGAGAGATGGAATGACTTGTTCAAGGTCATACAGGAGATTAGTGGCAGAACCAGGAGCGGAACTGGGGTCCTGGGATTTTCTTATTCCATGCCAGGCCTTCTGACTGCCAAGTTTCTCTGTAAATATTCTATCTCCATTGCCTATCCCATCTCAGAATCTACATTTTCCTGTGCTGGGTTAGGTCCCTAAAGACAACAGTGCCCAGACAGATCAGTAAATAGGTGACTCTGTTACCAACAGAATCGTTTTCAAAGACAAAAGTGTAACAAGGGCATTGGAAACCTGCCCATAATTCTGGTCTCAGGAAGGCAGCAGGCAGCAGAGAAATTGTGACTGGACCTGGCAATGAGTGGAGCTATATGGTTGGTACTGGGTGAATGACCAGATATACAGGGCAACATCCAGTCCTAGATAGGTCGATGGAACAGGGAAAGTTGAGTAATTCTTGATAATTGCCTTTTTTGAGATATGAGAAATCTGTTAATTTACCTGTTTTTGGAGTCTTGATTCTTTATCTATAATGAAATACAGCTTTTGGGGAAGATGCTTGTCTTACAGGGCTCTTCTTAAGCTTGTAAGCTGGAGACACCTTCCAGCTCATCCCCACACTGCAGACCCAGGACTTCAAAGAATGATATTTAGCCCTGAAGCCTGGATCACCCCCACAATTGAAGAATTGCATCAGTGCCTGGATCAAACAAGCAAACTTATTTGCGGAAGAGGCACAGTTTGCGGAGAAAAATGAGAAAAAAAAGCCTCTCAAATGCAGCCAAGGTCTCACCTATGTGTTTACCTGCTCCCCTATCACCAGCACTTCCTTGTCCTCATAATATGGGGCATATTATAACGGCCTGGGAGGACAAAGAGAGGTGTTCTTATGCAAATTAGACATAATCTTTGACTCACTTTGCCCAAGTAAGAAAAGAGGTGGTTTGTTTGGATTGTCCTCAAAGTTCCTTACAAGCTTTAAAACACTATGAGCTATTAGCAGTTCTTACCTATAAACTCATGGCAAATTAGCAAGAATTCTAAGAAAAAAGAAAATACAGCATAATGATTATTTAAAAATAACAAAAATTGTCTAATATTTTAACGGCTGCCTAAGATTTCTGGCCTTGATAGTTTTTCCTTAAATATTTCAGTTGCTTCTTATTTTTTGTCATTGTAATCAACGCTGCAAAGAATATACTTGAACAGCATCATTTCACACATCTATATGTCTATCAGTGGAACAAATACCTGGAAATTTATTCAGAAGCTATTCCCTTTATGTCTGCTGGATGCTAGGCTGAGGATTAAGTGAGACAATCCTGCTCCCTACCATCAAGGGAGACAGTTCAGCAGTGGAGACAGATTTGTCACCAGACAGAGATAGCCAGGAAAGGACAAGAATAATATGGGGAAAGACAGGACATAGCAGGGCAGAGACACTAACCACAAAAATAGAGTAATGCATAAATCACTTCATTTCTGACATGATTTTCAGGGAATTCTTCTCTCTGGGTCACTCTTATTCCTCTGTCTCTGGTGTCTGGCATAGGGTCTGGCATAACAGGAGGCTCAGTGAGAATTTTGGGAAGGAATGACTAGGCCTTCAGTTCTAGCACTGAGATTGGATGCTGGTCCCAAAATCTCTCCTGACTTGCTGTGTGAATGTGGGCACATCACATAAATGAGGGCCCATTTCTGGACATTTCTTCCCTCATCAGTTACATGGAAGGTACCATAGGCATAAAAGAGTAGCTTGGTGGTAAACACCACAGGCTCTGGATTCAAACCTGGGTTTTATTCTGATTATCCATCACTGGCTGTGTGACACTCAACAAGTGACTTAAACACACTCTGTCTTGAATTCCTTCTCTATAAAATGGTGCTGATAATCATAGTAGCACCTCACTTTTAGAGTTATGGAGAGAATTCAATGATTAATAAGTATTAAGTGCTCAGAGCAGAGCCTGCTATATACTAAAAGCTAAATATATGTAAGCTCTGTTCTCCTTTCAAAACATAAGTTTATTTTTATCTCAGGGTCTTTGTGCATGTTACTCTCCCTGGAGTTATCTTCCCCCATATTTTGCCTTTTCTTCATTCATATTTCTGCTCAAATATCACTCAGAGAGGCCTTCCCTAAGCATCCATCTAAGGTAGCAAAACCCTTTTAATCTAGTTTCCGTTTCCTGGATTTTTTTTTATATTCCTCTTTTCTTTATTACCCACTTTATAATATGTATTTATGTCATGTCTCCTTCAGTAGAATTGAAGTGGTCCAAGGAAAGGGAGGTTTTCTTTTTGCTTACTGCCAGATCTTTGGTGTCTAGAAGAAAGCCTGACACATATCAAATCTTCAAAATCATCTGTTGACTAAATGAAAAAATAGCTTGACAAAGTGGTTACTATTATCTTCCCCATTTTACAAGCGAGGTGAAGTCATTTGCTAATGTCACAAGATAATAGATAATGGAGCCATCTGACACAAGAAACCACTCTCAAGCCAGAATTATTTTCTTTTTGCACATGATGTAAATGTTAGATGCAAATGGTACTCAGAAATTATAGCTAAAAGTTGAAATTGCTAAACACACACATTTCACATTTCATAGTCATGTTCTGTTACGTTAGTGGATCAGATAAGTAAAATATACAGTCATCAATCATGAAAAAATTAATCTTGTATGAGTTCTGTACAATCATGCATTTGAAATAATAGACAATTCAAAAATACTTCATCTGAGTGTTCAAAGAATAGATGAAAAAATACTCAGAAAATATCAGAATTTTGAAGAATATCTACTCTATAATAACAAATAATAATTTTCAGCCATGAAATATTAATGAAACTTCAAACAACATTGATGTGTATATCTTTACAATTTAGACTCATAGTCTTGTAAAACTTGTCTTCTGAAATGAAAAGGCAACTTTAAAAAAATCTTACAAATCACAAAATAAACTTTTGGGTGACCAGTTTTCCTAGATTGCTAACCTTGAACACAACCATAGGAGACATGAAATCACAATTTAATAAATAATGATACGCATGCATGATATTACTTTAACACAAGGTAGATGTTTACTTTCAATGGCATATTATTGGGCTTTTTTTCTGTTTCAGAAATGCTATTGTTTAAACAGAACAACAAAGGACTAGTTAACAATGGCAAAAGTAGTAGTAATTAATACTAGGGCAAATTACATAGTATATGTAAAAAATATAATGATACTTTTATAATGCTTCTTTCCTCTAATACAGCAATATTTTTAAACTCTTAAAAAAAAAACTTTATTGCAAACTGGTACAACCACTCTAGAAAACAGTATGGAGGTTTCTTAAAAAGTTAAAAATAAAACTACCCTATAATTCAGCAATTGCACTGCTAGGTATTTACCCAAATGATACAAAAATACTGATTCAAATGGGCACATGCACCCTGATGTTTACATCAACATTATCAACAATAGCCAAATTATGGAAAGAGCCCAAATGTCCATCGACTGATGAATGGATAAAGAAGATGTGGGGTGTGTATGTGTGTGTGTGTGTGTGCATGTGTGTACTGGAATATTACTCAGCCATCAAAAAGAATGAAATCTTGCCATTTGCAGTGATGTGGATGGAGCTAGAGTGTATTATGCTAAGCAAATTAAGTCAGAGAAAGACAGATAACATATGATTTCACTCATATGTGGAATTTAAGAAACAAAACAGATGAACATAGAGGAAAGGAAAAAAAGAGAGAGGGAAGCAAGCCGTAAAAGACTCTTAATTATAGAGAACAAACTGAGGTTGCTGGAGGGGTGGTGGGTGGGGCATAGGCTATATGGGTGATGAGTATTAAGGAGGGCGCTTTTTGTGATGAGCACTGTGTGTTATGTAAGTGATGAATCACTAAATTCTACTCCTAAAACCAATATTATACTATATGTTAACTAACTAGAATTTAAATAAAAATTTGAAACAAACAAAAATAATAAATAAAAAATAAAAGCTATTGAATTTTTAGATTTTGTTGCCTATACTGTTTATTCTTACCATGCATAAGTGTTAGATTGTATTACAATAGAATGCAAATAAAGCAGGACTAATTATACAGATATTACCTAAATTTAATGAAAACAAACAATTAACTTGCTTCAATCTGTCCCACAATATGGTATTTTTATTCTGTTTCCTTTTCAATTGATTTTTCCCTAAACTGCCTGCAGCCTTCAGAACATCCTTTTCTTTTTTCCTCTTTCATGTAGTGGTTAAACAACATACAATGAAACTTAAAATTTACTTTGACTTGCAACTCTGCTGTTAGCAAGCCCCCATTAAACTGATTCCTAGTGTGTCAGTCCAGTGTCATGGCATCAATATCCTCTCAACAAAACCATTTAAACAAGGATTTTACTTACTAGTAAGAGCAGATTTTTGATTTGTAGAAATTGGTTTCTCTATCCAATAATGTGCATCTAATTTACATTTTAGACTTGTTTTGTCTGTTAATTATGTTTTTCACATAAAGAAGTTCATCCTATCGGCTTTCCATGTCTAAAATGTTCCGAATTTCCAAACGTTCTGAAATGCATTAAAAGTCTTCATAAGTAAAATTATTTTTGCTCAGGAAAGATGTTTTAAAGCTCTGAAGAAATTTTGAACTTTTAGATTTGAATTTGGATTCCATATAAATTACATTTTTAGTAAAGAAGTCAAGAAAATTCTGTTAAAGTTGGCTGCCCCTCCCTGGTGACTTTTTTTTTTTTTTAATTTCTTGACTTCTTAAGCAGTCTTATTTCTAAAAAAAAAAAAAA
>NW_024423319.1:77419239-77422650 GCF_017311325.1 Ursus maritimus
AAAAAAAAAAAAAAGAGTCATTTTTACGACCAATTGAGTTTTTGTTGCAAAGTACACATAACATTGAACAAATCAGGTGCAATCACTCAATACTTTTCTAGGGTCCTTATGACCTCTTCAAACTTTTTTAAAGAATCAACATATTTCTGCTTTACTGCAATCCTTTCTCCATTCTCATCCTCAATGTATTTCCAAATATAAGGACATTCTTCTTTTTCCACACTTTGAAAATATGATTTTATGGGCAGATAGACATTTTGGCATCTTTCCTATGGTTGGCATCAGTAACAGTCATCTTATAGAACTGTGTCTTATTAAAATCCCATTATGTGCTTCTGCATGATTTGAGAAAATTAAAAAGTGACCACAAATTTTATTCTGTAAGCTTCAAAATTGCATGTAAGCAAATCACACTTTTTTAAAAATCACTGTTGTGAACAAATTGTGAGAAACATTTAGCAAGTAAGATCATTTTACCTTCTTTGGTAAGAATTTAGTAGACTGAATAGAATTGTGAAATTTTACATTCTCCCTATCTTTGCAATATGCATATATGTAAGGAAAATCTAGTTTGTATTTGGACAAGATATCAATAATCATTGTACATCTGTCTGTGATTTTAGTAAAATCTTCATAGGATTCAAGGAGACTATGTGAAACTCCATTGTTCAAATCAAAGTAAATAAGAGCTAGGGAGAACATTTTATTAGTTCTTGCTGTAAATTGAGACATTATTTGATATAGTATAGAGAGTATGATTATTGGTAAGATCTGACAGAATTAGCTCTCCATTGTAAGGACTCAACACATCTATGATCAAACGTTCCTCTTTTGTTCATCTATCTTTTCATTACAATCTTTGAATCTGAATATGTAACTTTACTCAGTTTTATAGAAAGATCTGTAGAGAGATCATGGAAAGGATACGATAGTGTGTGTTGATTCAGAATAGTATACCCAAGCTAGCTCAGCTGTCTCTGTTTACAAGTGGACGTGGTTGTCTTTTGGGAGAGTCTTCATATTGTAGAATAATTGACATACAATATTGTATTAGTTTCATGTGTACAACACAGTGATTATATATATAGATACACACACACACACATATATAATATCAAATGGTTACAACAATAAGTCTAGTTACCATCTGTCACCATACCAAAGTTGTTACAATATTATTGACTATATTTTGGGGAGTATTTTGATTACTTTCACATACCCTTGTCCACAATGGCTGACATAAAATTCCTTTATCCATTATGTGTAATATTGTTCAGTTTCTGTCATTTCCTTCTCTAATCCAGTGTTGAGCAATCTTCGATCTGTCATTAAAATAATACAAAAGGCCTTATTTCAGGTCATTCTGGCATTGGTATTGTAATCATTCTCATTTTCATTATCTGCATTCTTAGACAACATGATCCCAACATTCACAACATTGAAAGTTAAACAAACGCTATCTCAATACAAATAACAACAGTTAGTGAACACTAAATAAACACAGACTGTAAACATTCATAATTTTTTAAATGTGTAAGTTGTCCAATTTCTTTATGTTACTTTGGTTATTTCCTTTTTTCTGTCAATGAAATCATGCTGCGGAGAATACGCTTGTACAGCATCATTTCACAAATACACGTGTACAGCATCATTTCACACATCTTTGTGTCTATCAGTGGGACAAATACCTGGAAATTTATTCAATAGCCATTCCCTATGTGTCTGCTGAGTGCCAGGCTAGGGACTCAACACTCAGGATTACAACATGCTTAAGTTGCACTCCCAAGTCACATCACAAAAGGTGATGCAAAATTCATGATCATTATTGTGAACCCCCAAATTATGGTTGTCAATATCAACAGTCAGGGGACAAGAGTCACAGCAAATAGGGAAGGCTGTAATCCATGCGGTATCCATTTGACACTAAAAGCACTATCACTTTCAGCCCCGATTGTGGGGGCCACCATAAGAGTCATATGCTCCCCCCCACACACCTTTTGCATCCATCTGTGAAAACCAGGACCTTTTATGTCCTGGAGAGAGGTTTTCAGGACAGCAGTGGGAGTGGAGAGGTGGTGCCAGCTGCGCCCTGCAGTGAGCTTCCTGATGTGGGTTTGATCCCGTAAACACCGATCAGGCCTTGAGCCGAAGGTAAGATGTTTGGCACGCAGCTACCAGGCGGCCCGGAGGTGGCATTCTTGGGTCAGGGCTCCTCTGGGGCCAGAAACATGCCTTTTTACATTTTCTGCAGCCCCAGTTTCTATCACACTGCCTGAATTGTAGAATCTCACTTCTTTCTTGTTTGCTGAATGAATTTGGAGCTGCTGAGGTGTCATAGTTCCACTTTTTGTTTTTGAAACCTCCTTTGCCCTACAGGCTATGCCCACGGTCCGCAAGCCTTGCCAGAAAATCATTTTGCTCAGCATACTCTGGCTCTTAGTGACTTTACCTTGCACACAGCTGGAAAGAGGATAAGACTGACTGGAGGCAAAAGAAAAAAGGTACCCTGGCCACTCTTTTATGTGTGATAGCTGCCCCTCTGAGCCCCACAAAGCTAGGTGAGGCACCTCTCCTTCGGTTCTCTGGCTAGAGGACTTAATTCACACAGTGTTTAGCTCTAAGGGTAGATGTGGTAGACTTTGGGGTGGCCAGAACATCCTATGCATGTTCTTTTGCCTGTAGCTGAAAAGAATGGAAGGAATGACTCTACATCTCCAGATTTGCTGCAGGGTGAGGTAGAGGATTCAGAACTCCCTGGTGATAGAATACATTGGAAGGGCATTGAGCTCCTTGGTACAATGAGGTGGAAAAGTGTGAAATTTCCTGGAGGTGGGAAGAAACTTGATACCACAGGCTTAGTGCACCATGGGCGCCATGCCAGGTAGCCTCTGTACTCCCTACCCTGGCTGAAGGAGAGAGTCGCAAGCAATCAGCCTCCTCCCACCCCAAAATGCATAGCTCCCCACCCACATCTCTTTTAAAACAATTGGCATACCTTAACAAACTGTAGTTTCTGGAGAGAAGTGCCAGGTTACCTTTCAAGAGACGCCATAGGTCGAGTCTTCCTGACTCACCCAAGAGACTCTGCTTTTTTTGCTTTTTTAAATTATTATTATTCCAGGACTATCGTTATTATTAACATCTTTTTCTCATTAAAATCAGCCATAGCTCCCACACTTTGAGGCACTAGCTTCGCTCACCCTTCCCACTTATTTTTCTCCATTTTCCCTTGACATAACCTTAATCGTCAATGGAGAAATTGTTTTTTCCTAGTGTCCACGCTGCTTTTAGTGCCTCCATAGTACCTTCCCCATCTTCAATATTATTTTCAGACCTCAGGTTGTCATCTCACCAAGAATTTTCTGACAATTGCATCTTTTTAATTTCTGTAGTACCCCACACTGTCCCTTT
>NW_024423319.1:77441949-77447746 GCF_017311325.1 Ursus maritimus
CCCTGCAACCACCCCTCTCTCCACTGCCCTCCTCTCAAGCTGATTTAAGTGTATTATCTATTTCCACAGTACCCCATGATATTCCCTTCCCTTTGCCAATGCCCCCTCCCTCCAAGCTGGGCTAGGTATCCAAAAATACCTAATACACAGTATTTTCACAGAATGCTCTGCTGCCCCTTTCGATTCCCCCAAACTTATTTAAGCATCTCTTGGGTTCTCATAGAATCCTGGGATGCCCCCTCTTTCCTGTCCCACCCCCAAGACAGGTCACATTAGTATTTCTACATTTTTATGGCATGCCATACTCCCTATTACAGTGTTTACCACACTGCCAGTTTACATATTTGTCTCTCCTGTGTAATCTAGAACATTGTTTAGAACTGAGGGCTATGTGCCATGGGGTATCCCCAGAACCTAAACTGATGCCTCACACATAACTGGTGGTCAATAAATGAACAAGGTGTCCTCATCATTATGCTTTTATTTCGTTCTATATTGCACAGTAACTAGGTAAATTCATGGTAGTTGTCAGTTTTCTTTACACAACAGCAGAACCAAAGGTTTCATAAAGGTCAGACATAAAAGAATTCCCCTATCCTTCTCTCATACTACTGGTTATTTCAAACTTTCAGGAATAGCCTATTTCAATGGTATAAGATATGGATCAGATCACAGAATATGATGGACTCATTTTACAACGTTAGCAAAACTGTTATACTAAATCTCAATGACAGAAAAAAGAAAAAAAAATCTTTTCTGCAATCAGATCTTAATCATATTGTGACCTTAATCAGCACTATATTAAAATGTATACAATCATACAATATCCATAGCAAACGCTCTATATTGCAGTTAAACAATTAGCACTGATCACAAATACCAAATGCCCCCCCCCACTTTTCCCATCATATTCAACTCAGGACCCAGCTAATCTAAGTCTTGGGGTACCCTTGATGTTGTTTCCAACCCCCCTCAAGGGTCTGTTGCAGATTTCCCTAAGGTGCGCTGTAACCCCTAGCACCTGAATTGAGGATAGCCTCAACTTCTGCATCATCCTCGGAATCCCAATCATAATTACATGGCCAGTCCTTGGAGCATCGGTTACGCACCCTTGCCACAAAATGCATGACTTTCAGCTTGCTGGATTCCACGTGTGCTCTAGGTCCCCAGAAGAACTCATACTCCACGGGACTGCTACGCGGCACTGGCTTATAAATCAGGTACCCTCTGCGCACAAACTCCTCTGTGACGACCTTCTTTGGATCTCCAAAGATGCTGTGCTGTCGGCCAGGCTGCATCCCCAACTTTCCAAGCACTTTCCAGACCAGGGCCTCCTTGGCGCTGTTGCCCATGATGAAGATGAGGGCTAATATGGACATCAGGAGACTTTTCTTGGTGCCCTGAAAATTGCTCCGGGCTACCGAAGGCTTTTGCACTTGAGCAGTGCTGGAGGCTTCCTCAGGGGTGGTGGAGGCCTCCTCCGGAGTGCTTGGGTCTTCCTCAGGGCCACTCAGGTCGTCCTCCGGGGTACTTGGGGCCAGAGAAGAGGCCATCGGGGTCTCAGAAGCCTCTGAGGCCTGGATCTTACGGTTGTTGCGGTTCTCTTCTGCGGCCCTTGCGTTACGGCGGCGCCGACTCTTCCGACCCCGAGGCATGTCTCCTACTATGGGCTCTCGAGCCTACTGCAAATTCTAGGGAAAGATGCCTGCAGCTTCTGCAGAAAGCAACTACCTCTACCTTAAGAAGCGGCCGCCGCGGAAGCCAGCAATGTCAATAGTCTTTGTAGCAACAAACCAGACGTTCTCAGCGAGAAAGCTCACTCCCAGGGAAGCTGAAATGCATGATCAACCGCCATCTGCACTCCCTGCCTCCGTAGGCGCGCGAGAATGCTCTGCAGAACTGACTCCGCCTTTTCTGCCACGCACTCCGAACTCCAAAAAGGAAGTGGGCGTCTCCTCAGCCAAATTTCCGCTGTCAGATAGGAAAAGAAGCTCCACAAGGCAGGGGTGGGACTAGAGCAGAGATGACAGCTAGAGATTGGCAAGGGCAGGGGAATACACCAGATAAATGAATAGCATGGGATTTCTGTGTTTTTCAGTTTGGTACAAGACTTGCTCGCGGTTATTGGGAAGGAATGTGTCTCCAATACATTCTCACAGAATGCAGGATGTACATGTATGTGTGGCACGGGGTGCTAGTGGAGGGTGTGGGGAAATGGAGTTGAGGAGTGTATTCCGGAAGGAATCACATAGTCTCAGCTCTCCTTTCCTGTCTTGGCTTACACAGCACATTAATTCACCATCTTTGTTCTCAGAAATAGTTTATGTGTATACTAATTGATTCGTGGACCCATCTAGGACCCAGATAAGATGCATATGGCTGAATTGCTGGGTGATGAGGGGAGGTGGGACTGCAAAAGCAGTGAACACTGTGCAAGAGATGCAGAAGCTTTAAAATGTTCTATATTCACGGGATTATTAAGCAGGGCACTGACTAGATCAGACTTGCATTTGCAGAGCTTCACAGAGGCTGTGCAGACTGTTGTCTGGCAGGTCACTTAGGAAGCAATTTGAATATGCAGTGAGAGGAAAAGAAAGTGAGCCTTAAGGCAGTTGCCATGGGGATGGAGAGGCAGAAAGGCATTTTAAGGGTGATCATGGACAAGATTTAGGGACTGATTGGGTGGAAGAGGGGGATGGGGAGAGGGTGGTGGAAGTGCAAGTTGGCTCTGAGGTTTCTAGGCTCCAGTCCACCTGAATGCCTGATTTATTTTGGTTCCTTCATTCATTTGGTAATCCAAATATAATTCAGAGCATACTCTGAACTTTATCCACTATGGGTCTTTGCTCACTAATTCCTCTGTGTGAATTGCTTTTCCTCTCATCCCCAACTATCTAAATTCCATCTGCCTACTCACAGGCCTCTTCCTCCCTGAAGCTTGTCTTCCTGGATGAATACTGAGTCCATGTTCACTCCCCTGAGGGAGGAGTCTCTATAGCAAACACTCTGTATCTTTCTTATGTCATTCCAAACATACTATTTTGCATAACTCACTTCACCTCTCTGAGCCTCGGTTTCCTCATCTATAGTGTGTGGTTAATTAAGTGCTGTCCTCATAGGGTTGTGAGAATTAAATGAGATAACATGAAAAGCACTTATCACACAGGAGGCACAGCCTTCGCCTCTCAGGTGTTTCAAGCGGTGTGTGAGAGTGGCATTTAATAAATGCATGTTGAAGGAATACATGATGGAAAAGATATTGCACATGTGTTTAGCCGAACATTTTAAAAGCAAGCGAATATTTTATACCCTTTTGGTTGAAAGAGATTAAGTGCTTGCTTGACAGAACCTCAGATTGTAATCCCATTGAGGGAAGGGGCCCTGTCTAGCCTCTTGATGTCTCCCAGGCCTCGATAGGGTTTGTGGAACAGGGTATGGCTACCCCTAGTGAATAAGTGCCGGGGTGTGGCAGTGTGCCCCATTTGGAAAGCGGAATTGCCAGCTGAATTGCACCCAACAAGGCCCAGTCCTCTGTACCTGTGTAGAAAGGGGATGCCTGGTATAGAGTAACAAGCATTGAACTCAAACCTTGAGTTCTGGTGCACCCCGTGTTGCTTACAAGCTCTTTGACTTTAATGAGTTCACTTACCATCTCTGTCCTCTGATTTGTTCTCTGAACAAATAGGAAAAGGCTAATCTCTACGGCCTTGTCTGCCAGGCCTGTTGTCAGGCTCTCTGGATATCCAACAGTACATACCAGTGACTCTGGATGAAAGCAGGTTCCTCTGAGTTCAGGGTTTTTTTGTTTTTGTTTTTGTTTGTTTTTCTCTTTTGTTTGTCTTATGTTTGCTGTTTATGAATCTGCCTAGAGGATTGCAAAATCACCTGTATTTTTTTAAATAGCTTCTCCATCCTGATGGGATTTTATGGGAATGTAATCCAGCAAACTAATTATCTTCCCAACAGTCACCTTCTAACTGAAATTTTCTTTATACCCAGAGCCTACCAAGGTCTCCTGTTGGGGAAGACTGGCCATAAACTAATTTGGGGGCAGTGTATGTTTACTGCTGCATTGCCTTCTGCCTACCAACCAGCTGGCTGGGCTCGGGGGGGGGGCATTTTTGTCTTGGGCTTCATCTGAGTGAACCTTTGCTCCACTCCACAACAAGGACAGGGCTGCTCCCCATTGCACCCTGGGGAGATCAGAGCCTACCTGAAGCAATGCACAAACTAGAACTGTGGCTTCCAACCAATTTCCTCAAAGGAGTAATCAGGAGCAGGGTTTAGTTTGTGAGGTACACTCAGTATTCACAAAAGCTTAACAGAAATCACATTTATGTAAGACAGGCCACAGAAGTTGTTAGTCAATAAACACAGTGTATTTAATAGCCAAAATATCACCAGGCACGGTTTTAACGGAAGGAAATAATTAAACCATGCCTTGGGATATTGCGGACCACAGGTTTGTTTGGAGTAAAAAGCACGTGACAAAGGAAGGACAACTGACTTGTGAGAACCCTAGGAGTACAAAGAGAGGAGGGAAACTAACATTGTTGTGGTAGGCTATGTGCCTAAACTACCTCCAAACTGAAATCTTTACAACAACCTTCAATTACCAAGGAAGCTAGAGAAAGGTTAGCTCTCTTGCCCAAGATCATAGCGCTGCTGGTGAATGTCAATATTCGGGCCCAAGTCTTCAGATTTCCAAGCCCTGGCTTCTGCCATCACACACCTTGCAGCTGCTCCAATTGAGCGTACATTTAGTAGTTCAAGAGGGCTTGGGATGGAAGGGAGTATTCTTGCTCTCTTGGAATAGGAGCAGAAGAAAAAGAGATGAGAAAAGGGACAGGTGTGGGGAAGAGCAAAGCAGAGATCCTTAGTCACCTTACCAGGTTTTCCATGCCTGGCCCTGCCCCCTTCCGAGCTGTGTCAAGTCCAGCATGTTACTTAACCTTTCTAAGCCTCAGTTTCTCCATCTGCCAATGGGTATGCACAGTGGTGTTGTAAAGATTAAATGGAAATAACTCATGCAAGATGGGGTAGGCTGGGGTAGGCTGTCCCCCAGACTCCAAAGGTGTCCACATCCCTGTCCCTAGAACCTGTGAATATGTTACCCTATATGGCAAAAGGGAATTCTGCAGATGTGATTAAGTTAAGGGTTTTTGGATGGGGAGATTATCCTGGAATATCTGGACGGGCCCAAGGTAAATGCAAGAGTCTTTTATAAGAGGGAGACATTAGAGTTAGAGCCAGCGAAACATCTAAGGGTGGAAGCAGAGATCAAAGAGAATAGAAGATGCTACACTGCTGGCTTTGTAGACAGAGGAAGCGAGTGTGAGCCAAGGGATGTAGGAGGCCTCTAAAAGCTAGAAAAAGACAAGCAAGTGGATTCTTCCCTAGAACCTCCAGGAGGAACACAGACCTGCAGATACATTTTAGACTTCTGACCTCCAGAACTGTAAAATTGTGAATTTGGTTGTTTTCAGCCACTAAATTTGTGGTAACTTGTTACATCAGCAGAAGGAAAGTCATACACAAGGCATATGTGTATCTCATTCATAGGGAATATCTAGTGAATAAGAGCCGCTGTTGAGGTGAATGAAAGCACTGGAAGGGACTGTGGTGGGATATGCTGGGCTGGATACATTGGCAGCAATTCTTGTGGGTCTTGTACCCTGTTCTTCCCTGGGGTTGTCTACTAACCCACCCACCCCAGGCATTGTCCCGGCTCTGTGCCCAAGTGTCCATAGGCATTGCTTTCACCTGGGCAGACATTGCTATAGCCTCCTCCTGGTGT
>NW_024423319.1:77447756-77455477 GCF_017311325.1 Ursus maritimus
ACCCGCTGTGTAGAGCATCCTGGGACCATATGGTCTGTGCCCACATCAGCTTCAGCTGTCCCACCAGGGTGCTTTCTGTGATGAGAGGCCCCAAACCACCAGGCCCATGCCTACTTCACCTCCAGGCATCCACCAAGGTGGCCTCCGTTCAAAGTGCCCCAGGACCCCAGGATGTCCCTATTACAGTTCCAGACAGCCAGCCAAAGCCACTGAGCACACACCATCTATGCAGGGGCCATCCCCCAAGTGTAAGAGAAGTGGCTATTCCACTTAGTTCATAAAAAGAAACATAGCAAGTCAAGAGGAGAAAAAAAAAAAGAAGTAGAGAACAGAGGACTTTGCTCCAAATCAAAGAACAAGAGTAAAATTCAGAAAGTGAACTAAACATAAAGTAAATAAGCACCCTACTTGATAAAGTTCAAAGTAATGGTCAGAAAAATCCTCACTGACTGTGAGAGAAGAATGGATGAACTCAGTGAAAAAGTCAACAAAGATATAGAATCATGAAAAAAGAATTGGTCCAAATTGAAGAATACAGTAACTGAAATGGCA
Source organism: Ursus maritimus (assembly GCF_017311325.1). Classification (NCBI taxonomy): domain Eukaryota; kingdom Metazoa; phylum Chordata; class Mammalia; order Carnivora; family Ursidae; genus Ursus; species Ursus maritimus. Next base: position 77,448,309 of record NW_024423319.1, read on the forward strand.
AATACACTAGACAGAACCAATAGCAAATCATAGCATGCGTAAGAATGGATTGACGTCTGGAAGACATTGTGGCACAAAGCATTGAAGCTGAAGAACAAAAGAAATTAAAAACAATTAGAAACGAAAATAGGTTAAACAATTTCTGGGAGAACAATAAGCATATTAATATTCACATTATAAGGATCTCAGAAAGAGAAGAGAGAGTGAAAGGGGCAGTGAACTTATTTGAAGAAATAATCACTGAAAAGCTGCCTAACTTGAAGAAGAAAACAGATGTCCAGGTCGAGAAAGCACAGTGAGTATCAGACAAATTGAAGTAGCAAGTCCATACCAAGATATATAATAAGTAAAATGTCAAAGATTAAGGGTAAAGAGAAAATCTTAAAAGCAGCAAGAGAGAAACAATTAGTTACATAAAAGGGACACCCCACAAGGCTATCAGCTATTTTTTTCAGAACAAAGGCCAGAAGGAAGTGGCATGATATACACAAAGTGTTGAAGGGGAAAAAAACAAAAACAAATCCTACAACAAAGAATGCTCTATACAGCAAGATTATCTGAAGGATGGATGTGGCGTTTACCAGACAAAGATAAGTTACAGGAGTTTATCAACACTGAAACAGACTTACAAAAGTGATAAATGGACTTCTTTAAGTGGAAAGGAAAAGGGCATAATGAGAAGTAAGGAAATTATGAGAGGAAAAAAAATACCTCAAGTAAAAGACAACAGGTAGCAAAGTTAGTAGACCTAATAATTATAAAGCTAATATAACAGTTAAAAGACAAAAGTAGTAAAATCTTTAAAAAATTAGTTACTGAACTCACAAGATAAAATGATGTAAAACATGACATTATATACATAAAACATTTTGAGGAGTGAGTAAATTTTAGAGCTTTTGTGTGTTTAAACTTAAGTGACCATCAACTTAATATAGACTGTTAGATACATAAGACTATATACATGAACCTCATGATAAAGACAAACCCAAAACCTAAGATAGATACCCACACACATACACGTAAAGAAAGTTAAGCATAACACTAAAGACAGGCATCAACTACCAGAAAAGAGAGCAAAAGAAGAGGAAAAGAACACAGAAGAATTACAAAACAAACAGAAAACATTTTTTTAAATAGCAGTAAGTGCACACATAACAGAAATTACTTTAGGGGCGCCTGGGTGGCTCAGTCAGTTAAGCATCTGACTCCTGATTCCAGCTCAGGTCATGATCTCAGGGTCATGGGACTGAGCCCTGAGTCAGGCTCAGCGTTCAGCAGGAAGTCTGCTTGAGATTCTCTCTTTCCCTCTCCTGCTGCCCCTCACCTCCCCTCACTCTCTCAAATAAATAGATAAATCTTAAAAGAAAAGAAAAAAAGTTACTTTAAATACAAACGGCCAAATGTTCCAATCAAAAGACCTAGAGTGACTGATGGATCAAAACACAAGATGCACCTATATACTGCCTACAAGAGACTTATTTCAGAACTCAAGACACATACAGACTTTCAGGGATGGAAGAAGATAGTCCGTGCTATTGTAAACAAAAACAGGAAAAGAAAAAAACAAAAAAGGTACCATTTATATAAGTATATAAATACTTATATCAGAGAAAATAGACCTTTTATTTTATTTTGTTTTGTTTTATTTTATTTATTTTGTTTTTTTGATTTTTTTTTATTTTAAGTTTATTTATTTATTTATTTTTAAACTTCCATGATATATTACTTGCGTATAACACCCAGTGCACGATGGAATACGTACCCTCCTTAGTACCTATCACCAGCATATCCCATTCCCCCCCACCTCTGAGCCCTCAGTTTTTTTCCCAGAGTCCATAGTCTTTCATGGTTCCTTTCCCCTTTTGTTTACCCCCCCTTTTTTCTTCTCTTGCTTCTCCTATTGATCTTCCTACTTCTTATGTTCCATAAATGAGTGAAACCATATGATAATTGTCTTTCTCTGCTTGACTTATTTCGCTTAGCATTATCTCCTCCAGTCCCGTCCATGTTGCAACAAATGTTGAGAAATCATTCTTTTTGATGGCTGAGTAATATTCCATTCTATATATAGACCACATCTTCTTAATCCAGTCATCTGTTGAAAGGCATCTATGCTCCTTCCACGATTTAGCTATTGTGGACAATGCTGTTATGAACATTGGGGTACATATGGCCTTTCTCTTCACTATGTCTGTGTCTTTGGGGTAAATACACAATAGTGCAATTGCTGGATCATAGGATAGCTCAATTTTTACCTTTTGAGGGGATCTTTGCACTGTTTTCCCAAATGGCTGTACCAACGTGCATTCCAACCAACAATGTAAGAGGGATCCCTTTTCTCCACATCCTCTCCAACATTTGTTGTTTCCTGCCTTCTCAATTTTTGCCATTCTAATTTGCGTAAGGTGATGTATCAAGGTGGTTTTGATTTGAATTTCCCTCATGGCTAAAGATGTTGAACATTTTTTCATGTGTCTGCTACCATTTGTATGTCTTCATTGGAAAAGTGTCTGTTCATATCTTCTGCCCATTTTTTGATTTGTTTATTTGTTTCTTATATATTGAGTTTGAGAAGTTCTTTGTAGATCTTGGATACCAGCCTTTTATCTGTAGTGTCATTTGCAAAGATCTTCTCCCATTCCATGGCCTGCCTCTTCGTTTTTTTGACTGTTTCCTTGGTCGTGCAGAAGCTTTTGATCTTGATGAAGTCCAACAAGTTCATTTTTTCCTTTGTTTCTCTTGCCTTTGGAGATGTGTCATGAAAAAAGCTGCTGTGGCCTATGTCATAGAGATTGCTGCCTATGTTCTCCTCTAGGGTTTTGATGGATTTCTATCTCACATCGAGGTCCTTCATCCATTTGGAGTTTATCCTTGTGTATGGTGTGAGAGAGTGGTCAAATTTCATTCTTTTGCATGTAGCTGTCCAATTTTCCCAGCACCATTTATTGAAGAGACTGTCTTTTTTCCACTGGATGTTTTATTTTGCTTTGTGAAAGATTAGTTGCCCAAAGAGCTGAGTGTCCATTTCTGGGTTCTCTATTCTGTTCCAATGGTGTGTGTGTCTGTTTTTGTGCCAGTACCACACTGTCTCTGTGATCACAGCTTTATAGTATAGCTTGAAATCTGGTAACGTGATGCCCCCAGCTTTGTTTTTCCTTTTCAACAATTCCTTGGAGATTCGGGGCCTTTTCTGCTTCCACACAAATTTAAGGGCAGTTTGTTCCCATTCTTTGAAAAATGTCATTGGTATTTTGATCGGGATGGCATTGAAAGTGCAGATTCCTTCGGTAGCATAGACATTTGAACTATGTTAATTCTTCCGATCCATGAGCATGGGATATTTTTCCATCTTTTTGTGTCTTATTCACTGTCTTTCAAGAGTGATTTGTAGTTTCTAGAATATAGATCCTTTACATTTCTGGTTAAGTCAATTCTGAGATAACATATGATTTTTGGTGCTATTGTAAATAGAATGGAGTCCCTAATTTCTCTTTCTTCAGTCTCATTATTCCTGTATAGAAATGCAACTGATTTCTGAGCATTGATTTTGTATCCTGCCATATTACTGAATTGCTTATAACTTCTAGTAGTTTGGGGGTGGAATCTCTTGGGTTTTCCATGTACAGTATCATGTCATCTGTGAACAGAGACAGTTTGACTTCCTCCCTGCCGATTTGGATACATTTTATCCCTTTTTGTTGTCTGATTGCTGTTGCAAGGACTTCTACTAATATGTTGAATATTAATAGCGATAGGGGTCATCCTTGTCGTGTTCCTGATCTTAAGGGAAAGGCTTCCAGCTTTTCCCCATTGAGAATGATATTTGCTCTATGCTTTTCACGGGTGGTTTTTATGAAATTGAGGAATGTGCCCTCTATCCCTACACTCTGAAGTATTTTAATCAGGAAACGTTGCTGTAATTCTGTCAAATGCTTTTTCTGCATCTATTGAGAGGTTCATATGGTTCTTGACTCTTTTCTTGTTGATATGAGGTATGACAGTGATAGATTTGCTCATGTTGAACCACTCTTGCATCCCAGGGATGAATCGCACTTGGTCATGATGGATGTACATGTACAGTTGGATCCTATAAGCTAGGATCTTGCTGAGCATTTTGGCATCCATATTCATCAGAGATATCAATCTGTAATTCTCCTTTTGGATGGGGTCTTTGCCTGCTTTGGGGATCACGGTAATACTGGCCTCATAGGATGAGTTTCATGGTTTTCCTTCTATTTCTATTTTTTGAAACAGCTTCAGGAGAATAGGTATTATTTCTTCTTTGAATGTTTGGTAGAATTCCCTGGGGAATCCATCAGGCCCTGGAGTCTTGTGTTTGGGGAGGTATTTGATCAATGCTTCAAACTCTTCAAATTTAATCAGTTTGTTTAAATAATCAATTTCTTCCTGTTTCAGTCTTGGTAGTTTATACGTTCCCAGAAAGGCATCCATTTCTTCTAGGTTGATTAATTTATTGCCATAAAGCTGTTGATAAAAGTTTCTAAGATCCTTCCTATTTCATTGGTGTTGGTTGTGACCTCTCCCTTTTCATTCATTATTTTGTTAATTTGGGTCCTTTCTCTATTCTTTTGAATAAGCCTGGCCAGTGGCTTATCGATCCTATTTATTCTTTCAAAGAACGAGCTTCTAGTTCTGTTGATCTGCTCTACTGTGCTCCTGGTTTCTAATTCATTGATCTCTTCTCTAATCTTGATCAACTGCTTTCTCATGCATGGATTAGGCCTGTTCTTCTGCTCTTGTTCCAGCTTCTTGAGGTGAGAATACAAAAACTGCATTTTAGATTTTTCTCTTCTTTTGAGTGAGGCTTGGATGGCTATGTATTTTCCCCTTAGAACTGCCTTTGCAGTGTCCCATAGGTTTTGGACCATTGTGTTTTCATTCTCGTTGGTCTCCATAAATTGTTTAAATTGATTTTTGATTTCCTGGTTTATCGAATCATTCTTGAGCAGGATGGTTCTTAGTTTCCAAGTGTTTGAGTTTAGTCCAAATTTTTCCTTGTGATCGAGTTCCAATTTCAAAGCATTGTGGTCTGAGAATATGCAGGGAAAATTTTCAATCTTTTGGTATCAGTTGAGACCTGTTTTGTGACCCAGAACATGGTCTATTCTGGAGAACGTTCCTTGTACATTCGAAAAGAATGAGTATTCTTTTGTTCTGGGGTGTAGTGTTCTATATATATCTATGAGGTCCATCTGGTCTAGTATGACATTCAAAGCTCTTGTTCCTTTGTTGATTTTCTGCTTAGGTAATCTGTCTATTGTGGATAGTGGAGTGTTGAGGTCCCCTACTATTAACGTATTTTTATCTATATGGCTTTTTATTCTGGTTAAGAGTTGGCTTGTGTATCTTGCTGCTCCCCTGTTGGGGGCATAGATATTTATAATTGTCATGTCCACTTGTTGGATACATCCTTTAATAATAATATAGTGTCCTTCGGTATCTCTAACTACTGTCTTTAATTCAAAATCCAATCTGTCTGATATCAGAGTTGCTAACCCAGCTTTCTTTTGAGGTCCAATGGCATGAAAAATGGTTTTCCATTCCTTCACTTTCAGGCTGGATGTATCTTTAGGTGCAAAATGAGTCTCTTGTGGACAGCAAATGGATGGGTCATGTTTTTTCATCCAATCTGCTAGCCTGTGGCGTTTATGGGAACATTTACGCCATTCACATTGAGAGTGATTTTGGAGAGATATGATTTTAATGATGTCATGTTGCCTGTAAAGTCTTTGTTTCTATAGATTGTAACATTCTGTTCTGTATCACTCTTGGGGCCTTTTTACTTTTATAGAACCCCCCTTAATAACTCCTGTAGGGCTGGTTTCATGGTTACGAAATTGGTCAGTGACTGGCGATTCTGGAAGGTCCTTCTCTCTCCATCAATTCTGAATGACAGCCTTGCTGGATAAAGGATCTTTGGCTGCATGTTTTTCCATAAAGAGCTTTAAAAACGCCCCCCCCCAACACTTTCTCTCCTTCCAGGTTTGTGTAAACAGGTCTGACGTAATCCTAATATTTTTGCCTATGTACGTGAGAAATTTCCTTGCCCTGGCCCCTTTCAATACTGTATCCTTGGATCTAATATTTGCGAAATGCACTATGACATGACGTGGTATAGGTTTGTCGTGGTTGAATTTCGGATGGGTCCTCTCTGCCTCTTGGACACGAATGCTTGCTTCCTTTGCTAGATTGGGGAAGTTTTCAGCTACGATTTGTTCAAATATCTCTTCTAGACCTCTGTTTTTTGCCACCCCCTCTGGGATGCTGATGATTCTGACATTGGATCATTTCATTGAGTCCGTAATCTCCCGTAACCTACATTCTTGAGATTGGATATTTTTGAGCCAAGTTTCCTTTTTAGCTTTCTCTTCTACCATCCCATCCTCCAATTCACTAATTTGTTCTTCTGCCTCATTTACCCTGGCCTTCAGAGCATCTAGTTTTGACTGCATTTGATTCAGAGCATTTTTAATTTCTGCCAGATTCGCTCTCATTTCCACCCTTAGAGATTCTACATTCTCGTTAATGTTTTCATTAATATTTTTTTTCAAGTCTACACATCATCTTGACCATTGTTACTCTGAACTCCATTTCTGAAAATTTGGTTATATCCATATCCATTAGTTCTGTGGCAGATGCCACAGACTCATTGTCTTTTCTTTGCTGGGGGGTATTTCTCCTTCTCGTCATTCTGATGAGGAGACGTTGCGGGGTTGCCCAGAGCCCAAATTATTGACGAGGACCCAGGCAGTGTGCACTTGTTTTATAGGGACTTTTGGGATGTGGGCTTCTTGATTTTTCAGCCTGCCTTCTGGGGGAGGGCCCTGCTGCACTGATTTTCAAGCAACCTTGTTTGGGTAGAGTCTCCCAGTCTTCTGTGAGAGGGGATGGTGATTGGCACAATGTGAGCTGGTATTTCTGGGCTTTTGATCTCTGGCGGCTTTCCCTGGCAGTTTTCTGTGACTCTTCTGAGAGCCAGAGCAGCAGTGGCTGTATCCTAGACTCTGTCTCAGAGCAGAGGGTTTGCAGTCATCTCTCCACTGAGCTCTCCTGGCCTCTTTAACTCTCTTTCTGTTGGTGCTGCTAAAAACCCTGCAGCGTCCTGGGTTGTGCACCCCACAGCCGGCTTCCCAACCCTCACTTACAAG
>NW_024423319.1:77455487-77458088 GCF_017311325.1 Ursus maritimus
TTCCTTGTGATCGAGTTCCAATTTCAAAGCATTGTGGTCTGAGAATATGCAGGGAAAATTTTCAATCTTTTGGTATCAGTTGAGACCTGTTTTGTGACCCAGAACATGGTCTATTCTGGAGAACGTTCCTTGTACATTCGAAAAGAATGAGTATTCTTTTGTTCTGGGGTGTAGTGTTCTATATATATCTATGAGGTCCATCTGGTCTAGTATGACATTCAAAGCTCTTGTTCCTTTGTTGATTTTCTGCTTAGGTAATCTGTCTATTGTGGATAGTGGAGTGTTGAGGTCCCCTACTATTAACGTATTTTTATCTATATGGCTTTTTATTCTGGTTAAGAGTTGGCTTGTGTATCTTGCTGCTCCCCTGTTGGGGGCATAGATATTTATAATTGTCATGTCCACTTGTTGGATACATCCTTTAATAATAATATAGTGTCCTTCGGTATCTCTAACTACTGTCTTTAATTCAAAATCCAATCTGTCTGATATCAGAGTTGCTAACCCAGCTTTCTTTTGAGGTCCAATGGCATGAAAAATGGTTTTCCATTCCTTCACTTTCAGGCTGGATGTATCTTTAGGTGCAAAATGAGTCTCTTGTGGACAGCAAATGGATGGGTCATGTTTTTTCATCCAATCTGCTAGCCTGTGGCGTTTATGGGAACATTTACGCCATTCACATTGAGAGTGATTTTGGAGAGATATGATTTTAATGATGTCATGTTGCCTGTAAAGTCTTTGTTTCTATAGATTGTAACATTCTGTTCTGTATCACTCTTGGGGCCTTTTTACTTTTATAGAACCCCCCTTAATAACTCCTGTAGGGCTGGTTTCATGGTTACGAAATTGGTCAGTGACTGGCGATTCTGGAAGGTCCTTCTCTCTCCATCAATTCTGAATGACAGCCTTGCTGGATAAAGGATCTTTGGCTGCATGTTTTTCCATAAAGAGCTTTAAAAACGCCCCCCCAACACTTTCTCTCCTTCCAGGTTTGTGTAAACAGGTCTGACGTAATCCTAATATTTTTGCCTATGTACGTGAGAAATTTCCTTGCCCTGGCCCCTTTCAATACTGTATCCTTGGATCTAATATTTGCGAAATGCACTATGACATGACGTGGTATAGGTTTGTCGTGGTTGAATTTCGGATGGGTCCTCTCTGCCTCTTGGACACGAATGCTTGCTTCCTTTGCTAGATTGGGGAAGTTTTCAGCTACGATTTGTTCAAATATCTCTTCTAGACCTCTGTTTTTTGCCACCCCCTCTGGGATGCTGATGATTCTGACATTGGATCATTTCATTGAGTCCGTAATCTCCCGTAACCTACATTCTTGAGATTGGATATTTTTGAGCCAAGTTTCCTTTTTAGCTTTCTCTTCTACCATCCCATCCTCCAATTCACTAATTTGTTCTTCTGCCTCATTTACCCTGGCCTTCAGAGCATCTAGTTTTGACTGCATTTGATTCAGAGCATTTTTAATTTCTGCCAGATTCGCTCTCATTTCCACCCTTAGAGATTCTACATTCTCGTTAATGTTTTCATTAATATTTTTTTTCAAGTCTACACATCATCTTGACCATTGTTACTCTGAACTCCATTTCTGAAAATTTGGTTATATCCATATCCATTAGTTCTGTGGCAGATGCCACAGACTCATTGTCTTTTCTTTGCTGGGGGGTATTTCTCCTTCTCGTCATTCTGATGAGGAGACGTTGCGGGGTTGCCCAGAGCCCAAATTATTGACGAGGACCCAGGCAGTGTGCACTTGTTTTATAGGGACTTTTGGGATGTGGGCTTCTTGATTTTTCAGCCTGCCTTCTGGGGGAGGGCCCTGCTGCACTGATTTTCAAGCAACCTTGTTTGGGTAGAGTCTCCCAGTCTTCTGTGAGAGGGGATGGTGATTGGCACAATGTGAGCTGGTATTTCTGGGCTTTTGATCTCTGGCGGCTTTCCCTGGCAGTTTTCTGTGACTCTTCTGAGAGCCAGAGCAGCAGTGGCTGTATCCTAGACTCTGTCTCAGAGCAGAGGGTTTGCAGTCATCTCTCCACTGAGCTCTCCTGGCCTCTTTAACTCTCTTTCTGTTGGTGCTGCTAAAAACCCTGCAGCGTCCTGGGTTGTGCACCCCACAGCCGGCTTCCCAACCCTCACTTACAAGACTGGCATGTCTCTGTCCTTTGTGTTATTAACGCCGCCAGCTGCCAGGCTCCCCTGCCCGTGCTCTAGAGCTCCCTGTTTCAGTATGGCTCCGGGACACTCCGGAGCGCCGGTTTTCTGTCTGTTCCTGCGTGCGCTCCCGAGCTCCCGGTATCAGACCAGTTCCAGTGAGTGCTCAGGAGCTCCGTTTTTCAGTCTGGTTGCACGTGCATTCCCGGGGCTCATGGTCTCAGTCCGCTCTCTCGCAGGTGCCGCTCCGAGCGTCAGGCCCACTCCCCAGTGCATGTGGCCACTGCTTCCCATCGCCCAAGTGCGGAGGCTCCCTCCCCCTTCCGTTTATCTTCAGATAGCTGTGCCCGGATTTACAGCTCCCGCTTCATACCTCAATACTCAGTGGTGGAGATGTTCATTTTTAGAGATCCAGATGTATCTTCCTGTGCCTCAGGG
>NW_024423319.1:77458098-77491570 GCF_017311325.1 Ursus maritimus
GTCCCCTACTATTAACGTATTTTTATCTATATGGCTTTTTATTCTGGTTAAGAGTTGGCTTGTGTATCTTGCTGCTCCCCTGTTGGGGGCATAGATATTTATAATTGTCATGTCCACTTGTTGGATACATCCTTTAATAATAATATAGTGTCCTTCGGTATCTCTAACTACTGTCTTTAATTCAAAATCCAATCTGTCTGATATCAGAGTTGCTAACCCAGCTTTCTTTTGAGGTCCAATGGCATGAAAAATGGTTTTCCATTCCTTCACTTTCAGGCTGGATGTATCTTTAGGTGCAAAATGAGTCTCTTGTGGACAGCAAATGGATGGGTCATGTTTTTTCATCCAATCTGCTAGCCTGTGGCGTTTATGGGAACATTTACGCCATTCACATTGAGAGTGATTTTGGAGAGATATGATTTTAATGATGTCATGTTGCCTGTAAAGTCTTTGTTTCTATAGATTGTAACATTCTGTTCTGTATCACTCTTGGGGCCTTTTTACTTTTATAGAACCCCCCTTAATAACTCCTGTAGGGCTGGTTTCATGGTTACGAAATTGGTCAGTGACTGGCGATTCTGGAAGGTCCTTCTCTCTCCATCAATTCTGAATGACAGCCTTGCTGGATAAAGGATCTTTGGCTGCATGTTTTTCCATAAAGAGCTTTAAAAACGCCCCCCCCCAACACTTTCTCTCCTTCCAGGTTTGTGTAAACAGGTCTGACGTAATCCTAATATTTTTGCCTATGTACGTGAGAAATTTCCTTGCCCTGGCCCCTTTCAATACTGTATCCTTGGATCTAATATTTGCGAAATGCACTATGACATGACGTGGTATAGGTTTGTCGTGGTTGAATTTCGGATGGGTCCTCTCTGCCTCTTGGACACGAATGCTTGCTTCCTTTGCTAGATTGGGGAAGTTTTCAGCTACGATTTGTTCAAATATCTCTTCTAGACCTCTGTTTTTTGCCACCCCCTCTGGGATGCTGATGATTCTGACATTGGATCATTTCATTGAGTCCGTAATCTCCCGTAACCTACATTCTTGAGATTGGATATTTTTGAGCCAAGTTTCCTTTTTAGCTTTCTCTTCTACCATCCCATCCTCCAATTCACTAATTTGTTCTTCTGCCTCATTTACCCTGGCCTTCAGAGCATCTAGTTTTGACTGCATTTGATTCAGAGCATTTTTAATTTCTGCCAGATTCGCTCTCATTTCCACCCTTAGAGATTCTACATTCTCGTTAATGTTTTCATTAATATTTTTTTTCAAGTCTACACATCATCTTGACCATTGTTACTCTGAACTCCATTTCTGAAAATTTGGTTATATCCATATCCATTAGTTCTGTGGCAGATGCCACAGACTCATTGTCTTTTCTTTGCTGGGGGGTATTTCTCCTTCTCGTCATTCTGATGAGGAGACGTTGCGGGGTTGCCCAGAGCCCAAATTATTGACGAGGACCCAGGCAGTGTGCACTTGTTTTATAGGGACTTTTGGGATGTGGGCTTCTTGATTTTTCAGCCTGCCTTCTGGGGGAGGGCCCTGCTGCACTGATTTTCAAGCAACCTTGTTTGGGTAGAGTCTCCCAGTCTTCTGTGAGAGGGGATGGTGATTGGCACAATGTGAGCTGGTATTTCTGGGCTTTTGATCTCTGGCGGCTTTCCCTGGCAGTTTTCTGTGACTCTTCTGAGAGCCAGAGCAGCAGTGGCTGTATCCTAGACTCTGTCTCAGAGCAGAGGGTTTGCAGTCATCTCTCCACTGAGCTCTCCTGGCCTCTTTAACTCTCTTTCTGTTGGTGCTGCTAAAAACCCTGCAGCGTCCTGGGTTGTGCACCCCACAGCCGGCTTCCCAACCCTCACTTACAAGACTGGCATGTCTCTGTCCTTTGTGTTATTAACGCCGCCAGCTGCCAGGCTCCCCTGCCCGTGCTCTAGAGCTCCCTGTTTCAGTATGGCTCCGGGACACTCCGGAGCGCCGGTTTTCTGTCTGTTCCTGCGTGCGCTCCCGAGCTCCCGGTATCAGACCAGTTCCAGTGAGTGCTCAGGAGCTCCGTTTTTCAGTCTGGTTGCACGTGCATTCCCGGGGCTCATGGTCTCAGTCCGCTCTCTCGCAGGTGCCGCTCCGAGCGTCAGGCCCACTCCCCAGTGCATGTGGCCACTGCTTCCCATCGCCCAAGTGCGGAGGCTCCCTCCCCCTTCCGTTTATCTTCAGATAGCTGTGCCCGGATTTACAGCTCCCGCTTCATACCTCAATACTCAGTGGTGGAGATGTTCATTTTTAGAGATCCAGATGTATCTTCCTGTGCCTCAGGGTGATTCTGTGGGTTTTCAGGAGGGTCTGGTACATATCCATCTTGACTCAGGGGACCAACTGAAAAAGGGAACCCTTACTCGTCTGCCATCTTAAACAACCTCTGAATTTTACTCTTGTTCTTTGATTTAGAGCAAAGTCCTCTGTTCTCTCATTCTTTTTTTTTTTCTCCTCTTGACTTGCTATGTTTCTTTTTATGAACTAAGTGGAATAGCCACTTCTCTTACACTTGGGGGATGGCCCCTGCATAGATGGTGTGTGCTCAGTGGCTTTGGCTGGCTGTCTGGAACTGTAATAGGGACATCCTGGGGTCCTGGGGCACTTTGAACGGAGGCCACCTTGGTGGATGCCTGGAGGTGAAGTAGGCATGGGCCTGGTGGTTTGGGGCCTCTCATCACAGAAAGCACCCTGGTGGGACAGCTGAAGCTGATGTGGGCACAGACCATATGGTCCCAGGATGCTCTACACAGCGGGTATACTGTTGGGATGCCTGAAGCTGAGGCAGGCACAGGCGGGGTGGTCCCAGGGTGCTCCATGCAGGGGTATTCTGGCGGGACAGTTGGAGCTGAGGCAAGCATGGACCAGGAGGTCTTAAGGTTCTTCGTGCAGTGGGGGCCCTGACAGGACAACTGGAACTGAAGCAGGTGAGTGCTGGGAGGTCCTGGGCACTCTGAAAAATGGGTGCCCTGGTGACCTGAAGCAAATGTGCGTCTGGAATGCTTCAGGATGCTTTGCACTTGGGTTTCCTTGCTGAGATGACTGGAAATATAGTGAGTGCTGTCTACGCATGTCCTGGAAGGTGCCATGCAGGGGTCACCTTGTGAGGCTTCCTTTGGGAGAACAGCTGGGCCTGGTGTGGGCTAGGAGGCTGTGGCTCACTAAAGAAAGCATCAGGCTGGCCATGGTGCCCGTACCCTGCTCCTGTCTGTGTTATCAAGTTGGAGGGGGAACATAAACAATGCACTGGTCTGCCCCTCCAGCCCAGGAGAGAATTCTGTAGCTCTTCCACTATTTGGCAGAGCTCTAGGGCTTGTTACTTTATATTTAATTGCTTATTTAAACTGCAGGGTTTGTTTTGTTTTGTTTTGTTTTGTTTTGTTTTGTTTTGTTTTCTGTGCCCCAGGGCATCTGGGAATGGTGTGGGCTAAGTTTCAGGGCTAGCTGAGATCACACCCCACTTAGGGTGCCCAGACTCAGCTTGCATTTGTGTTGTCAAGGTGGAGGGGAAATGTAAACAGTGGCACTTTCCAGCCCTTCTGACCCCCCCCCCCCAACACACACATTCCTTAGTGAAGGGTTAGTTCCTTTATGTTCTACTTGCTTTTTTAAACCCCAACTTTGTTCTGTGCCCCCAGATTACAGGCATCTCTTTCACCTCTGTCAGTACTCCTCTTTCCCAAGGCAACTCACAGCACTGGGGAGAGGGGGTTCCTATCCTTACTGTGCCTGTGTTTCTTTTCTCATGGTCTATGGAGTCCCTCTATCCTTTATTGTATAGAAGCTGTTTAATCAGCTCTCAGTTCTTTTTCGGAAGGAATTGTTCTATAGTAGGTATAGATTTGTTGTGTCTCTGGAGGGGGTTAGTTCAGGGTCTTTCTATGTCACCATCTTGGACCAACACAGTATGACAATTAAAATAAAATGAAAGTAAAAACAAATGACCAAGGAGGCAGGTGAGAATATTTGCATTCTATAAAACTGCTTTAACACTAGTACATATATACTTAAGCACAAGTTTTATTTGCTTTTGACCTATATATAAACAGAAGCACACAGCATGTCTTCTTTTGTTTCTTCTGCCACAAATATCTATCATCTATCTATCTATCTATCTATCTATCTATCATCTATCTATCTATGTGGCTTACTTAGTTCATTCTTATAGATTTGTAGTGTCCCATGTTGTGACTATAATACAATGTATTCATACATGTTCCTGTCAATGTATAATTGTTCTTCTTAGTTTTTGCTATTACAAGTAATGTTATTTTATGGTCATTGCTCTATCTCTTCCAGGTTTACATATCTGTACAATAATGCTCACCACAACAAGTATAAAATAACAACAAAAAAGTAAATCAAACACTACCTAACCATCAAATAGAGGAATGACTGAATAAACTATTGTTATAATAAATAATGACATATCATCAAAATAATGTCAGCATGTGTAAGTCACTGTTTGGATATATTAAACTAGTGTTACCCAGGAGGCTGTTGTGATGATGACTCATGGCTCTAATGACTGCAGATGGGTTGCAGTAACCAATGGAGCAGTGAGCTCATGGAGCTCATCTCAGGGTTTCCCATGAACAGACATGAGGACAAACAGGAAGGAGCTGGTGACACCAGTGGCTGGCCCACCCTAAAGCACTACAGAGATGACCTCAATTGGTCTCCAGCCCACAGTGCTGTTCTCAAAGCTTTCCACCGACCTGAATGTCCTGAGTACTTCCAGGGAGGCAGCCCCTGGTTGTGCCTGAAGCATCCCAAATCAGTCCTTCCCCACTAACTCTGTCAAACCTGTTTCTCATTGCTTTAGATTCCCCTTCCATTTATGAGCATCCCCTGCATGCTGGGAGTGTAACTGTGCCCATTTTTCAGGTGAGGAGACTGAGGCCCACAGAGGACAGGAGCTGGGCCTGCAGCCACACAGCTGATCATTGGGCAGGTTGTAGGTGGATCATTCCTCATTCCACAGCTTTCTATTCCCTCAAGTCATATGGAATTTTTCTATGGTGTCCTCTGAGGGGACCCCTGGCATGAGTCTCCCCCCAGACCAGCAACCCTGATGCATCTACTTGTCCAAGCACTAGACCCAGCATTCAGGCACAGATTTGGCAGCTGTCCTGGATCTGCATGAGTATTTGGTGACCTTTTCCCAAACTTCAACCTCTGTTGTGGCTGTCCCCAGTGTTTTCAGGATCAAAGGCTGTGCTCTCAGCAGAGGCCAAGCCATAGCTCGGTCTTCCCTGGGATACGGTGCACAGAGCTGCACCGTAAAACAAACAAAACAAACAAACAAACAAACAAAGCACACATATAATGCAACCTTTAAATGAGAAAAAGAAGATTAAAACTACAACTTCCCTTTAACCACAGAAATGAACTTCTGGCGGGAGGAAAAAGAGAAGGAAGGGGAGGAAAGACATTTGTAGGAGACCTTGAACAACACTGACAACGACCAGGTTCTTCAAGAGGAAGGGACAGAGCTGGCCCATCTGTCCGCACATGAGGATAGAGGTTCCAAGGGATGGAGGCTCCCAGCCTGGGGTTGATGCACCCAGAGGCCCGTGACTCTCCAGGTGTGAATGTTTAAGCCTCTTTTCCCCTGTCTTCTCTGAGGCCTGCTGAGTCTTGGAGACAAGATGCACCCTGCTGGCAAATGAAGGTGTCACTGAAATGTGGACATTCCATGACTGAGCTGTGCCCGGTGACACCAAGACCTCGATGTGAGACTGTGAGCTGTGTCTGGTAACGCCAAGATCTCACTGTGGGACCACAGTCCCTGAATAAAAGGAAAAGTTAATTTGGATTCAGTGGGAGGCTCAGATTTGGATCTGGACTCACCCTGGAGCAGAGACATGCAGGAAGGGAAGTGGTGGGGTTGTAGTAGAGCTGGATAGCAGCTGGGCTGAGGGTTGAGAGCTGAGGACAGAGAACAAGGGCCATGGTGAGATCAAGATACTGGGCCCACTAACAAGAGGGAGGACGGAGAGGAAGATCAGAAAGCCCCTGCAAAGGACTGTGCTCAGGGCTGATAAAAACACAGAAGGCACTCACGGTCTCAGTGTACACTGAGTGATAAAAGTAGAATTTACATTGTGACAGTAGTGTGAGAAAAGCATGATTCATGTAAAGCAATCAGCCAGTATCTGGCACAGAGTAACTGAGGTAAGTATTAATGGCGGGATTACTACTACTACTACTACTACTACTACTACTACTACTACTACCACCACCACCACCACTAGAATCATTTGATCTTAATTAACTGGGGACATGCTCTTCTCACACAGGATGAGCACCCTGTTCCCTTTCAGGGTAAGCCCCATCTGCCTAACTATGTGGCCCTGGTGTGGGTACACAGTGGGGAATCTCTCATGTATTTTGTGGCAAATTGAGATACTCTATAATTAGCTTCTTTTTTTTATGTGAACCATAGACTTTCTATCTTCGTGTAAGAGGGAGAAACCATTGCTATTTATTTATTATTTATTTTAATAGTTCCTTTTTATAGTTCCCTCTCATTCTGTACACAGGGTGGATTTGGAGCATGCCTTTGGTGGAAAACTTTTTTAAGAATATGAGCATTCAAGTGGGGGCTCAGAAATTTAACTCAAGGATAGAATCAGACACGTGGAGGGGCTTCTGAGATCTGCAGATTGTCAGGCTGATGGAGAACCTTTTAGAGGAAAGCAGAGATTTGTGGCTGCTCCCTCCCACCTCTGAATACACTGACAGTGTGTGTAGGAGATATTGTGGCATTTTACCACAGGGCTGTGATATCAGTTACTTTGTCTGTCTCCTCACAAGCTTTCCCAAATGACCTTTGTATATGGGTTATGCTTTTCTACAGCAAAATAAAATGTTATTATGTATTTTTTAAAATGTTGATTTCTGTTTTAGTTATTTCATCTGGGACATGAGGCGAGGCCTCTGGAACATTTTGGGGAATTGTTACCTCAAAGAGAGAATGTAAGCTTTTAATTAAAAATTTTAAAAAATAATCTGACATATATGTGTGTGTGTGTGTCAGATATAAAATATATATTTAATATATAAACATATAAAAATAATCTGAATATATATATATATATAATCTATCAGATTAACATTAACGTCATCTGTATTCAACAATTCTAGAACCATTTGCTTTGGGGAAAAAAAGTTATTTTAACATAGAACTTGACTCCCTAAATCTACTTTTGCTGGACTCAGAATTTGTAAATTTTGTGAAAATTCTCATGTTTTAGGTGTTTTTTTGGAGATTAAGTTAGGTCATAAACATACGGAATTTAACACATAAAAGTAGATAACAGATTGTATACACTCAATGAACGTGGGTTTTTTTTTTAATTCTTATATTCTCTGTTATTATTTTAAAAAGGAAACAGAGGCTGCTGGGAAGATGTTGGAGTAGGTGGACCCTAAGCTTTCCTTGTTTCATGAATAAAACTAGATAACGCTCACATCAGCTTAAACAACCCAGAAAAGACCCCAAAGACTGGTAGAAAAAAAACTCCACAACCAAAGGTAGAGAAGAGGCCACATGGAGGAAGGTAGGAAAGGTGGAGACAGGATTTGAGACCTAAAGGGACTGTGGCCATCCACAGATGGGAGGGAACTGGGAGCATGGAGAAGGGTGAGAAACAGATGACCACTCCAGGGACCATGAACAGGGAAGACAACTCCCCATAACACTTGGCTTTGAAAGTGAGTGGGGCCGAATTTCACAAGTCCTTAAAACCAGTGGGCCATAAACCCTGGAGATTTTAAAATCAGCCTGCTCGGCTCTGGGAGAGCCCTGAGGGCATTAGGAAGCTGAGTTCCCACCCTTAAAGAGGCAGCACTACAAGCAACCTGAGCAGATACAGCATAGAATCAGTAGTTTGAAAAACACCAGGGACAGACCAGAGGGAGAGTGATTTACTCATCACAGAGAATGTCCCAGAGGAATAGGGACTTCAGAAAGACCCCTCCAGGAACCAAGGAGCTAGCAGGCACCATTTTCCTCCCCCACACCCGCCATAAACACACAGCTATCTGTGGGAACCAGTGCTGTGCCCACACTCGCTACCTAATTTGCTTGCACCGAGCCTCATCCCCTGTGCTTCTGTGGATCCACACTTTGCAGTCACACTTGCTTCAGTCCCAGTGCTATGGGGCCCCTCTCCCAGAAGACCCATGCAAAACTCACCAGGACTGCATCTTCCCACTCCAGCCTTCTGCAGGGCCTTGATCATGGCAGAGGCAGCTACAGTGGCAGTGGTGGGTGCTGAAGAATGCTGAGGTACACCTTGTTAAAAGCGTGGGACCCACCCATGTGCCCTTTGGAGGCCCACTTGGGCTGACCAGTCCCAGCAGTGGCAGCTCCAGGCCTTAATCAGCAAGCAAACCAGCATGTACCTTGTTAAAATGCACCCACATGCACTGTGGACCAAACACTGTCCACAACAGGCAAAGGGAGCCACTACAGACCAATGGACTGAAGGGAAAAGATGCAAGAACATAACAGGGCACATGCAACAAACACAGAAGGCACACCCTGAAGCACCAGGTACTGGGGGACAGGGGACACTGCACTGCAGGGCATTTCAGGACCTCTTCTTCATAAGGTCATTATCTTTAAGAGCACGAGACATAGCTGACTTTCCTAACACAGAGAAACAGACACAGAGAGGTAGACAAAATGAGAAGACAGAGAAATATATCCCAAATGAAAGAACAAGACCAAACCACAGCAAGAGACCTAAGTGAAACAGATTAATAAGTAGAGTACCTAGTAGAGAATTTAAAGTAATGATCATAGAGATACTCAGTGGACTTGAGAAAAGAGTGAACATAAAGATCCTCAGTGGACTTGAGAAAAGAGTGGAGGACACCAGTGAGAACTTACACAAAGAGATAAAAAAAAGAAACAATCAGAGATGAAAAACACAATACATGAAATTAGAAGTACACTAGATGAAATAAACAGCAGGCTAGAGGAAGCACAGGAAAAAATGAATGACCTAGAAGGTAGAATCATGAAAAGGAATCAAGCTGAGCAAGTGAGAGAGGGAAACAAACAAACAAACAAACTACGCAAACACAGAGAATACTCTTAGGGAACTCAGGGACTCCATCAAGCTTAATAACGTTCGCATTACAGGGATTGCAGAAAAACAAGAGCGAGGAAAAGGGGTAGAAAATTCATTTGAATAAATAATAGCTGAAAATTTCACTAATCTGGGGAAAGAAACAGATACCCAGATCCAGGAGGCGCAGAGATCTCCCCCCCCCCAAAAAAAAACAAAGGAGGCCTACACCAAGACACATGATAATTAAAATGGCAAAAATAGTGATAAAGAAAAAACCTTAAAAGCAGCAAGACAAAAGAAGACAGATTCATACAAGGGAAATCCCATAAGGCTATCAGCAGATTATTCAGCAGAAAGTTTGCAGGCCACAAGAGAGTGACATGATATATTCAAAGTGCTGAAAGAGAAAAATCTGCAGCCAAAAATATTCTATCCAGCAAGGCCATCATTCAGAATAGAAGGATATATAAAGAGTTTCCAACATGAACAAAAACTAAAGGAGTTCATGGCCACTAAACAAGCCTTACAAGAAATATTAAAGGGGACTCTTTGCTTGGAAAGGGAAGACCATAAAAGGGTGTATGGGGGGGGGAGTATATCATTAAAAATCTGTCAAGGGATTCACATAATAAAAGAATTTAAAATATGATACCATATACCTAAAACATGGTGGTGGTGGGGGGGGGGTAAAGAATGAGTTCAGACTTAAGCAACCATCAAACAACATAGACTGCTATTGCAGAAGATATTATATACAAACCTAATGGTAACCACAAATCAAAACCCAGTAATAGATAAACAAAGAATAAGGAGAAGATAATTCAAATGTATCACTAAAGAAAACCAGCAAACTGAAAAAGAGAGCAAGAGGACAAAGGATCAGAGAAAATCTATAGAAACAACCACAAGTAAAAAATGGCAATAAAAACATATCTATCAATAATTACCTTGAGTGAAAATGGGCTAAATGTTCCAATCAAAACAAATAGTGTGTCAGAATGGATAAAAAAAATAAGATCCATCCACATGCTCCCTACAAGAGACACATCTCAGACCTAAAGACACCTGCAAATTGAAAGGGAGGGGATGAAGAAACATTTATCACGCAAGTTGGATGCCAAAAGACAGAGTAGCAGTACTTATACCACGCAAAATAGATTTTAAAACAGACTGTAACAAGAGACATAAAAGGACGCTATAGGGGGAAGAGTTAAGATGGCGGAGTAGTAGGGCAACCCTCAGATTGCGTGGTCCTTGGAATACAGCTAGATCAACATTCAACTATTTTGAACAACTAGGAAGAGGATTGGAGGATTAATGAAACAATCTGCGCAGCTGGAGCAGGAGAACGTGGCACATGTGTGGTTCAGAGCCCTGAATTGTGGGAGAGGAAAGCCACGTGGCTGTGAAGGGGGGGGGAGGACCCATTTTGTGGACCAAAGTCAGGAAGAGGGAGAAAGTGAGAAATAGTTCAGCGGGTTGGGACCTCACAATAAGCCACAGTGAGGAGATCCCTTAGATTGCTCAGGGAGAGATCCCTCCCTTTCCTGTAGGGCATTTGGAAGAGCTTGTTTTGTGTCTCCAAAGACAAAAGGCCAGCCAGGGAGCCATTGAGCAGAGCTCAGCAGCAGAGTCAGAGGTGCATGCAGAAGGCAAAAAGCCTCTTAACAACTTTTCCCTGTGAGCCACAATAGGCTTAAACCTCTGTGTGTGCGCGGAGCAGCTGCTTCCCTGGGGCTGAACTGAGCAGAAAGCAGAGACTGCAGCAGCTTGCAGATAACCTGGCTGCCACTTTTCACTCTCTGCCACAATAGATTCAAGCCTCTGTGAAGGCTTTTCTGGGACAGAAGGGACTAGGGGACTGAGTGGAGTGCAGATGAGTGATAATCCGATTCCAGCTTTTTGCTGAGCCTTACAATAAAATCTAGCCTCTGTGTGCACACTGTGCAATGGCTTTTTGGGGACAGGACGGAGCTGTGCGCTATGCCTCTCCACCTGGGGATGGCAGCGGGCGCACACCTTAACAGGCCCTTTAAAGCATGGAGTTTTGAATCCCAGCCACTGGCCAGAGATAAAATACAGGTGATCTGTGGCTCTGGGCATGCTGACAGCCCAGGCACAGACAGGTTAGGGCAGGGAACCAATGAAAGCTGGGGAGAAGAAGAACAGAAGATTGTTCGTTTTTCTAAGAGGGCCTCCTGAACAGCAGCAGCTGGGAGTTCCACTCCCCAGGGACAAGAGGGTGAGGTGATGCCACATTCTACTTCTTCCACCACCCTGCCCTCCTCCCCCTGCCCCCCAGCACAGGACTTCAGAGAGAAACACAGAGCCTCCAGTGGAGGCTGGAACCCACTACACTAAACCCTGCCCCCCTGCTCCTGGCAGGAGCATCTTTACAAGGGCAAGTTTGTTTCTGAGCCAGCCCAGCAGGCCTCTCCCTCAGAAGACCAACATAGGCCCCTGCATCTACCAAGTCTACGGATTAAAGAAAGCTCCAAAGCATCAGCTTCTGGTAGAAATAGGACCAGGCTTGCTGCTGCTGCTTCTGCTGCTGCTGCTGCTGCTTCTTTTTTCTCTTTTCTTATTTTTTTTAAAAATTTTTCTTTCTTATTTTTTATTCTCTCTCTCTCCATATCTATCTATATCTATATCTATCTATCTATACAGATATATACATATCTATCTATCTATCTATCTATCTATCCCTTTTTTTCTTTTCTCATTTTTTGTATCAGGCTTAAAATCATCTGTTGGTTTGTCGATTCATTTGTTTCTTTCTCTTATTTTTCGGATTAGGCTTCTTTTCTCTCTCTCTCTCTCTCTCTCTCTCTCTCTCTTTTCTTCTTTCCCTGATCATCTTTCCTTCCGTGTTTCTTATATTTTAGAATCAGGCTTATAGTTTATTGTTTGTCTGTGTCTGTATATTTTGTTCTATTTCCTTTTCTCTTGTCTTGGATCAGGCTTTGTTTTTTTTTTCTTTTTCTTTTTTCTTCTTTTCTTTTTTTTTTTTTTTTCCTTTACAGGCTTACCTTCACAAACAAATCAAAGCACACCTACTTAACGGTCCAAACACTCTCCACTGCAAGTGAGGAGGAACTCGGTAGAGGAAGGACCAGTGGGAAAGAGCAGCCAAAACACAACAGCAGAGTGTACACAGCATACACCAGAAATGCTTCCCAAAGTTGTTGCTGTTGTTGTTGTTGTTTTGTTATTGCTGTTTCTCTCTCTCTCTCTCTCTCATTTTTCTTCTTCACTATTTTCTTTTCTGCACACAATGACCAGAAGGAGAAATCCACCACAAAAGAAAAAATAGGAGGTAGTGCTCTCTGCCATGGATTTAACCAATATGGATATAAGCAAGATGATGGAATTAAAATTCAAAACAATGATTATAAAGGTACTAGCTGGGCTTGAAGAAAGCATAGAAGACACTAGGGAATCCCTTACTGTAGAAATAAAAGAACTAAAATCTAATCAAGATGAAATAAAAAATGCCATTCCTGAGATGCAGTCAAAAACGGAGGCTCTAACTGCTAGAACAAATGAGGCAGAAGAGAGAGTCAGTGATATAGAAGACACAATGGTGGAAAGTAAGGAAGCTGAGAAAAAGAGAAAAATCAACTCCTGGATCACAAAGGGAGACTGAGAAATCAGCAATAACATAAAGCACAACAATATTTGAATAATAGAAGTCCCAGCAGATGAGGAGGGGCAGGGACAGAAGGTTTATTTGAATAAATTATAACTGAGAACTTCCCTAATCTGGGGAAGGAAACAAGCATTCAAGTTCAGGAGGCACAGGGAACCCCCGTCAAGATCAATAAAAGCAGGTCAACACCCTGACATACAATAGTGAAGCTTGCGCATTTCAGAGATAAAGAGAAAATCCTGAAAGCAGCTTGGGACAAGAGGTCCTTAGTCTACAAGCATAGAAACATAAGGTTGGCAGCAGACCTGTCCAAAGAGACCTGGCAGGTCAGAAAGGACTGGCATGATATATTCAATGGGCTAACTGGGAAAAATATGCAGCCAAGAATCCTTTATCCAGCAAGCCTGTCATTCAGATTAGAAGGAAAGATAAAGAGTTTCCAGGACAAACAAAAACTAAAGGAAAGTGTGAACACTAAACCAGCCCCGCAAAATATATTAAGGGGGATCCTTTGAGCAAAGAGAGAGCCCAAAAGCAACAAAGACCAGAAAGGAACAGAGACAATCTACAGGAACAGCACCTTTACAGGTAATACAATGGCACTAAACTCATATCTTTCAATAATTACTCAGAATGTAAATGCACTAAATGCTCTAATCAAAAGACACAGGGTTGTAGATTGGATTAAAAAAAAAAAACATTGATTTGCTGTCTACAAGAGACTTATTTTAGACCCAAAGACACCTCCAGATTGAAAGTGAGGGGGGTGGAGAATCATTTATCATGCCAATGGACATCAAAAGATAGCTGGAGTAGCAATCCTTATATCAGACAAACTAAATTTTGAACCAAAAACTGTAATAAGAAATGAAGGACACTATATCATAATAAAGGGGTCTACCCAACAAGAAGATCTATCAATTGTAAATAGTTACGCCCCTAACTTGGGAGAAGCCAATTATATCAACCAATTAATAACAAAATTAAAGAAACACATCGATAATAATGCAATAATAGTAGGGGACTTTAAGACCCCACTCACAGCAATGGGCAGGCCCTCAAAGCAGATCAACAAGGAAACAAGGCCCTGAGTGACTCACTGGACTAGATGGACTTCACAGATGTATTCAGAGCATTTCATCCTAAAGCAACAGAATACACATTCTACTCAAGTGCACATGGAGCATTCTCCAGAATAGATCACATACTGGGTCACAAATAGGTCTCAACTGGTCCCAAAAGACTGAGATTATTCCATGTATATTTTCAGACCACAATGCTTTAAAACTTGAACTCAATCACAAGAGAAAATCTGGAAGGAACACAAATACATGGATGTTAAAGAGCATCCTACTAAAGAACAAATGGGTCAACGAGGAAATT
Organism: Ursus maritimus; assembly: GCF_017311325.1. NCBI lineage: Eukaryota > Metazoa > Chordata > Mammalia > Carnivora > Ursidae > Ursus > Ursus maritimus. The sequence continues at coordinate 77,472,247 of NW_024423319.1, forward strand.
AAAGAAGAATTAAAAAAATACATGGGGGGCGCCTGGGTGGCTCAGTTGTTAAGCGTCTGCCTTCAGCTCAGGGCATGATCCCAGCATTCTGGGTTCAAGCCCCGCATCAGGCTCCTCTGCTGGTAGCCTGCTTCTTCCTCTCCCACTCCCCCTGCTTGTGTTCCCTCTCTCGCTGGCTGTCTCTCTCTGTCAAATAAATAAATAAAATTAAAAAAATATATACATGGAAACAAAAATGAAAATGAAAGCATGACAGTTCAGAACCAATGGGATGCAGCAAAGGTGGTTCTAAAAGGGAAGTACATAGCAATGTAGGCTGTTCTCAAGACACAAGAAAAGTCTCAAACACACAAGCTAACCTTACATCTAAAGGAGCTGGAAAAAGAACAGGGGACTCACAGAACTCAATAACAAATAAAACAAATTACCCAATTTAAAAAATAGGCAATGGGTTTGAGTAGTCTATAGTCTATTTTCCAAAGACATACAAATAACCAAGAGGTACTTGAAAAGTTGCCGATTATCACAAAGCATCATAAAAAAAAATGCAATCAAAACTACAATAGTATACCACCTCACATCTGTTAGAATGGCTACTATCAAAAAGATAAGGGATTACAAATGTTGGTGAGGGTGTGGGAAAAAGGGAACCCTTGTGCACTGTTGGTGCGAATGTACTTTTGTACTGCCATTATGGAAAACAGGATGGAGTTTCCTCAAAATCAAGAAAAAAAAAATAGAACTACCATATGATTTTGCTATTCTACAACTGAGTATATATGCAAAAGAAATGAAATCAATATCCCAAAGAGATATCTGTACTCCCATGTTCATTGCAGCATTATTCACAAAAACCAAGATATGGAATCAACCTAGTGTCTGCTGGTAGATAAACGAATAAAGAAAACGTAGTGTATGTATGCACAATGCAATATATCTCAGCCATAGAAATGAAGGAAATCCTGCCATTTGCAACAACATGGAAGAACCTGGAGGACATTAATCTAAGTAAAATAAGCCAGACACAGACGGGAAAATATGGTACGATCTCACTTACATGTGGAATCTAAAAAAAAAAAAAAACAAAAAAACGTCAAACTCATAGAACCAGAGAATAGAATGGTAGTTACCAGAGGCTAGGTGTCAGGAAAAATGTGTATACGTTGGTTAAAGGGTACAAACTTTTGAGTATAGGATAAGTAAGGTCCGAGGATCTAATATACAGTGTGGTGGCTATAGGCAATAATACTATACTGTATACTTTTAGTTTGCTATGAGAGTAGATAGTAAGTGATTTCTACATTCAAAGAAATTGGTGACTATGTGAGATGATAGATGTGTGAATTAACTTGCTGTGGTAATAGCCATATATAGTACACCTTAAATATATACAATATTTATTTGTTAATTATACATAAATAAAGCTGGAGGCTAAAAGGGCAGTTGTGTCTCAGGCTCTACCTCAGGTCTGCTAAATAAGAACCCCTGGGGTAAGGTCCCAGAAGTTTCCAGTGCAACCTCTCAAGTTTTAGAAGCACCAAAGGCAAGGCCCTTAAATCTCAATAAAAGACCACTTCTTCCATAAAGCATTCTTGGAGCTCGAGTCTCACGTACCATTTAGGATGGAAGTTCTTTGTCCCACCTCAGAATGGCCACATTACTTTATCATGCAATATAGATGCTTGGTACATGTCCTCATAGAGGTAAAGAGAGTTTCTCTTTTAGTGAACTAGATTGGAAGTTCCTTGAGAGCAGGAATCAGCTTGAATCATCTCTCTAGCCCCGCGAGGATAACCTAAATATATTTGTAATAGATGAATAGCTGTCATCTTGGATAAAGGGAACAGATAGTGCATCTGAGTTCCCAGTTGATTTGCACACAAAATCTCATGAAATCATTTGTTCACTACATATACATTGAGTAGATCCCTGGGAGGAGAGAAGGGCTCTTCCCTGAGGGCCCCTGAGTAAGGCCTTGGCAAATGAACATTCTACAGTGACTATAATGCTCAGCCAACTAGAAGCCCTTCTGCTGGGCTCCATGGGACCCATCACACTCCCTGCCATCCACACTGGCCACCACAATCCACAACATGACAGCCATCAAACACCTTACCCCTCTCTGAGGGACAGAGGCTTGGACCCATGAAACCTTGAGCTTCAGCTGGTGGCCTCACCAGGTCAGGGAAGAAGGCCGCCACCTTTCTTCTCTCAGTCTTGAAGTGATGAGGGTTGTCAAGGGTGTTAGTCAAACCCAGATCCATCTTCAGCACTTGTTGTTGCCAATGGTTCCAGCTCTGTTGGGGTGGAGAGGCAGAGTTGGAGAGACCTTGCAGTATGTATTGAGGGGAACTCAAAGGGTAATGTCTGGTTGAGGAGATTCAGGATGCACAAGTGTCTATTTCTCAATGGCCCACACAAATTTTATCCTTGTGCCCCTTTATCAACATATACCTGTAATATGCCACATTGCTCATAGTCCTGTTGCATTTGTTGTGCTGAAAATGAGAGTGTTCCAGAGTGTTCCATCCTGATACACTTCCTTTCTCTAGATATTTTGGGGTTCTCCATCAGTCTTACAGTTTAAAATGTCATCTAAATACTGAAAATCTCCAAATTTGTATCTCTCAACTTATTTCCTGAGCTCATACTTGTAAGTATAACTACCCACTTTGCATCTTTAATGGCAAGTCCAATAAGCACATCAAACATGATGTGTTCAAAGATGCTGGCCTTGTAGAATGAGGTTAGAGTTTTCCTTCCATTTCTTTTTTCTTTTCTTTTCTTTCTTTCTTTCTCTCTTTCTTTTCTTCTTTTCTTTTCTTTTCTTTTCTTTTCTTTTCTTTTCTTTTCTTTTCTTTTCTTTTCTTTTCTTTTCTTTTTGGAATACTTTGATAAGGATAAGCATTGGCTCTTCTTTAAGTGTCTGGCAGAATTCCCCTGTGAAGCCACCGGTCCCTGGAATTTTGTTTCTTGGGCATATTTGATCACTGATTCAATTTCTTTGCTGGTTATCAGTCCGTTCAAGTTTTCTCTTTCTTCCTGTTTCAGTTCTGGTAGTTTATATGTTTCTAGGAATTTATCCATTTCTTCCAGATTGCCCAATTTGTCGACATACAATTTTTCATGATATTCTCTTATAATTGTTTTTATTTCTGTGGTGTTGGTTGTGATTTCTCCTGTCTCATCTGTGATTTTATTTATTTGGGTCCTTTCTCTCTCTCTCTCTCTCTCTCTCTCTTTTTTTTTTTTTTTGAGAAGTCTGGCTAGGGGGTTATCAACTTTTCTTATTATTAATTCTTTCCAAGAACCAGCTCCAGGTTTCATTGATCTGTTCTACTGGTTTCTTTGTTTCTGTATAATTTATTTCTGCTCTAATCTTTATTATTTCCCTTCCTCTGCTGCCTATAGGTTTCATTTGTTGTTGTTTTTTTTTTCTAGCTCCTTTAGGTGTAAGGTTAGGTTGTGTATTTAAGATTCTCCTTGCGTCTTGAGGTAGCCCTGTATTGCTATAGACTTCCTTCTTAGGACCCCTGCTGCTGCACCCCAAAAGTTTTGGACCATTGTGTTTTCATTTTCATTTGTTTCCATGTATATTTTTATTTCTTCTTTAATTTCCTGGTTGACCCATTCATTCTTTAGTAGGATGTTCATTAACCTCCATGTATTTGTGGTCTTTCTAAATGTTTTCTCATACTTGACTTCAAGTTTCACAGTGTTGTGGTCAAAGAACATGCATGGCATGATCTTAATCATTATGGACTTGTTGAGGACTGATTTTTGACTTAGTGTGTGATCTATTCTGGAGAATGTGCCATGTGCACTTGAAAAGAATGTGCATCCTGCTGCCTTAGGATGTAATGTTCTGAATATATCTGTTAAGTGCATCTCGGCCTGGGTGTCATTCAATGCCATTGTTTCTTTGTTGATTTTCTTTTTAGATGATCTGCCCATTGCTGTAAGTGGGGGTGTTAAAGTCCCTTACTATTATTGCATTATCATCAGTGAGATCCTTTATGTTTGTTATTAATTGATTTATATATTTGGGTACTCCCAGGTTGGGGGCATAAATATTTACAATTGCTGGATCTTCTTGTCAGATAGACCCCTTTATTAGGATATAAGGCCCTTCTTCATCTCTTGTTATAGTCTTTGATTTACAATCTAGTTTGTCTGGTATAAGTATGGCTACCCCAGCTTTCTTTTGACGTCCATTAATGTGACAGATGGTTCTCCATTCCCTCACTTTCAATCTGCAGCTCAATGTAAGTCTCAAATGAGTCTCTTCTAGGGAGCACATAGATAGGTCTTCCTCCCCCCCCCCTTTTTAAAAATCCATTCTGACACCTTATGTCTTTTGATTGGAGCACTTACTCCATTTATATTCAGAATAATTGTTGATAGATATGCATTTAGTGCCATTTTATTATTTGTTTTGTTGTTGTTTCTGGTGATTTTCTATGTTGCTTTCTAGTCCTTTTCTCTTTTGCTCTTTCGTTCCCATTCAAAGAGTCCGCTTTAATACTCCTTGCAGGGCTGGTTTAGTGGTCACAAACTCCTTTAGCTTATGTGTGTCTGGGAAACTCTTTATCTCTCCTTCTATTCTGAATGATAGCCTTGCTGGATAGATTATTCTGGGCTGCAAATTTCTGCCATTCATCACGTTGAATATATCATGCCATTCTCTTCTGGCCTGTCCATTTTCTGTGGAGAGATCTACTGCTAACCTTATGTGTCTTCCCTTGTAAGTTATGGACTTCTTTTGTCTTGCTGGGTTTAGGATTCTTTTCTTTATCTTGTGTTACTAATTTAACTACAATATGTCTTGGTGTTGGCCTGCTTTTGTTGATTTTGATGGGAGTTCTCTGTGTCTCTTGGATTTGGATGTCTGTTTCTTTCCCCAGATTTGGGAAGTTTTCAGCTATGATTTCCTCACATAAACCTTCTGCCCCCTTTTCTCTCCTTCTTCTGGAACTCCTATGATTCCTTACACTCAGTTGGTTTCAAATCTCAGTTTTTGCATTTTTCACTTCAGCCTGATTGGTTTTTAGCTCTTTTATGTCTGTGTTAGGGGTCTCCCTGGTGTCTTCTCTGCTTTCTCAAGCCTCACTAGTATCCTTGTGATTGTGGCTTTAAATTCTGTTTTGGGCATATTACTTATATCTGTTTGGATTAGATCCCTGGTCGTGACCTTTTCTTGTTCTTTCTTTTGGGGATGAATTCCTCTGCCTTGGCATTTTGTCTAGGCCTCTGTCTTCTTCTCTGTGTTAGGAAAGCCTGTTATATTTCTTGCTCCTGAGAGTAATGGCTTTGTGAAGATGAGGTCATATAACGTCCAGGGCCTGGAGTTTCAGGAAGTGCCCCTGGCATGTGCTGCATGCACTCTGCTGCTGTGTTATGACTGCTCTATCCCTCAGGTCAGTCATCTGCAGTTTCTCCTTGCCTGCAGTGGGGAGTGTTTGGACTTTGGCCAGCAAGTGGCAATTTTTAACTGGGTGTGCTCTAGTCTGCTTGTTAAAAGAGGCCTCATGCTGTTTCCACTAGATCACCAGTCAGCTCCTTTGTCCGCAGAGAGGGGGGTTGGTGTTTGCTGCTATCAGGGAAGTCCTCCCAGAAGAGCAAATCATTTCCCTTCACGCATCCTAGGTGTTTTTCAGATTGCTGTTTTCGCTCTGTCTGTGCCTGGGTTGCTTGCCTGCCAGGAGCATCACACTGCACTTTGGGCTCTATCCCAGCCAGGCTGACTGGGTTTTAAGACTCCAAACTTTAGGGACCTGGTGTGGTGGGGACCTGCGCTGGTCTTCTGGGGGAGGGTCTCACCATGCTGGGATTGATGCAGATGTGACCCAGAAGGGCACTCACGCCAGAGTACAGGAACGTGGGGTTTGGAGCAAAGCACACTAAAGAGCCTGTGTCCAGGTTAGCCAACCTCAGCAGGTGTCTGCGCCTATGCTGAGGGGTGGGGGGCGGGAAATGGCATCCACCATTTTGTCTCTTTTGTCTCCAGAGAGGCAATGACACTTCCCTCAGATGTGCTCCAAGAAGAGGGAACCGTCTCTCCCAGTGTGTCTTTAGGTGATCCTCAGATCGTACCAACTGCCCCCAGGGTTACCTACCTGCCTTCTCTACTAGAGCACTGCAGCAGCCTCAGGGCTCTATACCAGCCATGCTGTGGACTTCTAAGACTCCAGTTTTTGAGCCCCAATGGGTGCAAAATCTCACAAAGTCACCCCCTCTCCTATCCCAGTCAATGACTTTGGGGAAGTGTTTTCCTTGCGCGATCCTCTGTGCACTCCTCTCTCAATCACCTCTCTCCGTGACCAGGGCTCCCTCTCCTCCACAGCACCCATAATCCGAATCTCCCCCAAACCATCTCTCCATGCCTCCTACCTTCCATGATGTGGCCTCCTCTCTCCCTCTAGTTGTGCAGTTTGTTCTGCCAGTCCTCAGATTGATTTCTTGGGTATTCGGAATAATTTGGTATTTATCTAGCTGTGTTCAAGGGACAAGGCAAGCCCAGGGTCCTTCTACTAATCTGCAATCTTTGCTCCTACCTGACCCTATGTCTTTTGATTGGAGTGTTTAGTCCATTTGCATTCAAAGTAGTTATTGATAGATATGCATTCATTGCCATTTTGTTGCTTGGGTTTTTATTGCTTTTGTAGTTTTCCTCTTATCCTTTCTTCTCTCTCTCTCTCTCTCTCTCTCTCTCTCTCTCTCTCTCTCGATTTCCTTTAATGATATACCTGGATTCCTTTCTTTTTATTCTTTGCCTATTACTGGGTTTTGATTTGTGGTTGCCATTAGGATTATGTATAACATCTTTATATAACAGTCTGTATTAAGTTGATGGTCGCTTAAGTTTGAACCCATTCTTTATTCCTGTCCTCCCTGCCTTTTCGGTATATGGTATCATATTTTACATCCTTTTATTTCGTGAATTCCTGGAGTGACTTTTACAGATATACTTATTTTTACTGTTTTTGTGATTCTTGCTTTCCATACTCTCACTACGGTCTTTCCTTTCCACTCAGATAGTCCCCTTTAATGTTTCTTGTAGAGGTGGTTTGGGGATCATGACTTCTTTTGGTTTGTGTTTGACTGAGGACCTCTTTATGTCTCCTTCTATTCTGAAAGATAACCTTGCTGGATAGAGTATTCTTGGCTGCAGACTTTTCCCTTTCAGCACTTTGAATATATCATGCCACTCTCTTCTGGCCTGCAAAGTTTCTGCTGAATAGTCTTGTGATAGCCACAAGAGGTTTCCCTTGTATATAACTGTCTTCTTTTCTCTTGTTGTTTTTATGATTTTTTTCTTTACCACTACTTTTTGCCATTTTAATTACTGTATGTCCTGATGTGGAACTCTTTGGGTTGATTTTTTGGGGGTGTATCTCTGTGCCTCCTGGATCTAGATATCTGTTTCCTTCCCCAGTTTAAGGACGTTTTCTGCTAGTATTTTCTCAAGTAAATTTTCTTCCCCCTTTTCTCTCTCTCTCTTCTTCTTCTAGGTCCCTATAACGTGAATGTTATTAAGCTTGATGGATTCACTGATTTCCCTAAATCTATTCTGATTTTGCATGTTTTTTTCCTTTACTTGCTCAAATCAATTGCTTGCCATTACTTTGTCTGCCAGGTCATTAGTTCATCTCTCTGCTTCCTTTAGCCTGCTCTTTATTCCATCTGGTGTACTTTTAATTTTATTTACTGTGTTTTTCATCTCTGACTTCTTCTTCTTCTTCTTCTTCTTCTTCTTCTTCTTCTTCTTCTTCTTCTATCTCTGTTAAGGTTCTCACAGTTGTCCTCCACTCTTTTCTCAAGTACAGAGGGTGTCTTTATGATCATTACTTTAAATTCTCTATCAAGTATATTACTTTTCTCCATTTCACTTAGGTCTCTTGCTGTGGTTTTGTCCTGTACTTTTATTTGGGACATATTCTTCTGTCTCCTCATTTTGTGTAACTCCTTGTGTCTCTTTCTCTGTGTTAGGAAAGTCATCTCTGTCTCCTGCTCTTGAAGGTAATAGTTTTATGAAGAAGAGGTCCTGTAAGGCCATGCATTGCTCTATCCTCTGTTCCCCCGGACTTGGCTCTTCAGGGAGTATCTCCTATGTGTGTTGCCTATGCCCTTCTGTTGTGTTCTGACCACGTTTTCCTACAGTCCAGTTGTCTATAGAGGCTCTCTGCCTATTTTGAACAGCATTTTGTCCTGGCTAGGTTGGGGCATGTTTTAACAAGGTGTACACTTGTGTTTGCAAAATGAGACCTGCTGCCGCCACCAGAAAAGAGGTCCCACAAAATGCACATGTGGGAAACGTTGTTTTGGCAGGGTTTCTGCTGCTCTTCTGGTGGAGAGGACCTGCAATGCCAGGAATGAGGCAAGTGTGACTGGGAAGGGTGGATCTGCCAAAGCCTAGGGAAGAAGGGGCATGGGGTTGGTGTAAGTTAGGTAACAAGTGTGTGTGCCTCACCGGTTCCCACAGGTGGCTGTGTGTTTATTCTAGGGGCAGGGGAAGAAAATGACACCTGCCAACTCCTTTGTTCGTGGAGGGGGTCTCCCTGTGGTCCCTGCATCTCCAGGACATGTTCTGAGATGAATAAATAGCCCTCCGTCCTATGTGCCCCCAGATGTTTTTCAAACTGCTACTTCTGTGCTGTATCTTCATAGGCTGTTTGTCATGCTATCTCTTTAATGGTGGGGACTCAGCTTCTTAACACTTTCTGGGCTCTCCCAGAGCTGAGACCACTGGTTTCTAAAATTCCAGGCTTTAAGTCTTGCTGGCTGTAAGAAGTCATGAAATTTGGCCCCTCTTGCTTTCAAAGCCTAATGTTATGGGGATTTGTCTTCCCCGTGTAGGTTCCCCAGTGTGAATGTCTGTTTCTTGCCATTCTCCCCACCACTGCCTCCCTCCTGACTATGGACGGCCACAGTCCATTTTGCTCCCAAACCTTGCCTTTGCCCTTCCTACCTTCTTTGATGTGGCCTCTTCTCTACCTTTAGTTGTGGAGTTTGTTCTGCTAGTCTTTGGGTCATTTTCTGGGTTATTTGCACTGATGTGTTATCTAGTTGCATCCATGGGACAAGGCAAGCTTAGGGTCCTCCCACTCCACCATCTTCTCAGCCTTTCCAGACTGCTTTTGGAAACAGTGATTTTTTTGTTGCTAGTGTGCTCTTGTAAAATCAGATATTGAACCCTTAGTGGCTGGTGGTTGTTCAGGCAGTTGCACCTGTTTTTTAGTCAATTTGGACTCTGAATCTGACAAAATAAGTAGGGCTTAGGGATATCCTTGTCACTTGGACATGGGACAAGACTGTCTACTCTTACAGCTTCTATCCTTTGCTGTTTTATGAGAAAAACCTCTGGGATTTGGGGACTCTAAATTCACAGATCCTAATTGCCTGACCTGAGTCTACGATGTGACCTGATACTGCCTGCTATCAGGAGCTGTGCTGAACTGAAAGCAGTCACAAGCTCAGCAAACAGGACTGAGGCTCTGGGACTGTTGCAGATTAAAGATCCTTCTGTGAGCCCATGAACTAGAGAAGCATCATGGATGCTGCCTGGACTGTCTTGGTCACTTGGAGATGCCCAAGGAAACGGGCTTGTTATTCTGATGGGACCATCTAAAATTGAGCTGTTATTTAAATCTATATGTCCGATGTAGGGGCTAGTTGCCTTCCTAATTTGTGAATCTTGCCAGAGTTGCAAGCTGCAAGTTGTGGGAGGACACATCACAGGGATCGTGGTGCTTCCATCCACTCCTGGCAGATAAGGCTATCTCGCTGCTGTTGACTTGGGTCCCAATTTTCAGACCAACTGCATTTTCCACAATAGACTGATAGCCAGACTCTGCTTCCCTTATATTTCTCTTGCTGCAGACACCTTAGTTATGAGAGACAAATTCTCTAAAGGTTTGATATATAAGGGAAGCCATTTTAGATTTCTTTCTAAGTCATCATGACTGTACATAAACTGTGTTTAAACGAAAAGCCCAATTTATGGCCCAACCAAACATACATAGCACATCTGCTTCGTAAATGAGTAGCCTAAAGGAAAACCATCTTGTCCTTAAGATATTGATCAATGCTCCTACTCCTTCCATTCCTTGATGTTAAAACTTATGATTCCTGCCTATGTGATAATCTATAATCTTTTGTGCTTTTATAAAATGTACAAAAGTATATACCATGTAAAAACAAAACAAAACAAAACAAAACAAAACGTTCATTCTCTTCAGTGCTTTCTTCTCTGTGAAGATTGTGTTTCTTGGGCAGCTGCCCTAACTTGAGCTTGAATAAAACTCTATTTCTTTCCTTTAGAGATTCTAAAAGGTTTGTTCATTTTGCATCAACATTAGTAAGGTGGTTTGTTTATTCAATGCAGCTGTCCCCAGTGTCAGGAAGGAGGATATTTTCTTCTGTCCAAGGTTCTTCTAGCTGGACTAAGAATTAAATCTACATGAGACACGTTAATGTCAGAATATCAAATTCAACTTTGTAGGTATGGGGAATCCACAGAGAAATTTCAAAGATGGTCAGGCAACCTGAGGCTTATATAACAAACACCCTGAGGTAAGGAGAAGGCTAGGGGCTTGGGGATACAAAGGAAAGGAGAGCCATCAGCAGGAAGGTGAGAGGAGATGTTTGGAAAACAAAAGTTGTCCTGTTATGTGGATAAGTTTCTTAGGTAAAAGGGATTTCTGTTAATAGCTTCTTTCCTGGTACAGGCTCTCCTTTCCAATGCAAGTTTAGGAAGTTGAGGGGGAAGTAAAGAGATTTTCCTGATCTGCTGGGTTTTTATTGTTTTTAACTCAGAATAATCTTCATTACAAAGTGGCCTGTCAGGGGCAGCCTGCCCTTGGTACCTATACCAGCAAGGGATTGATCTTTTTCAGCTTGATTCCTAAACAAATGCTAGAGACAAAAGGGATGTGAGGTTATGTAAACCCATTTTAAATGTGTTTTTAAGTTTAAGATTTCATCCTAATCCATTCCTGAACATGATGTGTCTTTCTGGTTGAGTCATACATATAAAAATATTTTGTGAAAATGCCTTTGTCCACTTTCATGCAACCTTAACGGAAATAGAGGGGGTGTGGAGATAGTTAAGAAGTAAGTAAATAGATAGATATAGATATAGATATAGATGATATAGATATAGATAGATATAGATATACAGAGAGAGAGAGACATGTCAGCATCACGGTGACATAAGACATCCCTTGTTTTTGTTCCCTCGTTAGCATCTACAATTTGGCAGCTATCCATCAACAAAAGTGTTTCTGTGGGTACTGTGGAATGCAGCACCACAAGCCAAAATATCTGGGAGGAGTCCCACCCATCTGTGCATTGGACAATAGACAGAGAGACTCCTGTATGGGCTGTGGAAATGGCAGGAACTTGTGAACCAGCTTTCACCCCTCTTGGATGTGGCACTTGGAAAATTCTAACTGGGGCAGTTACCCATCGATGAGAAAGCCTTTGTAGACGTCCAGGTTTCTAGAGGAGAAGTTTCAGCATTCTGTTGGAGAAGGAAAGAAGAAAAGAGAAGGAAAAGAAAATGCTAGTTTGGACACACTGGAGTGGGTAAGAGGAACTTTGCTAGCATCATCCCTCTTCCCAAACTGGTATAGCTTAGATCTATGGAAGATAGGGGATCTTTCCCATGCGGGTGAAAGGGTAAAGGTGAGTTGAGTGCCCAGCTTCCCAAGAAGTTTGGGATGCTGCTAAAGAAAGGCATCTATCTCCTTCCTGTAGCACCCAGAGTAGTAAATCAAGAGCTCCATGATTGGCAGCATGGAAATCTGGAAAGAGGCAAACAAGAATACCAGAGGTAATTAAAAGTGTGTGTTTCCTGCTGACTGCTCCTAGGTTTCAAAAGGAGGCCCACCCACAAGACACTAGGAAAACCCCACCTGGGGATCCCCCTGACCTGGTTCACAGACACCTCTAATGCCCAAAGTGCCAAACTCACACATCCCAGCACTCTGTGGCTGTCTTCTTGGTCATGCTCCCAAGGGTGGCGACAAGAGCATGCTAGGTTAGACAGGAAGTGCACGCATCAAACAAGCCAGGATCTGCAAGCAAGGGAGAAACCACAATCTTGAGCTGCAGTGCCACCTTCAGGAAAACTAAAGAGCGTTACCAACAGCTGGCCTAGTGTGTTGTAAGATCAAGAAAAGACATATGAGCTTAAAGAACTCTGCTACAAGAGGCAGCAAGAAGCATGGAGCACGTGTATCTTTTCTTCTTTTACATTTATTTATTCATTTATTTATTTACTTATTTATGAGAGAGAGAGAGAGAGAGAGCGAGCACACAAGCAGGGGGAGTAGCAGGCAGAGGGAGAAGCAGGTTCCTTGCTGAGCAAGGAGCATGATGCGGGACTCAATCCCAGGACCCTGGGATCATGACCTGAGCCAAAGGTAGACGCTTAACCGACTGAATCACCCAGGCGTCCCAGAGCATGTGCATGTTAAAAGGTTGGAGAAAGCCCCAGAATATAAGCAGGACCCACAAAACATACCTCTCACTTGAAGGCAGCTAGTAAAGATTGGAGGAGGTAACTGCTACCTCAAATGTGAAAATAGTAATGCAAAACATCGAGGGTCATGTAGAATCATGGAAACATGATATCAGCAAAAGATGATAATCATCTTCCATTAGCGTACACAAAGATGGGGAAACCCCCAATTTACCCAAGAGAATTCAAAATACCTCTTTTGAGGAAACTCAAGGAGCTACAAGAAACAGAGGACAAACAATTTAAAGAAAGGGATCAGGTAAACAGAACAGGAACAAAATGGGAAATTTATCAGAGATATAAGTAATTTTTAAAAAGCAACAACAAAAACAAACCAAACCAAACACCAAACAGAAATCCTGGAGCTGGAGAATTCAGCAAATGAAAGGAAGAATACAATAAAGAGCATCAACAATAAAATTAGTCAGGCAGATGACAAAATCAGTTACAGGATAAGAACTTTGAAATAACTCAGTCAATGGGGAACAAAGGAAAAAAATAAAGAAAATCCATGTGATCTATGGGATACCATCAAAAGAATCAATATCTGAATCGTAGGAATTCCAGAAGAGAGGGAGGAGGGATAGGAAAGCTTATTTAAAGAAATAATGTTTGAGAACTTCCTGAAGCTGGGGAGAGACTTGCACATCCAAGTTCATGAAGCTAATAGATCACCCCACTATGTCAATTCAATATGATCTTCTCTGATACACATTATATTGAAACTGTCAAAAATCAAAGACAAAGAGAATCCTAAAAGCAGCAAGAGGATAAAATGTTGCAACCTACAGAGGAATTCTCATTAAGCTTTAAACAAATTTCTCAGCAGACCTTATCAGGCCAGGAGAGAGTGTGTTGATATACTTGAAGTGCTGACAGGAAAAACAAAAAAAACTGCCAACCAAGAATGTTGTATCCAACAAGGTTATCCTTCAAAAATAAAAGAGATAAAGGACTTTCCAGACACACAAAAGCTGGGGGAATCATCACCACGAAACCTGACTTACAAGAAATACTTAAAGGAATACTTCAAGCTGTAATGAGAAGATGCTATGTAGTAACATGAAAACATACAAAGATGTACAACACACTGGTAAAGGTAAATAGCTTCAGAAAACTCGAATTCTATAATATGATAGTGCGTTAACCACTTAACTATAGCACAAAGGTGAAAAGAAAAGAGTACTAAAAATAGCTATGTCTATAATTTTTAATGAACATGCAATATAAAAAGAGGTGAATTATGACATCAAAACATAAAAGGGGAGGAGCAAAATAGTAGAGCTTCTGTAGGCTTCAAAATTAAGGTGTGATCAGCATAAGGTGGACCGTTATATCTAAGTGATGGTTTATGTAAGCCTTATGATAATCACAAAGCAAACACCTATAGTAGATTCACAAAAGATAAAGAGATGGGAATCAACACGTATCACCATGGAAAGCCATGAATTCACAAAGGAAGCAGTAAAGGGGTGGGGGGAAGGAAAAATGGACCTGCAAAACAGCCAGAAAGCACCTAATAAGATGGCATTAGTAAGTCTTTACATATCAATAATTACTCTAAATATAAATGGAATGAATTCTCCAATCAAATGGCACAGAGAGACTGGATGGGTTAGAAAAACAAGACCCAACTATATGTTGCCTACAAGGCACTCACTCCAGCTTTCAGGACACACATAGGCTCCACGTAAAGGGGGAGGTAAAGGTATCTGATGCAAGAAGAAACCAAGAGGAAGCAATGGTACTTGTACTTATATTAGACTAAATAGACTTTATTAAGCCAGAAGAGAAACAAGAGACAAAAAGGCCATTTTATATAACCATAAAGTGATCAACTCATCCAGAAGATATAGCAATTGTGGGAGGGCTAGCAAGATGGCAGAGGAGTAGGAGACCTAAATTTCGTCTGGTTCCAGGAATTCAGCTAGATAGTTATCAAACCATTCTGAACACCTACGAACCCAACGGGAGATCAAAGAAAAGAATAGCAGCAACTCTATGAACAGAAAAGCGACCACTTTCTGGAAGGTCTCTTCTGATTTGTTTAGTGTATATTTTTCTGGGGTCGTTGTTACCCTTTTACAACATTTTGTTCTCTCATTCATCTATTCTTCTCAGGACAAAATGACAAAATGTAAAAATTCACCTCAAAAAAAAAAAAAAAAAAGAACAAGAGGCAGTACCGACTGCCAGGGACCTAATCAACATGGATATTAGTAAGTTGTCAGAACTAGAGTTCAGAATGATGATGATAAAGATGTTAGCTGGGCTTGAAAAAAGCATAGAAGTTACTAGAGAATCCCTTTCTGGAGAAATAAAATCTAACCAAGTAGAAATCAAAAAGGCTATTGATGAGGTGCGATAAAAAATGGAGGCTCTAACTGCTAGGATAAATGTGGCAGAAGAGAAAATTAGTGATATTGAAGACCAAATGATGGAGAATAAAGAAGCTGAGAAAAAGAAAGATAAAGAAGTACTGGATCATGAGGGGAGAATCCAAGAGATAAGTGATACCATAAAGCAAAACAATATTAGAGTAACTAGGATCCCAGAAGAAGAAGAAAGAGAGAGAGAGGGGCAGAAATTATATTGGAACAAATTATAGCATAGAACTTCCCTAATTTGGGGAAGGAAAGAGACATCAAAATCCAGGAGGCACAGAGAACCCCCCTCAAAATCAATAAAAATAGGTCAACACCCTGACATCTAATAGTAAAACTTACAAATCTCAGAGACAAAGAAAAACAAAATCCTGAAAGCAACTCGGGACAAGAGGTCTGTAACCTACAATGGTAGAAACATTAGATTGGAAGCAGACCTATACACAGAGATCTGGCAGGCTAGAAAGGACTGGCATGATATATTCAGGGCACTAAATGGGAAAAATATGCAGCCAAGAATACTAGATCTAGCTAGGCTGTCATTGAAAATAGAAGGAGAGATATAAAGCTTCCAGGACAAACAGAAACTAAAAGAATTTGCAATCAACAAACCAGCCCTACAAGAAATATGGAAAGGGGTCCTCTAAGCAAAGAGAGCACCTAAAAGTAACATAGACCAGAAAGGAAGAGACAATATACAGTAAGAGTCACCTTATAGGCAATACAATGGCACTAAATTCACGTCTTTCAATAGTTACGCTGAATGTGAACGGCCTAAATGCCCCAATCAAAAGACACAGGGTATCAGAGTGGATAAAAAAATAAGACCCGTCGATATGCTGTCTGCAAGAGACTCATTTTAGACCCAAAGACACCTCCAGATTTAAAGTGAGGGAGTGGAAAACAATTTACCATGCTGTTGGACGTCAAAAGAAAGCTGGGGTGGCAATTCTTATATCAGACAAATTACATTTTAAACCAAAGACTATAATAAGACATGAGGAAGGACACTATATCATACTTAAAGGGTCTATTCAAACAAGAAGATCTAACAATTATAAATATTTATGCCCCTAACGTGGGAGCTGACAATTATATAAGCCAATTAATAACAAAATCAAAGAAACACATCAACAATAATACAGTAATAGTAGGGGACGTTAACCCCCCCCCTCACTGAAATGGACAGATCATCTAAGCAAAAGATCAACAAGGAAATAAGGGCTTTAAATGACACACTGGACCAGATGGACTTCACAGATATATTCAGAACATTCCATCCCAAAGCAACAGAATACACATTCTTTTCTAGTGCACATGGAACATTCTCCAGAATAGATCACATCCCGGGTCACAAATCAGGTCTCAACTGGTACCAAAAGATTGGGATCATTCCCTGCATATTTTCAGACCACGACGTTTTGGAACTTGAACTCAATCACAAGGGGAAAGTTGGGAAGAACTCAAACACTCGGAGGTTAAAGAGCATCCTACTAAAGAATGAATGGGTCAACCAGGAAATTAAAGGATTTTTAAAAATCATGGAAACAAATTAAAATGAAAATACAACTGTCCAAAACCTTTGGGATGCAGCAAAGGTGGTCCTAAGAGGAAAGTGTATAGCAATACAAACCTTTCTCAAGAAACAAGAAAGGTCTCAAATACACAACCTAACCCTACACCTAAAGGAGCTGGAGAAAGAACAGCAGAAAAGCCTAAACCCAGCAGGAGAAGAGAAATAATAATGACCAGAGCAGAAATCAATGAAATAGAGGCCAAAAGAACCGCAGAACAGATCAACAAAACTAGGAGCTGGTTCTTTGAAAGAATTAATAAGATTGATAACCCCCTGGCCAGGCTTATCCAAAAGAAAAGAGAAAGGACCCAGGTAAATAAAGGCGTGAATGAAAAAGGAGAGATCACAACCAACACCAAAGAAATACAAACAATTATAAGAACATATTATGAGCAACTATAGGACAACAAATTAGACAATCTGGAAGAAATGGATGCATTCCTAGAGACGTATAAACTACTGAAACTGAACCAAGGAGAAATAGAAAACCTGAACAGACCCATAACCAGCAAGGAAATTGAAGCAGTAATCAAAAATCTCCCAACGAACAAAAGCCCGGGGCCAGATGGCTTCCCAGGGGAATTCTACCAAACATTTAAAGAATAAGTAATACCTATTCTTCTGAAACTGTTCCAAAAATAGAAATAGAAGGAAAAATTCCAAGCTCATTTTATGAGGCCAGCATTACTTTGATCCCAAAACCAGACAAAGACCCCATCAAAAAGGAGAATTACAGACCAATATCTCTGATGAACATGGATGCAAAAATTCTCACCAAAGTGCTAGCCAATAGGATCCGAGCAGTACATTAAAAGGATTATTCACCACGACCAAGTGGGATTTATTCCTGGGCTGCAAGGATGGTTCAACATCCACAAATCAATCAATGTGATACACTACATTAATAAAAGAAAGAGCAAGAACCATATGATACTCTCAATAGATGCAGAAAAAGCATTTGACAAAGCATCACATCTTTTCGTGATTAAAACTCTTCAGTGTAGGGATAGAGGCTACATCCCTCAATATCATAAAAGCCATCTATGAAAAACTGACAACGAATATCATTCTCAATGGGGAAAAACTGACAGCTTTTCCCCTAAGGTCAGGAACATGGCAGGGATGTCCACTATCACCACTGCTATTCAACATACTACTGGAAGTCCTAGCCTCAGCAATAGGACAACAAAATGAAATAAAAGGCATTTGAATCGGCAAGGAAGAAGTCAAACTCTCACTCTTTGCAGATGATGATACTTTATGTGGAAAACCCAAAAGACTCCACCCCCAAACTGCTAGGACTCATACAGGAATTCAGATAAGCAGCAGGATATAAAACCAATGCACAGAAATCAGTTGCATTTCTATACACCAACAACAAGACAGAAGAAAGAGAAATTAAGGAGTCGATCCCATTTACAATTGCACCCCAAATCATAGGATACCTAGGAATAAATCTAACAGAGAGGCAAAGAATCTGTACTCAGAAAACTATAGAATACTCATGAAAGAAATTGAGGAGGACACAAAGAAATGGAAAAACGTTCCATGCTCATGGATTGGAAGAACAAATATTGTGAAAATGTCTATGCTACCTAGAACAATCTACACATTTAATGCAATCTCTATCAAAATACCATCAGCTTTTTTCACACAAATGGAACAAATAATGCTAAAATTTGTATGGAACCAGAAAAGACCCCAAATAGCCAGAGGAATGTTGAAAATGAAAAAGCAAAGCTGGTGGCATCACAGTTCCAGACTTAAGCTCTATTACAAAGCTGTAATCATCAAGACAGTATGGTACTGGCACAAAAACAGAAACATAGATCAATGGAACAGAATAGAGAGCCCAGACACAGACCCTCAACTCAATGGTCAACTAATCTTCGACAAAGCAGGAAAGAATGTCCAATGGAAAAAAGGCAGTCTCTTCAACAAATGGTGCTGGGAAAATTGGACAACCACATGCAGAAGAATGAACCTGGACCATTTCCTTACACCACACACAAAAATAGACTCAAAATGGATGGAAGACCTAAGTGTGAGACAGGAATCCATCAAAATCCTTGAGAACACAGGCAGCCACCTCTTCGACCTCAGCCGCAGCAACTTCTTCCTAGACACATTGCCAAAGGCAAGGGAAGCAAGGGCAAAAATGAACTATCAGGACTTCATCAGGATGAAAAGCTTTTGCACAGCAAAGGAAACAGTCAACAAAACTGACAAACAACTGACAGAATGGGAGAAGATATTTACAATTGACATACCAGATAAAGGGCTAGTATCCAAAACCTATAAAGAACTTATCAAACTCAACACCCGAAGAACAAATAATCCAATCAAGAAATGGGCAGAAGACATGAACAGCCTTTCTCCAAAGAAGACAACCAAATGGCCAACAGACACATGAAAAAGTGCTCAAAATCACTCGGCATCAGGGAAATACAAATCAAAACCACAGTGAGATACCACCTCACACCAGTCAGAATGGCTAAAATTAACAAGTCAGGAAACGACAGATGTTAGCGAGGATGCAGAGAAAAGGGAACCCTCGTACATTGTTGGCGGGACTGTAAGCTTGTGTAGCCACTCTGGAAAACAGTATGGAGTTTCCCCAAAAAGCTGAAAATAGAGCTACCCTATGACCCAGCAATTGCACTACTGGGTATTTACCCCAAAGATACAAATGTAGTGATCTGAA
Source organism: Ursus maritimus (assembly GCF_017311325.1). NCBI lineage: Eukaryota > Metazoa > Chordata > Mammalia > Carnivora > Ursidae > Ursus > Ursus maritimus. The sequence continues at coordinate 77,491,434 of NW_024423319.1, forward strand.
GGAACACATGTAAACCAATGTTTATAGCAGCAATCTCCACAATAACCAAACTATGGAAAGAGCCTAGATGTCCATCGACAGATGAATGGATAAAGAAGAATATGATACACACACACACACACACACACACACACACA
>NW_024423319.1:77491580-77518192 GCF_017311325.1 Ursus maritimus
GACTCATACAGGAATTCAGATAAGCAGCAGGATATAAAACCAATGCACAGAAATCAGTTGCATTTCTATACACCAACAACAAGACAGAAGAAAGAGAAATTAAGGAGTCGATCCCATTTACAATTGCACCCCAAATCATAGGATACCTAGGAATAAATCTAACAGAGAGGCAAAGAATCTGTACTCAGAAAACTATAGAATACTCATGAAAGAAATTGAGGAGGACACAAAGAAATGGAAAAACGTTCCATGCTCATGGATTGGAAGAACAAATATTGTGAAAATGTCTATGCTACCTAGAACAATCTACACATTTAATGCAATCTCTATCAAAATACCATCAGCTTTTTTCACACAAATGGAACAAATAATGCTAAAATTTGTATGGAACCAGAAAAGACCCCAAATAGCCAGAGGAATGTTGAAAATGAAAAAGCAAAGCTGGTGGCATCACAGTTCCAGACTTAAGCTCTATTACAAAGCTGTAATCATCAAGACAGTATGGTACTGGCACAAAAACAGAAACATAGATCAATGGAACAGAATAGAGAGCCCAGACACAGACCCTCAACTCAATGGTCAACTAATCTTCGACAAAGCAGGAAAGAATGTCCAATGGAAAAAAGGCAGTCTCTTCAACAAATGGTGCTGGGAAAATTGGACAACCACATGCAGAAGAATGAACCTGGACCATTTCCTTACACCACACACAAAAATAGACTCAAAATGGATGGAAGACCTAAGTGTGAGACAGGAATCCATCAAAATCCTTGAGAACACAGGCAGCCACCTCTTCGACCTCAGCCGCAGCAACTTCTTCCTAGACACATTGCCAAAGGCAAGGGAAGCAAGGGCAAAAATGAACTATCAGGACTTCATCAGGATGAAAAGCTTTTGCACAGCAAAGGAAACAGTCAACAAAACTGACAAACAACTGACAGAATGGGAGAAGATATTTACAATTGACATACCAGATAAAGGGCTAGTATCCAAAACCTATAAAGAACTTATCAAACTCAACACCCGAAGAACAAATAATCCAATCAAGAAATGGGCAGAAGACATGAACAGCCTTTCTCCAAAGAAGACAACCAAATGGCCAACAGACACATGAAAAAGTGCTCAAAATCACTCGGCATCAGGGAAATACAAATCAAAACCACAGTGAGATACCACCTCACACCAGTCAGAATGGCTAAAATTAACAAGTCAGGAAACGACAGATGTTAGCGAGGATGCAGAGAAAAGGGAACCCTCGTACATTGTTGGCGGGACTGTAAGCTTGTGTAGCCACTCTGGAAAACAGTATGGAGTTTCCCCAAAAAGCTGAAAATAGAGCTACCCTATGACCCAGCAATTGCACTACTGGGTATTTACCCCAAAGATACAAATGTAGTGATCTGAAGGAACACATGTAAACCAATGTTTATAGCAGCAATCTCCACAATAACCAAACTATGGAAAGAGCCTAGATGTCCATCGACAGATGAATGGATAAAGAAGAATATGATACACACACACACACACCACACACACACACACCACACACACACACACCACACACACACACACCACACACACACACACACACACACACACACACACAACACACGTACACACAATGGAATATTATGCAGTTATCAAAAAAATGAAATCTTGCCATTTGCAACAACATGGATTGGAACTAGAGGGTGTTATGCTAAGCGAAATAAGTCAATCAGAGAAAGACAATTATCATATGATCTCACTATGTGGAATTTGAGAAACAAGGCATAGGATCATAGAGGAAGAGAGGAAAAAATGAAACAAGATAAAACCAGAGAAGGAGACAAGTCATAAGAGACTCTTAATCTCAGGAAACAAACAGGGTTGCTGGAGTGGAGGGGGGGTGGGAGGGATGGGGTGGCTGGATGATGAACGTTGGGGAGAGTATGTGCTGTGGTGAGCATTGTGATTTGTGTAAGACTGATGAATCACCGACCTGTACCCCTGAAACAAATAATGCACTATATGTAAATAAAAAATATCATAGATCTGTATTTAAAAAAAAAGAAGATACAGCAATCACAAATATATATACACCCAACTTTGGAGTATCTTAGTATGTTATGTGAGTACTAACAGATCTGAAGGAGAAATAGACAGTACCATAATAGAAGGGAACCTCAATACCCCATTTTTAAGGAAGTTTTTTTTTTTAAGATTTTATTTATTTATTTCTCATAGAGAGAGAGAGAGAGGGTGAGAGTGAGCACAAGCAGGGGGAGTGTCAGCCAGAGAGAGAAGCAGGCTCTCCACTGAGTAAGGAACCCAATGCTGGACTCGATCCCAGGACCCTGGGATCGTGACCTGAACTGAAGGCGGGTGCTTAACTGACTGAGCCACCCAGGTGTCCCTCAATACCCCATTTTTAGCAATGAATCCAGATAGAAAATCAATAATGAAACGTTGGATTTGAACCACACTTTAGACCAAATGGACTAAACAGACATATATTGAACACTTCATTCAACAGCAGGAGAATGCACATTTTTCTCAAGTGCACACAGAACATTTTCCAAGACAGATCATATGATACACCAAAAAACAAATCTTAGAAAATTTTAAATTATTGAAATTATGCCAAGTATCTTTTCAGACCACAAAGGTATGAGACTAGAAATCAAGGAGAGGAAATTTGGGAATTTTGCAAAGATGTGGAAATTAAACTACACACTCCTGAACAGCCAATGGGCCAAAGAAGAAATCAAAAGGGAAATCAAAAACTTTCTTCAAACAGTGGAAATGGGGGGGGGATGGTGGAGGAGTAGGGGACTTTTTTCAGCTGGTCCCCTGAATCAAGCTGGATATCTACCAGATCATCCTGGCGACCCACGAAATCAGCCCCAGACGTAGGAAGATACATCTGGATCTCTACAAATGAACATCTCCGGTGCTGAGTATTGAGGTAGGAAGCAGGGAGCTGTGAATCCGTGCACAGATATCAGAAGATAAATGGGAGGGGGAGGGAGCTGCCACACTCAGGCACCGGGAAGCAGTAGCCACCTGCACTGCGGAGCAGCCGGATTTGCAGACCAGCACCTGAGAGAAAGGAGACTGAGACCAGGAGCCTGGGAAGGTGTGTGACCAGACTGAAAACCAGAGTTCCGGAGAGATCACTGGAACCAGACTGAAACCGGGAGCTTGGGAGTGCACACGACCAGACTGAAAACCGGAGCACCAGAGCATGGGCAAACCACACTGAAACAGGGAGCTCGGGAGCACACGCGGGAACCGGGCGGCTCGTGGTGTTAGAAGCACAAAGGACAGAGACATGCCAGGGCACAACCCAGGACGCTGCGGGGTTTTTAACAGCACCGGCAGAAACAGAGTTAAAGTGGCCTGGAGAGCTCAGCGGAGAGCTGACTGTGATCTCTCTGTTCTGAGACAGCGGCTAGGAAACGGCCACTGCTGCTCTCTCAGAAGAGTCACAGAAAACTGCCAGGGAAAGCTGCAAGAGAACAAAAGCCCAGAACTACTGGTTCCCATTGTGCCCATCCCCAACCCCTCTCACATGGGATGGGGCAACTCTACCCAAACATGGTTGCCTGAGTATCAGCGCAGCAAGGCCCTCCCCCAGAAGGCAGGCCAAAAAATCAAGAAGCCCACATCCTTAAGGTCCCTATAAAACAAGTGCACACTGCCTGGATCCTTGTCAATAATTTGGGCTCTGGGCATCCCCACAACGTCTCCTCATCAGAATGACAAGGAGGAGGAATCTCCAGCAAAGGAAGGAGACAGAGACAGTGGCCTGTGCCACAGAACTGATGGATATGGATATAACCAAATTATCAGAAATGGAGTTCGGAGTAACATTGGTCAAGATGATGTGTAGGCTTGAAAAAAAATACTAATGAAAATATTAATGAGAATATAGAATCTCTAAGTGTGGAAATGAGAGCGAATCTGGCAGAAATTAAAAATGCTATGAATCAAATGCAGTCCAAACTAGGTGCTCTGAAGGCCAGGGTAAATGAAGCAGAAGAACGAATCAGCGAATTGGAGGATGGGATGGTAGAAGAGAAAGCTAAAACAGAAACTTGGCTCAAAAAAATCTAATCTCAAGAATGTAGGTTACGGGAGATTACTGACTCAATGAAACGTTCCAATGTCAGGATCATCGGCATCCCCGAGGGGATGGAGAGAGAGAGAGAGGTCTAGAAGAGATATTTGAACAAATTGTTGCTGAGAACTTCCTTAATCTAGCAAAGGAAACAAGCATTTGTGTCCAAGAGGCAGAGAGGACCCCTTCCAAGATCAATGAGAACAGGCCAACACCACATCACATCATAGAGCAATTTGCAAATATTAGATCCAAGGATACAATGTTGAAAGTGGCCCGGGGGAAGAGATTCCTCACCTACAGAGGGAGGAACATCAGAATAAAGTCGGAACTGTCTACAGAGACCTGGCAAGCCAGGAAAAGCTGGGAAGGCATATTCAGAGCACTAAGTGAGAAGAACATGCAGCCAAGGATCCTTTATCCAGCAAGGCTGTCATTCAGAATGGATGGAGAGACAAGGACCTTCCAAGACTGGCAGAAACTGAAGGAATATGTGACCACCCAGCCAGCCCTACAAGAAACATTAAGGGGGGTTTCTATAAAAGTAAAAAGACCCCAAGAGTGATAAAGAACAAAAAGTCACAATCTATAGAAACAAACACTTCACAGGCAACATGACATCATTAAAGTCATATCTCTCAATAATTGCTCTCAATGTAAATGGCCTAAATGCTCCCATAAATGCCACGGGGTTGCAGATTGGATAAAAAGACATGACCCATCCATTTGCTGTCTACAAGAGACTCATTTTGAACCTCAGGATACATCCAGACTGAAAGTGAAGGGATAGAGAACCATTTTTCATGCCAATGGACCTCAAAAGGAAGCTGGGGTAGCAATTCTCACATCAGACAGATTAGATGTTAAACTAAAGACTGTAGTTAAAGATACAGAAGGACACTATATTATACTTAAAGGATGTATCCAACAAGTGGATATGACAATTATAAATATCTATGCCCCCAACAGGGGAACAGCTAGATACAGAAGCAAACTCTTAACCAGAATAAAGAGACATATAGATAATAATATGGTAGTAGTAGAGGACCTCAACACTCCGCTCTCAGCAATGGACAGATCACCTAAGCAGAAAATCAACAAAGAAACAAAGGCTTTGAAAGACATACTGGGCCAGATGGACCTCATAGATATGTACAGAACACTACACCCCAGAACAACAGAATACTCATTCTTTTCGAAGGCACATGGAACTTTCCCCAGAATAGACCATATACTGGGTCACAAAACAGGTCCCAAACGATACCAAAAGACTGAGATTATTCCCTGAATATTCTCAGACCTCAATGTTTGGAAACTGGAACTCAATCACAAGGAGAAATTTGGAAGAAACTCAAACACTTGGAAACTAAGAACCATCCTGCTTAAGAACGATTGGGTAAACCAGGGAATTAAAAAGGAGCTTAAGCAATTTTTCACAGGCCCAACCCACGCACGAGAAGGCAGGTGATCAAGATTAGAGCAGAGATCAATGAATTAGAAACCAGGGGCACAGTAGAGCAGATCAACAGAACTAGAAGCTGGTTCTCTGAAAGAATAAATAAGATTGATAAGCCACTGGCCAGACTCATTCAAAAGAATAGAGAAAGGACCCAAGGTAATAAAATTATGGATGAAAGGGGAGAGATCATGACCAACACCAAAGATATAGGAAGGATCAGTTGGAAACTACTATCAACAAGTATATGCCAATAAATTAAACAACCTGGAAGAAATGGATGCCTTCCTGGAAACCTATAAACTACCAAGACTGACACAGGAAGAAATTTATTTTTTAAACAGACTGACTAATTATGAAGAGATTGAATCAGTGATCAAAAACCTCCCCAAACAGAAGAGCCCAGGGCCTGACGGATTCCCTGGGGAACTCTATGAAACATTCAAAGAAGAAATAATACCTATTCTCCTGAAGTTGTTTCAAAAAATAGAAAGAGAGGGGCGCCTGGGTGGCACAGCGGTTGGGCGTCTGCCTTCGGCTCAGGGCATGATCCCGGCGAGCCGGGATCGAATCAGGCTCTTCCGCTGTGAGCCTGGTTCTTCCTCTCCCACTCCCCCTGCTTGTGTTCCCTCTCTCGCTGACTGTCTCTATCTCTGTTGAATAAATAAATAAAATCTTTAAAAAAAAAATAGAAAGAGAAGGAAAACTACCAAACTCATTCTATGAGGCCAGTATTACCTTGATCCCCAAACCAGGCAAAGACCCCATCAAAAAGGAAAATTACAGACCAACATCCCTGATGAATATGGATGCCAAAATTCCCAACAAGATCGTAGCTAATAGGATCCAACAGTACATTAAAAGGATTATCCATCACGACCACGTGGGAATCATCCCTGGGATGAAGGGGTGGTTAGACATTCGCTAATCAATCAGTGTGATGGATCACATCAACAAGTGAAGAGTCAAGAACCATATGAACCTCTCAATTGATGCAGAAAAAGCATTTGACAAAATACAGCATCCTTTCCTGATTAAAACCCTTCAGAGTGTAGGGATAGAGGGTACATTCCTCAATTTCATAAAAACCATCTATGAGAAGCCTGCAGCAAATATCATTCTCAATGGGGAAAAGCTGAAAGACTTTCCTTTAGGATCAGGAACACGACAAGGATGCCCACTCTCGCCATTAATATTCAACATAGTACTAGAAGTCCTTGCAACAGCAATCAGACAACAAAAAGGGACAAAAAGTATTCAAATTGGCAAAGAAGAAGTCAAACTGTCTCTCTTCACAGATGACATAATACTCTATATGGAAAACCCAAAAGACCCCCCAAATTACTAGAACTTATAAAGAAATTCAGTAATGTGGCAGGATACAAAATCGATGCTCAGAAATCAGCTGCATTTCCATACACGATCAATGAGACTGAAGAAAGAGAGATTAGGCAATCGATTCCATTTACAATAGCACCAAAAATCATACGATATCTTGGAATTAACTCCACAAGAGAGGTAAAGGATCTATATTCTAGAAACTACAGATCACACTTGAAACACATTGAAGAAGACAGAAAAAGATGGAAAAACATTCCATGCTCATGGATCGGAAGAATAAACAGCGTTAAAATGTCTATGCTACCCAGAGTAATCTACACCTTCAAGGCCATGCAATCAAAATACAAATGACATTTTTCAAAGTACTGGAACAAACAGCCCTTAAATTTGTGTGGAACCAGAAAAGGCCCCACATCGCCAAGGAATTGTTGAAAAGGAAAAACAAAGCTGGGGGCACCACATTGCCTGATTTCAAGCTATACTACAAAGCTGTGATGCCAAAGACAGCATGATACTGGCACAAAAACAGAAACATAGAGCAAAGGTACAGAATAGAGACCCCAGAAATGGACCCTCGGCTCTATGGGCAACTAATCTCTGATGAAGCAGGAAAAAACTTCCAGGGGAGAAAAGACAGTCTCTTCAATAAATGGTGCTGGGAAAATTGGACAGCTATATGTCAAAGAATGAAACTTGACCACTCTCTCACACCATACATAAAGAAAAACTCCAAATGGATGAAAAATCTCAATGTAAGACAGGAATCCATCAAAATCATAGAGGAGAACGTAGGCTGTAACCTCGTCAATATTGGCCACAGCAACTTCTTTCATGACACATCTCCAAAGGCAAGAGAAACAAAAGATAAAATGAACTCGTGGGACTTCACCAAGATCAAAAGCTTCTGCACAGCCAAGGAAACAGTCAAAAAAACTAAGAGGCAGCCCACAGAATGGGAGAAGATATTTGCAAATAACACTACAGATAAAATACTGGTATCCAAGATCTACAAAGAACTTTTCAAACTCAATACACGAGAAACAAATAATCAAATCAAAAAATGGGCAGAAGATATGAACAGACACTTTTCCAATGAAGACATACAAATGGCGAACAGACACATGAAAAAATGCTCAAAATCATTAGGCATCAGGGAAATTCAAAACAAAACCACCTTGAGATGCCACCTTACACCAGTTAGAATGACAAAAGTTGACAAGGCAAGAAACAACAGGTGTTGGAGAGGATGTGGACAAAGGGTATCCCTCTTACACTGTTGGTGGGAATGCAAGTTGGTACAGCCACTTTGGAAAACAGTGTGGAGGTCCCTTCAAAAGTTAAAAATAGTGCTACCCTATGATCCAGAAATTGCACTACTGGGTATTTACCCCAAGGATACAGACATAGTGAAGAGAAGGGCCATATGCATCCCAATGTTCATAGCAGCATTGTCCACAAAAGCTAAACTGTGGAAGGAGCCGAGATGTCCTTCAACAGTCAAATGGATTTAGAAGATGTGGTCCATATATACAATAGACTATTTCTCAGCCATCAGAAAGAATGATTACCCAGAATTTGCAGTAACATGGACGGGATTGGAGGAGATTATGGTAAGTGAAATAAGTCAAGCAGAGAAAGACAGTTATTATATGGTTTCACTCATTTATGGAACATAAGAAAAAGCAAGGAGATCCGTAGGCGAAGGAAGGGAAGAATGAAGGTGGGTAAACAGAAGGGAGAATGAACCATGAGAGACTATGGACTCTGGGAAACAAACTGAGGGCTTCAGAGGGGAGTGGGGTGGAGGATTGGGATAGGCCGGTGATGGGTATTAAGGAAGGTGAATATCGCATGGAGCACTGGGTGTTATTCGTAAACAATGATCATGGATCACTACCTCAAAAACTTGGGACGTCCTGTATGGTGACTAATGTAACTTAATAAAAAATTAAAATTAATAAAAAAAGAAACATTGGAAATGGAAACACATCACGTCAAAACGTATGGGATGCTGAAATGCATATGTAAAGAACAAAGAAAGATCTCAAATAAACAACCTAACCTTATACCTCAAGGATCTAGAAAGATAAGAACAATTTAGCAGAAGGAAGAACAACACAAAGCTCAGAGGGAAAATAAATGAGTTAGAGATGAGAAAAAGAACAGAAAAGATTAACAAAGCTAAGAGCTTTTTTAAAAAAAACGTGAACAAAACTGGCAAGCCTTTAACTAGACTAACTAAGAAAAACAGAGTAGAAGATTCATGTAAATAAAATCAGAAATGAAAGAGGACGCATTACAACTGATAGCACAGAAGTACTTAAGCTCATAAGAGTGTACTATGGACAATTAAATACATGCCAACAAATTGGTTAACCTGGAAGAAATGGACAAATTTATAGGTACCTGCAACTCATGAAGGCTGAATTAGGAAGAAAGAAAATCTGAGCAAAGCAATAATGAGTAAGGAGACTGAATTTGTAATTAAACCTCCCAACAACAGAAAATCTCAACACAAGATGGTTTCACTCTTGAATTCTGCCAAACATTTAAAGGAGAATTAATGCCATTCCTTTTCAAACTCTTCCAGAAAATTGAAGAGGAGGAAACACCCCCAAACTAATTTTACACGGGCAGCATCACCTTGATACCAAAGCAAGATAAGCATGCTGTAAGAAAACTATTGACCAATATCCTTGATGAATATAGATGCAAAAATTCTCAACGAAATATTAGCAAACCAAAATTAACAGCACAAAGATGGATCATACACCATGATCAAGTGAGATTTATCCTTGGAATGCAAGGATATTTCAACATATGGAAATCAATAAATGTGACACACCATATTAGCAGAATGAAAAATAAAAATCATATAATCATTTCAGTAGATGCATAAGGAGCATTTGCCAAAATACAACATCCTTTTGTGATGAAAACCCTCAACAAATTGGATATTGAGGGAATATACTTCTACTCAGTAAAGGCCATATATATGACAAACCCGCAGCAAACATCAAAATCAACAGTGAAAAATTAAAGGCCTTTACTCTAAGATCAGGAACAAGACAAAGGAGCCCACTATCACCATTCTTACTCAACGTAGTACTCAAAGTCCTAGCTAGAGCAATCAGGCAAGAAAAATAATAAAGGGGATTCAAAACAGAAAGGAAGAAGTAAAATTGTCTTCACAAGATGTGATCTTATATGTAGAAAATCCCAAAGACTCAACAAAAAATATGCTGGGATTAGTCAACAAATGCAGTAAAGTCTCAGGATAAAAAAAAAAAATCAACATACAGAGATGAGTTGCACTTCTTTTTTTTTTTAAGATTTTATTTTTATTTATTTGACAGAGAGAGAGACAGCCAGCGAGAGAGGGAACACAAGCAGGGGGAGTGGGAGAGGAAGAAGCAGGCTACCAGCCGAGGAGCCTGATGTGGGGCTCGAACCCAGAATGCCGGGATCACGCCCTGAGCCAAAGGCAGATGCTTAACGACTGTGCCACCCAGGTGCCCCCAGCTGCATTTCTATACACAACAAACAAAACGAAGTATCTGGAAAGAAAGAAAGAAAGAAAGAAAGAAAGAAAGAAAGAAAGAAAGAAAGAAAGAAAGAAAGAAAGANAGAGAGAGAGAGAGAGAGAGAGAGAGAGAGAGAGAGAAAGAAAGAAAGAAAGAAAGAAAGAAAGAAAGAAAGAAAGAAAGAAAGAAAGAAAGTCCCATTCACAATGGCATCAAAATCAATAGGAATAAATGTAACCAAGGAAGTAAAAGATCTATACAATGAAAACTACAAGACTTTAATGAAAGACATTAACAAAGACACAGCAAAAAAGGAAAGTTATTTTCTGTTCGTGGATCTGAAGAATTGATACTGTAAAAATATCCATATTACCCAAGGCCACCTATAGAATTATTACAGTTCTATCAAAATACAAGTGTAATTTTTCATAGAAATAGAAAAAAAATCCTAAAATTCATATGGAACCATAAAAGACCCTGAAAATCGAAAGCATCCTGAGAAAGCAGAACAAAGCCAGAGGCATCACACTTCCTGATTTCAACCTATACTGCAAAATTACGTAGTAATCAAGACAGCATGGTACTGGCGTATCAATAGACACATATGCCAATGGACCAGAAGTGAGGGCCCAGAAATAAACTGCTGCATATATGTTCAACTAGTATTTGACAAGGGAGCCAAGAATACTCAGTTGGGAAAGGATAGTCTCTTCAACAAATGATGCTGGGAAAACTGGATAACCACATGTAGAATAATGACTCCTATGTCACACCATTCACAAAAGTTAACTTGAAATGGATTAAAGACTTAAACATAAGATCGGGGACTCTAAAACTCCTAGAAAAAAATGCAGAAATGATCCTTGACATGGCCCTTTCAATGATTTCTTTTTAATACAACATCAAAGACACAAGCGACAAAATAAAAATCCAAGAAGTGGGACTACCTCATACCAAAAAGCTCCTGCACAGCAGAAGAAGCAATCAACGATCAAAAGGCATCCTATGGAATGGGAGAAAATATTTGCAAACCATGTATCTCATAATGTGTTAATATCTAAAATATGCAAACAACTCATATAATTCAATAATAAAAGAAAAAAAAAGATCTGATTAAAATTGGGCAGAGGAACTGAACAGACATTTTCCAAAAAGGCATCTAAATGGCCAACAGGTACATGAAAAGATGTTCAACCTCACTGTCCAGGGAAATGTGAATCAAAACCACAAACCTCACACTTATCGGAATGTCTATCATCAAAAGGACAAAAGATTAATATTGGTGAGAATGCACAGCAAAGGGTACCATTTGCACTGTTGGGGGGAACATAATATTTGTTATGGAAAACAGTATAGAGCTTCCTCAAAAAAAAATTAAGACTAGAACTACCATGTGATCCGGCATTCCCATTTCTGGAAATATATGCAAAGGAAATGCAAACAGGATATCAGAAAGGTATCTGCTGTCCCATTTTTACTGTGAACAATTTCACAGTAGCCAAGATGTGGGAACAACCTAAGTGTCAACAGATGAATGGGTAAAGAAGATGTCACACACACGTGCGCGCACACACACACACACACACACACATACATAATGGCGTATTATTCAGACATGCAAAGGAAGGAAATTCTGCTATTTGCAAAGCATGGATGGACCTTGAGGGCATGATGCTAAGTGAGGCAATTCGACAGATACAGACAAATATTGTATGATCTCTCTTATATGTGAAATCTAAAATAGCTGAACTCATATAAACAGAGAGTAGAATGATGGTTAGCAGGGACTGATTGGTGTGGAAATTGGGGAGATTTTGGCCAAAGTGTACAAACCTCCTGTTAGAAGATGGATAAATGGTTAACAGCACTGTATTATATACTTCAAATCTGTTAAGAGACTAGATCTTAAATGTTCTCACCACAAAACATAAATGATAATCGTGTGATGTGATGAAGGTATTAGCTCACACTACAGTGATAATCGTATTGTGATACATAAATGTATCAAATCAGCATATTGTACAACTTGAACTTACACAATGTTATATGTCAACTATATCTCAATTAAAAAAAAAAACCACAAGACTGAAATAAAAGTAAAAAAACCAAAGCCAGGACCCCTGGGTGGCTCAGTTGATTGAGCGTCCAACTCTTGATTTTGACTCAGGTCATGATCTCAGGGTGGTGGGATCAAGCCCTCTGTTGGGCCCCAGGCTCCATGCTCAGCATGACCCTGAATCAGAGGTACACAGTGACAGACATCAGAGGTGGTGGGTCTCTCTTCTGTTGAGGCCACAGTCAATACCTTCAGGTAGTGAGCAGTTTCATACACCACAACTGTGCTCTGTGGTGCAGCAAGGTGAAATGACTTGTGCTCAACTGAAACTAGGAAGGTGGATGAGAACCAGCCTTGTGTCGGTCTCCAACAAGATAAGAAGACAGGTGAGAAATTGCCTAGTGGCTGCTCTTCACCTGACCGCTAACCTCCCCTTGCTCCAAGAAGAATCTCAGGGTCTTTTCCCTTGATTTGGGAGAGAGTGTGGTCTAACCTTGCCTACACCACCTGGACAGTGTCATGCAAGGATGCCAGTGCAACATGGCAGAGTGTTCCCCTATAGTGACTGGCTCAAAACTAAAGGTCATATGTACGGTGCCTATAAGCATTACATCTATGATACTGATTTCTAAACAGGAGATGCTTTTCTTGTCTGGGTCATTACAAAAACAGGAACTAATTAATTCAGTGGACATGAATTTATACTTAGCATGTTTCAGGAAATATCTGAGATGCTGTAAATATATATATATATATATATATTTGTGCTTGCCACAAGGGATAGCACAGTCTGGCGGTCAGACAGATTTTACATGAACGAAAGCATTTGGCAAAGAAGGAACACAGGGAAGGGATCTAGTAATAAACAAACAAACAAACATACAGTCAGTGGAGTAACCTGGAAGCAGGAGTCAAAGAAGAAAGACTCATTGTCAGAATGAAAGAGGTCAACTGGAATTACCATACCCACTGATTACTGTGTTTGCATTACTGGGTTCTGTTGATATAAAGCTGAGTGACATTGGCACCTCACTCGTAAAAGCTCAAATAACTAGTTTGGAATGTTGTGCTCATTCAGTAAGTATTTACTGAGGGCCTAGTCTGTTCTTCAGCTCCTTCGTATATGGGAGATTCCAGTGAATTAGTCAATATAGCCCCTAACTGAGGATTAATCAGAGAAAGCAGCAGAGTGTTCAAGCCTTATTACAAACATAAATTTAGGGAATACACTAGTACTGGATGTTTTGGACAAAGCGTAGATAAAGAGCCTATTCTTTCTCTAACACAACAGTTATACTTTATTGAATAGCATGTGTCATCATCACCCTGACCAAAAAACAAAACAAAACAAAACAAAACAAAACAAAACAAAACAAACAAACAAACAACAAAAACAAAAAAACGAAGACCAAGAAACTTCTGATCACCTGCTGAAAATTAGGCTCCAGGCTCTGGAATAGGCAAAGCTCTGAGGATCTAGGAATGATTAATGCAGATTAAAGATTATCAAAGAACTCAGAGTCTAATGAGCAGAGAAGCACACAGAAGTAATGACAAAACAAGTGTGATGAGAGCCACAGCAGGGATGAGCCAGGGGGCACTGAGAACACAGAGAACTCTCCTGTAACCCAAGTGGTGAGGAACAGCTTCTCTCAGAGATAATGCGTGCATTTTAGGTACTGATTCATGATAAATAAGTCTTAATCCATGTTCATTATCCCCCTTTTCATTAAAACATATAAATCTCTCAGCTCAGTTATCCCCATTTTATACATCAGATAACAGCAGATCAGAAGAGGTAAGTATTTTATTCAAGGTCAAATCACTAATCCTTGGTGGAAAATAGTTTTCAATCTACTCCTCTTTGAACTCATGTGCACTTTTCATTATAACCATCTGTTTTCTCTTAATGAGTTTTTAATTCTAATTCCAGTATAGTTGATACACATTCTTATATTAGTTTCAGGTGTACAATATAGTAATTCAACAATTCTACACATTACTCAATGCTCATCACGACAAGTGCACTCTTTAATTCCCATCACCTATTTCACCATCCCTCCACACACCATCTGGTAACCATCAGTTTGTTCTCTATAGTTAAGAGTCTGTTTCTTGGTATGTCTCCCTCTCTCTCCTTCCCCACCCCCTTTGCTTATTTGTTTTGTTTCTTAAATTCCACATATGAGTGAAAACATATGGTACTTATCTTTCTCTGACAGGCTTATTTCACTTAGCATTATACTCTTTAGCTCCATCCATGTCATTGCAAATGGCAAGATTTCAGTCTTTTTTATGGCTGAATAATATTCCATTGTGTAGATGTGAGACAGATATATATCTATATACATACACACATGCATACATATATATCAATCTCACATCTTCTTCATCCATTCACCTACTGATGGACACACATGGGGTGCTTCCATAATTTGGCTATTCTAAATAATGCTTCAATAAACATAGGGGTGCATGTATCCTTTCAAATTAGTGTTTTTGTATTTTGGGGATAAATACCCAGTAGTGTGATTACTGGATTGTAGGGTAGTTCCATTTTTAATTTTTTGGAGAACCTCCATACTGTTTTTCACAGTGGCTGTACCAGTTTGCCCTCCCACCAAGAGTACAGGAGAGTTCTTATTTCTCCACATCCTCTCCAACATGTATTTCTTCTGTTTTTGATTTTACACAATCTGACAGATGTGAGGTGATATATCATGGTGGTTTTGATTTGCACATCCCTGATGTTGAGCAATGTTAAGCATCTTTCCATGTGTCTGTTGGTCATGTGTATATCTTCTTTGGAGAAATGTCTATTCATGTCTTCTGCCCATTTTTAATTGGGTTATTTATTTGGGGAGGTGTTGAGTTGTACCAGTTTTTGTATATTTTGGATACTAACCCTTTATCATGACATCCTTTGCAAATATTTTCTCCCGTTCGGTAGATCGTCTTTTCGTTTTATTGATTGTTTCCTTTGGTGTGCAGAAGCTGCTGCTCCTTCTCCTTCTCCTTCTTCTTCCTCTTCTTTTTCTTTTGGATGAAATCCCAATAGTTTATTTTTTGCTTTTCTCTCCCTTTCCTCAGGAGACATATCTAGACAGAAGGTGCCATGGCCGACATCAAAGAAGTTACTGCCTGTTTTCTCTTCTAGGATTTTTATAGTTTCAGGTGTCACATTTAGGCCTTTGATCCATTTTGAATTTATTTTTGCATATGGTGTAAGCCAGTGGTCCAGTTTCATTGTTTTGCACGTAGCAGTCCAGTTCTCCCAACACCATTTGCTGAAGGGGCTATCTTTTACCCACTGCATATTCCTTCTTCCTTTGTCAAAGATTACTTGACCATATAAATATGGGTTTATTTCTAGCTTTCTATTCTGTTCTCTTGATCTATGTGCCTATTTTTGTGCCTATACCATACTGTTTTGCTTACCATAGCTTTGTACTATATAACTTGAAATCTGGAATTGTGATACCTCCAGCTTTGTTTTTCTTTTTTGAGATTGGTTTGGCTATCTGGGGTCTTCTGTGGTTACATATAAATTTAGGATTTTTTGTTTAGTTCTGTGGAAAACGTTGCTATTTCGATAGGGATTGCATTAAATCTGCCTATTCCTTTAGGTAGTGTGGATGTTTTAAAAATATTTGTTCTTCCAATCCATGATCATGGAATATCTTTCCATTTGTGTCATCTTCAATGTCTTTCATCAATATTTTATACTTTTCAGAATACAGGACTTTCACCTCCTTGATTAAGTTTATTTCTAGGTATTTTATTACATTTGGTGCAATTGTAAATGGGATTGCTTTCTTAATTTATCTTTCTTTTGCTTCATTATTAGTATATAAAAATGCCACGGATTTCTGTACATTGATTTTGTACTCTGCAACCGTACTGAACTCATTTATCAGTTCTAGGAGTTTTTTGGTGGAGCCTTTAGTGTTTTCTATATATAGTATCATGTTGTCTGCAAATATTGAACGTTTTATTTCTTCCTTACCAATTTGGATGCCTTTTATTCCTTTGTCTTGTCTGATTGCTGCAGCTAGGACATCCAGTACTATGTTAAATAATAGGGAGAGTGGAGATCCCTGACTTGTTCCTGACCTTAGGGGAAATACTCTCGGTCAGTTTTTCACCATAGAGTAGGATGTTAGCTGTGGGCTCTTTTTGTATATGGCCTTTACTATGCTGAGGTATTATGTTCCTTCTAATCCTACTTTCTTGAGAGTTTTTATCAAGGGTGGATGTTGTACTTTATCAAATGTTTTGTTTTCTGGATCTATTGAAATGATTCCATGGTTTTTATCTGTTTTTTTTATTAATATGATGTATGATATTGATTGACTTGCAACAATTGAACCACCCTTCTATCTGAGGAATAAATCCCATTTTATTATGGTGAATTATTTTTTTTTAAATATATTTTTGGATTCAGTTTGCTAATATTATGTTGAGAATTTTCTCATCTGCGTTCATCAGGGTTATTGGCCTATGCCTCCCCCCGCCTCTCGTTTGTAGTGTCTTTATCTGGTTTTGGCATCAGGGCTTCATAGAACGAATTAGGAAGTTTTCCTTTTTCTATGTTTTGGAATAGTTTGAGAAGTAGACATATTAACTTTTCTTTAAATATTTGGTAGAATTCACTTGTGAAACCATCTGGTCCTGGACGCTTGTCTGTTGGAAGTTTTTTGATTACTGACTCAATTTCATTGCTGGTAATTCGTCTGTTCAAATTTTCGATTTCTTCCTGATTCAATTTTAGGAGGTTATATGTTTCTAAGAATTTATCCATGTCTTCTAGGTTGCCCAATTTGCTGGCATGTAATTTTTTAAATAATATTTTCTAAAGTCTTTTGTATTTCTGTGGTGTTGATTGTTATTTCTCCCTTTCCATTTCTGATTTTATTTAGGTCTTCTATTTTTTTTTTCTTTTGAGAAGTCTGGCTAAAAGTTTATCAATTTTGTCGATCTTTTCAAAGAACCATCTCCTTTAATTTACATTCACTATATACACTTTCTCTTGCTCCGCTTGATCCGTTAGTTCTTTAAATCATCTGGAGTTTATTACTTTTACAGCTTTACTGTCAAATTGCCAAAATATGTATATTTAAAGTGAGCTGTACCATTTTGCATTACTATGATAAAGACTTCCTTCCTTGGCCAGATTTTAGTCAGGTCTCTTAATGCCTTCCTCTCAACTAATTTGTCTGAATCCCAACCCCTACCCCCAACTGTCCTGTCATTGGCCTCCCCGGTGAGACGTAGCAAAAAATCCTGTTAAGTCCTCCCTACCACACTTGATATATGATTACCCTTGATATCTGATCAAGTTACTTCTTCCCCACCTTTATTATAAAAGTTCTTGACCTGCCTTTATCAAGAATCCTGTTAAGTTGGGACGCCTCGGTGGCTCAGTTGGCTAAAGGTCTGCCTTCGGCTCAGGTCATGATCCCAGGGTCCTGGGATCAAATCCCACATTGGGCTCCTTCCTCAGCAGGGAGCCTGCTTCTCCCTCTGCCTGCTGCTCCCCCTGCTTGTGCTTAGGCGCGCTCTCTCTCTCTCTCTCTGACAAACAAATAAATAAAATCTTTAAAAAAAAGGATACGGTTAGGCCATTTTAGCAAGATTCTCCCTACACGTGATGTCTCTCCTCTTAATGTTCCATCCACTGGCTCCCTCACTCTACTTCTTTGCTACAAATCTCCAGCTGTCTTTGTTGTTTATGGAATTGAGACTGATCTCTCTCCCCAATTGCAATAGCCCTGTTGCAATAGTGTTGGACAAAGTTTTCCTTACCAGTTTTACACGTGTGAATAGTTTTTCCTTAACAGCTACCAGCAGTGTATGAAGGTTCCATTTGCTCTGTATTCTCAGGAAAATTTGGCATAGTCAGTCCTTAATTTTGGCCACTCTAATAGATGCACAGTGTTATCTCATTGCAGTCTTAATTTGCATTCCAACATGTTGAACATATTTTCTGGTGCTCATTTGCCATTGACATATATTCTCTCTTCAGATCCCTTACACATATTTCATTAGTATGTTTGTCTTATTTTTTTCCTAAGATTTATGTTTTAAAAGTCTATGCTTGGTGCCCTGAAAGCTTACAATATTATATCTTTTTCTGAGTCTTTATTGATTTATGTTCTCTATTTCTTAGAATCATTCTTGAATTTCTTCTTTGAAAATTTTCTATGCCTTTTTCTCTGTTCTCAGTATCTGGAAATTTTCTTATTCTAATTCTAGACCACCTTTGTAAAAACTTCACATTGGGGGAGGAAGGCAAGATGGCAGAGGAGTAGGGGACCCTGTTTCAACAGGGCCCCTGAGTATAGCTAGATAGCTACAGAACCACTCTGAACACCCATGAAATCAGCATGAGATGTAAGAATATATATCTGGATCTCTACAAGCAGAAAAGCAACTGCTTTTTGCAAGGTAAGACATGCGGAGTTGTGAATCTTCAGGGTGATAGAGGAAGATAAACAGAACAGGAGGGAGCCTCCACAAGCTGGCTCCTGGAAAGTGATATAACACCGGAGCACAAAATTGGAATCCTTAGAAATCTGCTCTGGGGAGGAACATCCCTCTCTGAAAGGGGTTCTGGAAATGAAAAGGCAGAATTTTAGGTAGAGCATTGTGGGCTCAGGATACCAGAAGCCTCAGAGCCAAAGGGGCTTCCTGGAACAGCAGAGTGCCTGAGCAGAGCAGTGGAGCCAGGAAGCAGGTAATGGTCAGCGAGCCCAGGAAGGGTCTCTCAGATTGGGTCATCATAAACCGCAAGCCAGGCCAGTTGAGAATCGCTCCTCTCTTGGGCAGCCTGAAAAAATCAGGAACCTTGTACCCGAGACTGGGCAAAAACTCACAGAGCAGCAGCAGCCGGGAAAGGGCTTGAGAGCAGCACCCAAGCATGATGCAGGAGCTTCGGGTGTGTGCAAGCTCCTGGGACGAAGCCCAAAAGAGTTGCTGTGGGAATGCACCACGGGAGGCTGAGGTTTTTGGTGGCACATACTGAAACAGAGAATGTTTGTCCTGGAGGGTTTAATGAAGAGAACAGACTGTGATTTCTCTGCTCTGGGCCACAGGTTTGGGTGCAGCCATTTTTCCTCTGACCATTGGAAGAGGTGTGGAAAACCACTAGGGAACAAAAACACAGAGGTCCGGTTTCCACTGAGCCCATCCCCCTGACAGGGTGCAGGGCAACTCCACTCAAGCAGGGTTACCTGAGAAACAGCATGGCAGGCTCCTCCCCCAGAAGACAGTCTGGAAGAACAAGTGGATGACAACTCTGTGGATCCCGTAAGACTATAAAATCCCAACTCCAGGGGAAAATAGTATATTGAGTGCCAGACGTTGCCTCACGGCTTGTGTATTTTTCAGATAAAACTCTCCTTTTCTTTTTTTATTCCTTTTCCTTATGCCTTTTTCTCTGTTCTTTTTTCTTTTTATCCTTTTCTCATTTCAACCAGGTGTTTATTTTATCAACCTATATTTCATAGTAGCTTTTTAACTTGTATTTTTTCACACCTAAATTTTTTATAGATACATGCTTTATTGTAGTCCTTTTTTCACTATTCAATTTTGCCTTTATATACATACAAGTCTTGCTTTCCTTGTAATTTTGGAAAGTAGTCTCCTCTAACACATAGACCAAAATATACCCAGGAACAACTGAAACACCCTGCATCGTCCACACTGAGAGATTATAGCCCTCCGTTCCCTCATCCTCTCCCCTTTTTAAAAATTGTATACATTTTATACTCTTGTGTTTCATTTTGGCTTTGTTTTTTTGTAGTGGATTCTGACCGCTCCTTTTTTTTGCTAGGATACATCTTGCTTGGGTCATGGTTGATATTTTGAACTCTGCTCATCTGCTCAACCATCCCTCGACAGAATGATTAAGAGGAGGAACTCTCTACAAGGAAAAGAAATAGAGACAATGTCACCTGCCACAGAACTAATGGACGTGGATATAAGCAAGATGTCAGAGATAGAACTCAAGATACCAATCATGAAGTCAATAGCTAGGCTTGAAGAAAGCATTAGTGACAATATAAAATCTCTAAGAGCAGAAATGAGATCTAATCAGGCAGAACTAAAAAATGCTGTGACTGAGATACAGTCTAAATTGGATACTCTAACAGCCAGGGTAAATGAGGCAGAAAAGAGAGTTAGGGATCTAGAACATAAGATGATGGAAAAGAAGGAAGTGGAGGAAAACAGAGATAGGCTGCTAGCAGCACATGAAAAAAGGATTGCAGAGATTAATGATGGCATGAAACATTCCAATGTTAGAATTATTGGGATTCCTGAGGGGCTGGAAAGAGAGAGAGGGCTAGAAGGTATATTTGAGTAAATCATAGCTGAGAACGTCCCTAGTATGGGGAAGGAAGCAAGCATTCGAGTCCAAGAGGCAGAGAGGACCCTTCAAAAATCAATAAAATAGATCAACACCCCAACATATAGTGAAGCTTGCAAATTTTACAATCAAGGAAACAATCCTGAGAATAGCCAGGAAGAGGAGGTTCCTTACGTATGGAGGGAGGCACATCAGAATGACATCAGACCTGTCCACAGAAACCCGGCAAGCCAGAAAGGGCTGGTAAGACATATTCAGGGTACTAAATGGAAAGAACATGCCTCCAAGAATTCTTTCTCCAGCAAGGCTGTCATTCTGATAAAGAGCTTTCAGGACAGGCAGCAACTGAAAGAATATGCGACCACCAAGCCAGCCCTGCAAGCAAAATTAAGGGGGGTTCGGTAAATGAAGAGAAACCCCAAGAGTCACATAAACCAGAAAGAAACAGAAAATCTATAGAGACAGGGACTTTACAGGTACTACAATGGCACTAAATTCATATCTTTCAATAGTTACACTAAATGTAAATGGGATGAATGCTCCCATCAAAAGACACAGGGTATCAGATTGGATAACGAAAAGCAGGACCCATCCATATGCTATCTACAAGAGACTCATTTTTACCCTGAAGACACCTCCAGACTGAAAGTGAGGGGATGGAGAGCCATTTACCACACTAAGGGACCTCCAAAGAAAGCTGGGGTAGCAATCCTCATATCAGACAAATTAGATTTTAAACCACAGACCGTAATGAGAGCTGTAGACAGACACTATATTATACTTAAAGGTTCTATCCAACAAGAATAGCAAACAATTGTAAATATCTGTGCTCCCAACATGGGAGAAGCCAATTATATAAACCAATTAATAACCAAAATAAAGAAACATATTGATAATAATGCATTAATAGTAGAAGACCTCAACACTCCACTCAAGCAATGGACAGATCATCTAAGCAGAAGATCAACAAAGAAACAAGAGGTCTGAATGACATATTGAACCAGATGGACTCCGTAGGTATATACAGAAGACTCCATCCTAAAACAGCAGAATATTCATTCTTCTCAAGTGCACATGGAACTTTCTCCAGAATAGACCACATACTGGGTCACAAATCAGGTCTGAACTGATATCAAAAGGTTGTGATTACTCCCTCCATATTTTCAGACCACAATGTTTTGAAACTGGAACTCAATCACAAGAAGAAATTTGGAAAGAATTCAAACACTGGGAAGTTAAAGAGCATCCTGCTAGAGAATGATTGGCTCAAGCTGGAAATTAAAGAGGGACTTAAACAATTCATGGAAACTAATGAGAATGAAAAAACATCGGTCCAAAACCTATGGGATACTGAAAAGGCGGTCCTGAGGGGGAAATGCATAGCCATTCAAGCCTCTCTCAAAAAATTAGAAAAATCCCAAAATGCACAAGCTAAACTTACACCTAAAGGAGCTGGACAAAGAATGGCAAATAAAGCCTAAACCAAGCAGGAGAAGAGAAATAATAAAGATTAGAGCAGAAATCAATGAAATACTGGTATCCAAGATCTACAAAGAACGTCTCAAACTCAATACACAAGAAACAAATGAACAAATCATAAAATGGGCAGAAGATATGAACAGACACTTTTCCAATGAAGACATACAAATGGCTAACAGACACAGGAAGAAATGTTCAAAATCATTCGCCATCAGGGAAATTCAAATCAAAACCACCTTACGCCAGTTAGAATGGCAAAAATTGACAAGGCAAGAAACATCAATTGTTGGAGAGGATGTGGAGAAAGGGGATCCCTCTTACACTGTTGGTGGGAATGCAAGTTGGTACAGCCACTCTGGAAAACAGTGTGGAGGTCCCTTAAAAAGTTAAAAATTGAGCTACCCTATGATCCAGCCATTGCACTACTGGGTATTTACCCCAAAGATACAGACAGAGTGAAGAGAAGGGCCGTATGCACCCCAATGCTCATAGCAGCTTTGTCCACAATAGCTAAATCGTGGAAGGAGCCGAGATGCCCTTCAACAGATGACTGGATTAAGAAGATGGGGTCCATATATAGAATGGAATATTACTCAGCTATCAAAAAGAACGAGTTCTCAACATTTGCTGCAACATGGACGGCACTGGAGGAGATAATGCTAAGTGAAATAAGTCAAGCAGAGAAAGACAATTATCATATGGTTTCACTCATCTGTGGAACATAAGAAGTAGGAAGATTGGTAGGAGAAGAAAGGGATGGGGAAAGGGGGGTAATCAGAAGGGGGAATGAAGCATGAGTGACTATGGACTCTGAGAAACAGACTGAGGGCTTCAGAGGGGAGGGGGGCGGGGGAATGGGATAGGCTGGTGATGGGTAGTAAAGAGGGCATGTATGGCATGGTGCACTGGGTGTTATATGCAACTAATGAATCATGGAAGTTTACATCAAAAACCAGGGATGTACTGTATGGTGACTAACATAATATAATAAAAAAATATTATTAAAGAAAAGAGATCAATGAAATAGAAACCAGAGAAACACTAGAACAGATCGACGAAACTGGAAGCTGATACTTTGAAAGAATTACTAAGATCAATAAACCTCTGGTCAGACTCCTCCAGAAGAAAAGGGAAAGGACTGAAATCAATAAAATGATGAATGAAAGGGAAGAGATCACGAATAACACCAAGAAAATAGAAACAATTATTAGAAATTATTACCAGCAACTTTACGCTAACAAATTAAGCCATCTGGAAGAAATGGATGCCTTCCTGGAAACTCATAAACTACAAAGACTGAAACAGGAAGAAATAGACAATCTGAATAGACCAATAATCAGCAAGGAAATTGAAACAGGAATGAAAAACCTCCCCCCAAAAAAGAGTCCAGGGCACTGGGTGGCTCAATCAGTTGAGCATTTGCTTTTGGCTCAGGTCATATTCCCAGAATCCCAGGATCAAGTGCAGGATCAGACTCCGTACTCAGCGGGGAGTCTCCTTCTCCCTCCGCCTCTCACCCTGCTCGTGCTCTCTCCCTCTTGCTCTCTCTTTCTCTCTCTCAAATAATAATAAAAGAAAATCTGAAAAAAAAAAAAGGAAAACAAGAACCCAGGTCCAAATGGCTTCCCAGGGGACTTCTACGAAACATTTAAAGAAGAAATAATACCTATTCTAATGAAGCTGTTTCAAAAAACGGAAACAGAAAGAAAGCTTCCAAACTCATTCTATAAGGCCAGCATTATCCTGATCCCAAAACCAGACAAAGATCCTACAAAATGGAGAATTACAGACCAGTATCTCTGATGAACATGGATGCCAAAGTACTCAACAAGACCCTAGCCACTAGGATCCAACAGTACATTAAAAGAATTTTCCACCATGACCAGGTGGGATATATTCCTGGGACGAAAGGGCGGTTCAACGTTCGGAAATCGGTCAACATGAGAGAGCACATTAATCAAAGAAAAGACAAGAACCATATGATCCTCTCAATCGGTGCAGAGGAAGCATTTGACAAAATACAGCATCCTTTCCTGATTAAAACTCTTCAAATTATATGGAGGGGGTGGAGTTAAGATGGCAGAGGAGTAGGGGTCCCCTTTTTCACCTGGTCCCCTGAGCCGAGCCGGATAGGCACCAGACCATTATGAAAACCCATGGAATCAGCCTGAGATGCAGGAAGATACATCTGGATCTCTACAAATGAACATCTCCAGCACTGAGTATTGAGGTAGGAAGCGGGGAGCACTGAATCCAGGCACAGATATCAGAAGATAAACGAAAGGGGGAGGGAGCCTTCGCACGCAGGCACCAGGAAGCGGTAGCCACCTGCACTGGGGAGTGGCCGGACTCGGGGACAGGCACCCGTGATAGAACAGACTGAGACCATGAGCCTGGGAAAGCATGTGCATCCAAACTGAAAACCAGAGCTCCAGACCACTCACTGGAACCTGACTGAGACCAGGAGCTCAAAGGACAGAGACGTGCCGGACCTGGAAGTGAGAGCTAGGACGCCAGCTGCAGGGTTTTTAGCAGCACCAAGAGAAACAGAGTTAAAGAGGCCAGAAGAGCTCAGTGGAGAGCGGACTGTGATCTCTCTGTTCTAAGACAGAGGCTAGGATATGGCCACTGCTGCTCTGACTCTCAGAAGAGTCACAGAAAACTGCCAGGGAAAGCCATCAGAGAACAAAAGCCCGGAAATACCAGCTCACATTGTGACCATCCCCATCCCCCCTCGCAGGGGACAGGGAGACTCTACCCAAACAGGGTTACCTGAATATCATCATGGCAGGCCCCTCCCCCAGAAAGCAACCTGAAAAATCAAGAAGCCCACATCCCTAAGGTCCCTATAAAACAAGCGCACACTGCCTGGGTCCTGGTCAAGAATCTGGGCTCCGGGCACCTCCGCAAACTCTCCTCATCAGAACGACGAGAAGGAGAAATCCCCCCCAGCAAAGAAAACACAATGAGTCTGTGGCCTCTGCCATAGAACTAATGGATATGGATATAACCAAATTATCAGAAATGGAGTTCAGAGTAACAATGGTCAAGATGATGTGTAGACTTGAAAACAATATTAATGAAAACATTAACGAGAATATAGAATCTCTAAGGGTGGAAATGAGAGCGAATCTGGCAGAAATTAAAAATGCTATGAATCAAATGCAGTCAAAACTAGATGCTCTGACGGCCAGGGTAAATGAGGCAGAACAAATTAGTGAATTGGAGGATGGGATGGTAGAAGAGAAAGCTGAAACAAAAACTTGGGTCACAAAAATCGAATCTCACAAATGTAGGTTATGGGAGATTACTGACTCAATGAAACGTTCCAATGTCAGAATCATCGGCATCCCTGTGGCGGTGGAGAAAGAGAGAGGTCTAGAAGAGATATTTGAAGAAATTGTAGCTGAAAACTTCCCCAGTCTAGCAAAGGAAACAAGCATTCGTGTCCAAAAGGCAGAGAGGACCCCTCCCAAGCTCAACCACGACAAACCTATGCCACATCACGTCATAGTGCAACTCGCAAATATTAGATCCAAGGATACAGTATTAAAAGCTGCCAGGGCAAAGAAATTTCTCACGTACAAAGGCAAAAATATTAGGATTACATCAGACCTGTCTACACAGACCTAGAATGAAAGAAAGGGTTAGGGGGGCATTTTCAAAACTCTTTCAGAGAAAAACATGCAGCCAAGGATCCTTTATCCAGCAAGGCTGTCATTCAGAATTGATGGACAAATAAAGACATTTCAGAATCGACAGTCACTAGCCAATTTCGTAACCATGAAACCAGCCCTACAGGAGATATTAAGGGGGGTTCTATAAAGGTAAAAAGGCCCCAAGAATGATACAGAAAATAAAGTTACAACCAATACAAACAAAGACTTTACTGGCAACATGGCATCATTAAAATCATATCTCTCAGTACTCAGTCTCAATGTGAATGGCTTAAATTCTCCCTTAACGCCACAGGGTTGCAGATTGGATAAAAAGAAATGACCCATCCATTTGCTGTCTACAAGAGACTCATTTCGAACCCAAAGATGCATTCAGACTGAGAGTAAGGGGATGGAGTAACATCTTTCACGCAAATGGACCTCAAAAGAAAGCTGGGGTAGCAATTCTCATATCAGATAGATTGGATTTTAAACTAGAGACTATAGTTAGAGATGCAGAAGGGCACTATATTATTCTTAAAGGAAGTATTCAACAAGTGGATATGACAATAATAAATATATATGCCCCCAACAGGGGAGCAGCAAGATACACAAGCCAACTCTTAACCA
>NW_024423319.1:77518202-77519882 GCF_017311325.1 Ursus maritimus
GGGGGCATTTTCAAAGCTCTTTCAGAGAAAAACATGCAGCCAAGGATCCTTTATCCAGCAAGGCTGTCATTCAGAATTGATGGAGGGATAAGGAGCTTCCAGAATCGCCAGTCATTGACCAATTTTGTAACCACGAAACCAGCCCTACAGGAGATATTAAGGGGGGTTCTATAAAAGTAAAAAGGCCCCAAGAGTGATACAGAACAGAAAGTTACAATCTATAGAAACAAAGACTTTACAGGCAACATGACTTCATTAAAATCATATCTCTCAAAAATCACTCTCAATGTGAATGGCCTAAATGCTCCCATAAAATGACACAGGGTTGCAAACTGGATAAAAAGGCATGACCCATCCATTTGCTGTCTACAACAGACTCATCTTGAACCTAAACTTACATGCAGAGTGAAAGTGAAGGGATGGAAAACCATTTTTCATGCCAAAGGACATCAAAAGAAAGCTGGGGTAGCAATTCTCATATCAGACAGATTGGATTTTAGACTAAAGACTGTAGTTAGAAATACAGAAGGACACTATATTATTCTTAAAGGGTGTATCCAATAAGTGGACGTGACAATTATAAATATCTACGCCCCCAACAGGGAAGCAGCAAGATACACAAGCCAACTCTTAACCAGAATAAAGAGACATATAGATAAAAATATGTTAATAGTATGGGGCGCCTGGGTGGCACAGCGGTTAAGCGTCTGCCTTCGGCTCAGGGCGTGATCCCGGTGTTATGGGATCAAGCCCCACATCAGGCTCTTCTGCTATGAGCCTGCTTCTTCCTCTCCCACTCCCCCTGCTTGTGTTCCCTCTCTCTCTGGCTGTCTCTATCTCTATCAAATAAATAAATAAAACCTTTAAAAAAATATGTTAATAGTAGAGGACCTTAACACTCCCCTATCAGCAATAGACAGATCACCTAAGCAGAAAATCAACAAAGAAACAAGAGCTTTGAATGCCATACTAGACCAGATGGACCTCATAGATATATATAGAACACTACACCCCAGAACAAAAGAATACTCATTCTTTTCGAATGCTCATGGAACGTTCTTCAGAATAGACCATATGCTGGGTCACAAAACAGGTCTCAACTGATACCAAAAGATTGAAAATTTTCCCTGCATATTCTCAGACCACAATGCTTTGAATTTGGAGCTCAATGACAAGGAATAGTTTGGAAGAAACTCAAACACTAGGAAACTAAGAACCATCCTGCTCAAGAATGATTTGATAAACCAGGAAATCAAAAATCAATTTAAACAATTTATGGAGACCAACGAGAATGAAAACACAATGGTCCAAAACCTATGGGACATTGCAAAGGCAGTCCTAAGGGGAAAATACATAGCCATCCAAGCCTCACTCAAAAGAAGATAAAAATCTAAAAAGAAGTTTTTTTTTATTCTCACCTCAAGAAGCTGGAATAGGAATAGAAGAATAGGCCTAATCCACTCACGAGAAAGCAGTTGATCAAGATTAGAGAAGAGATCAATGAATTAGAAACCAGGAGCACAGTAGAGCAGATCAACAGAAATAGAAGCTGGTTCTTTGAAAGAATAAATAAGACCGATAAGCCACTGGCCAGACTTATTCAAAAGAATAGAGAAAGGACCCAAATTAACAAAATTATGAATGAAAAGGGAGAGGTCACCACCAACACCAATGAAATAG
>NW_024423319.1:77519892-77552347 GCF_017311325.1 Ursus maritimus
GGGGGCATTTTCAAAGCTCTTTCAGAGAAAAACATGCAGCCAAGGATCCTTTATCCAGCAAGGCTGTCATTCAGAATTGATGGAGGGATAAGGAGCTTCCAGAATCGCCAGTCATTGACCAATTTTGTAACCACGAAACCAGCCCTACAGGAGATATTAAGGGGGGTTCTATAAAAGTAAAAAGGCCCCAAGAGTGATACAGAACAGAAAGTTACAATCTATAGAAACAAAGACTTTACAGGCAACATGACTTCATTAAAATCATATCTCTCAAAAATCACTCTCAATGTGAATGGCCTAAATGCTCCCATAAAATGACACAGGGTTGCAAACTGGATAAAAAGGCATGACCCATCCATTTGCTGTCTACAACAGACTCATCTTGAACCTAAACTTACATGCAGAGTGAAAGTGAAGGGATGGAAAACCATTTTTCATGCCAAAGGACATCAAAAGAAAGCTGGGGTAGCAATTCTCATATCAGACAGATTGGATTTTAGACTAAAGACTGTAGTTAGAAATACAGAAGGACACTATATTATTCTTAAAGGGTGTATCCAATAAGTGGACGTGACAATTATAAATATCTACGCCCCCAACAGGGAAGCAGCAAGATACACAAGCCAACTCTTAACCAGAATAAAGAGACATATAGATAAAAATATGTTAATAGTATGGGGCGCCTGGGTGGCACAGCGGTTAAGCGTCTGCCTTCGGCTCAGGGCGTGATCCCGGTGTTATGGGATCAAGCCCCACATCAGGCTCTTCTGCTATGAGCCTGCTTCTTCCTCTCCCACTCCCCCTGCTTGTGTTCCCTCTCTCTCTGGCTGTCTCTATCTCTATCAAATAAATAAATAAAACCTTTAAAAAAATATGTTAATAGTAGAGGACCTTAACACTCCCCTATCAGCAATAGACAGATCACCTAAGCAGAAAATCAACAAAGAAACAAGAGCTTTGAATGCCATACTAGACCAGATGGACCTCATAGATATATATAGAACACTACACCCCAGAACAAAAGAATACTCATTCTTTTCGAATGCTCATGGAACGTTCTTCAGAATAGACCATATGCTGGGTCACAAAACAGGTCTCAACTGATACCAAAAGATTGAAAATTTTCCCTGCATATTCTCAGACCACAATGCTTTGAATTTGGAGCTCAATGACAAGGAATAGTTTGGAAGAAACTCAAACACTAGGAAACTAAGAACCATCCTGCTCAAGAATGATTTGATAAACCAGGAAATCAAAAATCAATTTAAACAATTTATGGAGACCAACGAGAATGAAAACACAATGGTCCAAAACCTATGGGACATTGCAAAGGCAGTCCTAAGGGGAAAATACATAGCCATCCAAGCCTCACTCAAAAGAAGATAAAAATCTAAAAAGAAGTTTTTTTTTATTCTCACCTCAAGAAGCTGGAATAGGAATAGAAGAATAGGCCTAATCCACTCACGAGAAAGCAGTTGATCAAGATTAGAGAAGAGATCAATGAATTAGAAACCAGGAGCACAGTAGAGCAGATCAACAGAAATAGAAGCTGGTTCTTTGAAAGAATAAATAAGACCGATAAGCCACTGGCCAGACTTATTCAAAAGAATAGAGAAAGGACCCAAATTAACAAAATTATGAATGAAAAGGGAGAGGTCACCACCAACACCAATGAAATAGGAAGGATCATTAGAAACTTTTATCAACAGCTTTATGCCAATAAATTAAACAACCTGGAAGAAACAGATGCCTTTCTGGAAACCTATAAACTACCATGACTGAAACAGGAAGAAATTGATTTTTCAAACAGACCGATTAATTATGAGGAGATTGAAGCAGTGATGAAAAACCTCCCCAAACACAAGACTCCAGGGCCTGACGGATTCCCCAGGGAATTCTACCAAACATTCAAAGAAGAAATAATACCTATTCTCCTGAAGCTGTTTCAACAAATAGAAACAGAAGGAAAACCACGAAACTCATTCTATGAGGCCAGTATTACCTTGATCCCCAAACCAGGCAGAGACCCCACCCAAAAGGAGAATTACAGACCGATATCCCTGATGAATATGGACGCCAAAATTCTCAACAAGATCCAAGCTAATAGGATCCAACAGGACATTAAAAGGATTATCCATCATGACCAAGTGGGATTCATCCCCGGGATGCACGGGTGGTTCAACATTCGCAAATCTATCACTGTGATAGATCATATCAACAAGAAAAGAGTCAAGAACTACATGATCCTCTCAATTGATGCAGAAAAAGCATTTGACAAAAAAACAGCATCCTTTCCTGATTAAAACCCTTCAGAGTGTAGGGATAGAGGGTACATTCCTCAATTTCATAAAAACCATCAATGAAAAGCCTACAGCGAATATGATTCTCATTGGAGAAAGGCTGGAAGCCATTCCCTAAAGATCAGGAACACGACAAGGATGCCCACTCTTGCCATTAATATTCAACATAGTAGAAGTCCTTGCAACATCAATCAGACAACAAAAAGGGATAAAAGGTATTCAAATTGGCAAGGAAGAGTTCAAACTGTTTCCCTTTGCAGATGCCATGATACTTTATATGGAAAACCCAAAAGAATCCATCCCCAAACTGCTAGAAGTTATAGAGCAATTCAGTAATGTGGCGGTATACAAAAATCAATGCTAGGAAATCAGTTGCATTTCTATACATGAACAATGAGACTGAATAAAGAGAAATTAGGGAATCCATTCCTTTTACAATAGCACCAAAAATCATACATTATCTAGGAATTAACTTAACCACAGATGTAAAGGATCTATATTCTAGAAACTACAAATCACTCTTGAAAGACATTGAAAAAGACACAAAAAGATGGAAAAATATTCCGTGCTAATGGATCGGATGAATTAACATAGTTCAAATGTCTATGCTACCCAGTGCAGTCTACACTTTCAGTGCCATCCCTATCAAAATACCAGTGACATTTTTCAAAGAACAGGAACAAACAGCCCTTAAATTTGTGTGGAACCAGCAAAGGCCACGAATCGCCAAGGAATTATTGAAAAGGACAAACAAAGGTGGGGGCATCACGTTGCCATATTTCAAGCTATACTACAAAGCTGTGATCGCAAAGACAGCATGGTACTGGCACAAAAACAGACACATACACCATTGGAACAGAATAGAGAACCCAGAAATGGACCCTTGGCTCTTTGGGCAACTAATCATTGACAAAGCAGGAAAAAACATCCAGTGGAATACAGTCTCTTCAATAAATGGTGCTGGGAAAATTGGATAGCTACTTGCAAAAGAATGAAACTTGACGACTCACTCACACCATACACAAAAACTCCAAATGGATGAAAGGCCTAGATGTGAGACAGGAATCCATCAAAATCCTAGAGGAGATTGTAGGCAGCAACCTCTATGACATCGGCCACAGCAACTTTTTCCATGACACATCTCCAAAGGCAAGAGAAACAAAAGAGAAAATGAACTTGTGGGACTTCATAAAGATAAAAAGTCTGCACAGCCAAGGAAAAAGTCAAAAAAACTAAGAGGCAGCCCATGGAATGGGAGAAGATATTTGAAAATGATACTACAGGTAAAAGACTGGTATGCATGATCTACAAAGAACTCCTCAAACTCAATACACAAGAAACAAATAAACAAATCATGAAATGGACAAAACATATGAACACTTTTCTAATGAAGACATACAAATGGGTAACAGACACATGATAAAGTGTTCAAAATCATTAGCCATCAGGGAAATTCAAATCAAAACCCCACTGAGATACCACCTTATGCCAGTTAGAATGGCAAAAATTGACAAGGCAGGAAACAACAATGTTGGAGAGGATATGGAAAAAGGGGATCCCTCCTACATTGTTGGTGGGATGCACGCTGGTGCAGCCACTCAGGAAAACAGTGTGGAAGTCCCTTCAAAAGTTAAAAAGAGAGCTAGCCTATGATCCAGCATTTGCACTACTGGGTATTTACCCCAAAGAAACAGACATAGTGAAGTGAAGGGCCATATGCACCTCAGTGTTCATAGCAGCATTGTCCACAATAGCTAAATCATGGAAGGAGCTGAGATGCCCTTCTACAGATGACTGGATTAAGAAGATGTGGTCGATATATAGAATGGAATATTACTCAGCCATCAAAAAAAATGATTTCTCAACATTTGCTGCAACATGGACGGGCCTGGAGGATATATTGCTAAGCGAAATAAGTCAAGCAGAGAAAGACAATTATCATATGGTTTCACTCATTTATAGAACATAAGATGTAGGACGATCTGTAGGAGAACAAAGGGAAGAAGAAAGAGTGGTAAACAGAAGGGGGAATGGACCACGAGAGACTATGGACTCTGGGAAAGAAACTGAGGGCTTCGAGGGGGGGGGGATGCGATCGGCTGGTTATGGGTATTAAGGAGGGCACGTATTGCATGGTGCACTGGGTGTTATACGCAATAATGAATCATGGAACTTTATATCAAAAATTAGGGATGTACTGTATGGTGACTAACATAATATAATAAAAAATATTATTAATAAAAAAACCCAAATTATAGGGAGAGAGGGATCCTACCACAATATCATCAAAATCATCTATGAAAAGCCCACAGTGAATATCATTCTCAATGAGGGAAAACTGAAAGCTTTTCCATTAAGGTCAGGAATACAACAGGGTTGCCCACTCTTACCACTATTGTTCAACACAGTACTAGAATTCCTAGCATCAGCAATCAGACAACAAAAATAAATAAAAAGCATTTAAATTGGCAAAGAAGAAGTCAAACGCTCTCTCTTTGCAGATGGCATGATACTGTATGTGGAAAACCCCAAAGACTTCACCCCCAAATTACTAGAACTCACTCAGCAATTCAGCAATGCGGCAGATACAAAATCAATGCACAGAAATCAGTTGCATTTCTATACACTAACAATGTCACTGAAGAAGGAGAATATAAGGAATCGATTCCATTTACAGTAGCACCAAAAACCATAAGATACCTAGGAATAAACCTAACCAAAGAGGTAAAGGGTCTATACTCTAAAAACTACAGAACGCTTATGAAAGAAATTGAGGAAGACATAAAGAAATGGAAAAGTTTCCATGCTCCTGGATTGGAAGAATAAACATTGTGAAAATGTCCACACTTCCCAGAGCAATCTACACTTTTAATGTCATCCTTATCAACATACCATTGCCATTCCATTTTTTCCCAGAGCTGGAACCAACAATCCTAAAATT
Organism: Ursus maritimus; assembly: GCF_017311325.1. Taxonomy (NCBI): domain Eukaryota; kingdom Metazoa; phylum Chordata; class Mammalia; order Carnivora; family Ursidae; genus Ursus; species Ursus maritimus. The sequence goes on from NW_024423319.1 coordinate 77,525,134, forward strand.
TGTATGGAACCAGGAAAGACCCCGAATCACCAGGGGAATCTTGAAAAAGAAAAATAAAGCTGGGGCCATCACGATGCTTGACTTCAAGCCGTATTACAAAGCTGTGATCATCAAGACAGCATGGTATTGGCAGAAAAAGTGACACACAGATCAATGGAACAGAATAGAGACCCCAGAAATGGACCCTCAACTCTACGGTCAACTAATTTTTGACAAATCAGAAAAAAAATATCCAATGGAAAAAGGAAATGGTGCTTCAATAAATGGTGCTGGGAAAAGTGGACAGCCACATGCAGAAGAATGAAGCTGGACCATTCTCTTACACGTACACAAAGATAAACTCAAAATGGATGAAAGACCTCCACGTGAGACAGGAATCCATCAAAATCCTAGAGGAGAACATAGGCAGTAACCTCTTTGCCATCAGCCACAGCAATTTCTCTCAAGACACATCCCCAAAGGCAAGGGAAACAAAAGCAAAAATGAACTTTTGGGACTTCTTCAGGATAAAAAGCTTCTGTACAGCAAAGGAAACAGTCAACAAAACTAACAGGCAACCCACAGAATGGGAGAAGATAATTGTAAAAGACATTTCAGATAAAGGGCTGGTATCCAAGATCTATAAAGAACTTCTCAAACTCAACAACCAAAGAACAAATAATCCAGTAAAAAATGGGCAGAAGGCATGGACAGACACTTCTCCAAAGAAGACACCCAAATGGCTAACAGGCACATGAAAAAATGTTCAACATCACTAGCCATCATGGAAATTCAAATCAAAACTACAATGAGATACCACCTTACACCAGTTAGAATGGCAAAAATTAACAAGTCAGGAAACAGCAAATGTTGGTGAGGTTGTGGAGAAAGGGGAACCCTCTCACACTGTTGGTGGGAATGCAATCTGCTACAGCCACTCTGGAAAACAGTATGGAGGTTCCTCAAGATTTAAAAATAGAGCTACCTCATGACCCATTGATTGCGTTACTTGGTATTTACCCCAAAGATACAGATGTCGTGAAAAGAAGGGGCACATGCACCCCAATGTTCATAGCAGAGCGACGTCCACAATAGCCAACCTGTGGAAGGAGCCAAGATGTCCCTCAGCAGATGAATGGGTAAAGAAGATGTGGTTCCTATATACAATGGAATGTTACTCAGCCATCGGAAAAGATGAATACCTTCCATTTGCATCGACATGGATAGAACTGGAGGGTATTATGCAAAGTGAAATAAGTCAAGCAGAGAAAGACAATTATCATATGGTTTCACTCATATGTGGAACATAAGGAATAGAACAAGGGACCACAGGGAAGGGAGGGAAAACCGAATGGTAAGAAATCAGAGAGGGAGACAAACCATGAGAGACTCTGGACTCTGGGAAACAAACAGGGTTACAGAAGTGAGGGGATTGGGGGATGGGGTAACCATGTAATGGGTATTAAGGAGGGCACGTGTTGTGATTGTTACACTAAACTAATGAATCCTTGAACACTACATCAAAAACTAATATGGTACCTAAACATAAGAAAAATAATAAAAAATAAAAACTTCATATTGGCTATTGTTTTACTTCTTTTTTTTTTTACTTTAATGCTTTTTTATTATATTATGTTAGTCACCATACAGTACATCCCTGGTTTCTGATGTAAAGTTCGATGATTCATTAGTTGCATATAACACCCAGTGCACGATGCAATACATGCCCTCCTTACTACCCATCACCAGCCTATCCCATTCCCCCACCCCCTCCCCTCTGAAGCCCTCAGTTTGTTTGTCAGAGTCCATAGTCTCTCATGCTTCATTCCCCCTTCTGATTACCCCACCTTTCTTTATCCCTTTTTTTTTAATTTATTCAACTTTTTGGACATTTGCTCAACCTTTTTTTTTAAGATTTTATTTTTATTTATTCGACAGAGAAAGAGACAGCCAGCGAGAGAGGGAATACAAGCAGGGGGAGTGGGAGAGGAAGAAGCAGGCTCATAGCGGAGGAGCCTGATGCAGGGCTTGATCCCATAACACCGGGATCACGCCCTGAGCCGAAGGCAGACGCTTAATCGCTGTGCCACCCAGGCGCCCCTGCTCAACCTTTTTTTAAATGTCCCTGTGAGTGCTTTTTATCAGCTACTTGAATTCCAGGATACATTTACAATTTACTCTCCTATTTTCCTCAACTAGTTAATGCCTAAAACGCAAATATATGGCTTAACCACTTAAACTCTCTTTGTCTTGTTCTGATACCAATATTTTGATGACTTCTTATAAAACACTGGACACTTCTTCTTTCTCTCCCCAGTGGAAGGGCTCTACGAAGGGAGTTGCATGTTGCCCATAGATTTACAAGCTCCGATATATTCCCACCTTGACAATAAACTAAATGGTTAAATAAATAAATAAATAAATAGACAAACAAACAAACAGATGATGTCCTCTGCAGTGCAGAGATCCTTAGGTTATGTTGACTTTGGTTGCAATGCTTTCATTGAGCTAAGCTCACTCAATTCCGGACAAGCTGAAAGTCAGGGAAATACTGTTGATTTCTGCTATTTCCCACACATCGCCTGATCATTGATTCAGAGTGTTAAATGAGAAGACACTCAAAGGGAAGACAGAAAATGTGGGCAGTTAGGAAAGGTGAGGAGATCTATCTATCATCTATCTATCTATCTATCTATCTATCTATCTATCTATCTATCTATCTATCTATCTATCTATCATCTATCTATCTATCATCTATCTATCTATCTCTAGCAAGCTAGCTAGCTAGCTAGCTATCACCTATCTATCTATATAATGTATTTGTCTGTTTCTTTTTTCCTTACAGTAAAAGTTACCAGCAGCTCATGAGGTTTCTGATTTCTCCACATCCTGGCCAACGTTCATTATTACCTGATATTTTGACTCTAGCCATCCGAAGGGATGTAAAGTGGCATCTCATTGGGACTATGATTTTCATTTTCCTGATGACTAATATTGGGCATCTTTTCATGTGCTTGTTGGGCATTTTTACATGTTCTTTGGGGAAATGTTTTTGCAAGTTATTTGCCCATTTTTACATTGGATCATTTGTCTTTATGTTATTGAATTGAAAAGCTTCTTCATATATTCCAGATACAAGACCCTTAATAGAGATATGATTTACAAATATTGTATCCCATTCTGTGGTTGTGTTTTCACTTTCTTGATATTGACCTTTGAACTATAAACATTTTTTAATTCTGGTGAAGTTCAATTTATCTATTTTTTTTCTTTCGTGACTTGTGCTTTTGTTGTCATGTATGAGAATCCATTGCCACATTTGAGATCTTGAAGATGTATCCTTATGTTATTTTCCAGGAGTTTTATACTTTTAGCTCATATATTTACGTCTTTAATATATTTTGAACTAACTTTTGTATTAAATTTTGTATATAGTATGAGTTATCTCATACTCAGGCTCAACTTTATTCTTTTGCATGGATATCCAGTTGTCCGAACACCATCTGTTAAATGGTCTTGATGCCCTTGATACAATTATTGACCAGAGACACTTGGCTTTATTTCTGGACTCTTAATACTCTTCCATTAATCCATATGTCTATTCTTATTCTGGTACTACACTGTTTTGTTTTGTTTTGTTTTTTAATTATTTTTTATTATATTATGTTAGTCACCACACAGTACATCCCTGGTTTCCGATGTAAGGCTCGATGATTCATTAGTTGTGTATAACACCCAGTGCACCATGCAATACGTGCCCTCCTTACTACCCATCACCAGCCTATCCCATTCCCCCACCCCCCTCCCCTCTGAGGCCCTCAGTTTGTTTCTCACAGTACATAGTCCCTCATGTTTCATTCCCCCTTCTGATTACCCCCCTTTCTTTATCCCTTTCTCCCCCTACCGATCATCCTAGTTCTTATGTTCCATAGATGAGAGAAATCATATGATAGTTGTCTTTCTCTGCTTGACTTATTTCACTTAGCATTATCTCCTCCAGTGCCATCCATGTTGTAGCAAATGTTGAGAACTCGTTCTTTCTGATTGCTGAGTAATATTCCATTGTATATATGGACCACAAGTTCTTAATCCAGTCATCTGTTGAAGGGCATCTCGGCTCCTTCCACGATTTAGCTATTGTGGACATTGCTGCTATGAACATTGGGGTGCATATGGCCCTTCTCTTCACTACGTCTGTATCGTTGGGGTAAACACCCAGTAGTGCAATGGCTGGATCATAGGGTAGCTCAATTTTTAACTTTTTAAGGGACCTCCACACTGTTTTCCAGAGTGGCTGTACCAACTTGCATTCCCACCAACAATGTAGGAGGGATCCCCTTTCTCCACATCCTCTCCAACAATTGTTGTCTCTTGCCTTGTCTATTTTTGCCATTCTAACTGGCGTAAGGTGGTATCTCAGTGTGGTTTTGGTTTGAATGTCCTTGATGGCTGATGATTTTGAACATTTTTTCATGTGTCTGTTAGCCATTTGTATGTCTTCATTGGGAAAGTGTCTGTTCATATCTTCTGCCCATTTTTTGATTTGTTTATTTGTTTCTCGTGTATTGAGTTTGAGAAGTTCTTTGTAGATCTTGGATACCAGTCCCTTATCTGTAGTGTCATTTGCAACTGTATTCTCCCATTCCGTGGGCTTCCTCTTAGTTTTTCTGACTGTTTCCTTGGCTGTGCAGAAACTTTTAATCTTGATGAAGTCCCATAAATTCATTTTATCTTTTGTTTCTCTTGCCTTTGGGGATGTGACATGAAAAAGGTTGCTTTGGCCGATGTCGTAGAGGTTGCTGCCTATGTTCTCCGCTAGAATTTTGATGGATTAATGCGTCACATCGAGGTCTTTCATCCATTTGGAGTTTATTTTTGGGTATGGTGTGAGAGAGTGGTCAAGTTTCATTCTTTTGCATGTAGCTGTCCAATTTTCCCAGCACCATTTATTGAAGAGACTGTCTTTTTCCCACCGGATGTTTTTTCCTGCTTTATCAAATATTAGTTGCCCAAAGAGCCGAGGGTCCATTTCTGGGCTCTCTATTCTGTTCCATTGGTCTATGTGTCTGTTTTTGTGCCAGTACCATGCTGTCTTTGTGATCACAGCTTTGTAGTACAGCTCGAAATCCGGCATTGTGATGCCCCCAGCTTTGTTTTTCCTTTTCAACAGTTCCTTGGAGATTCGGGGCCTTTTCTGTTTCCATACAAATTTAAGGACTATTTGTTCCAGTTCTTTGAAAAATGTCCTCGGTATTTTGATCGGGATAGCATTGAAAGTGTAGATTGCTCTGGGTAGCATGGACATTTTAACTATGTTAATTCTTCCAATCCATGAGCATGGAATATCTTTCCATCTTTTTATGTCTTCCTCAATGTCTTTTAAGAGTGATTTATAGTTTCTAGAATATAGGTCCTTTACGTCTCTGGTTAAGTTAATTCCAAGGTAACGTATGGTTTTTGGTGCTATTGTAAATGGGATGGATTCCCTAATTTCTCTTTCTTCGGTCTCGTTATTCGTGTATAGAAATGCAACTGATTTCTGAGCATTGATTTTGTATCCCGCCACGTTACTGAATTGCTCTATAACTTCTAATAGTTTGGGAGTGGCTTCTTTTGGGTTTTCCATATAGAGTATCATGTCATCTGCAAAGAGAGACATTTTGACTTCTTCTTTGCCAATTTGAATACCTTTGATCCCTTTTTGTCGTCTGATTGCTGTTGCAAGGACTTCTAGTACTATGTTGAATAATAGTGGCGAGAGTGGGCATCCTTGTCGAGTTCCTGATCTTAAGGGAAAGGCTTCCAGCTTTTCCCCATTGAGAATAATATTTGCAGTAGGCTTTTCATAGATGGCTTTTATGAGATTGAGAAATGTACCTTCTATTCCTACACTCTGAAGGGTTTTAATCAGGAAAGGATGCTGTATTTTGTCAAATGCTTTTTCGGCATCGATTGAGAGGATCATATGGTTCCTGAGTCTTTTCTTGTTGATATGATGTATCACGCTGATTGATTTGCGAATATTGAACCACGCTTGCATCCCAGGTATGAATCCCACTTGATCGTGATGGATAATCCTTTTAATGTACTGTTGGATTCTATTAGCAAGTATCTTGTTGAGGATTTTGGCGTCCATATTCATTAGGGAAATCGGTCTGTAATTCTCCTTTTTGAGGGGGTCTTTGCCTGGTTTGGGGATCAAGGTAATATTGGCCTCATAGAATGAGTTTGGTAGCTTTCCTTCTGTTTCTATTTTTTGAAATAGCTTTAGGAGAATAGGTATTATTTCTTCTTTGAATGTTTGGTAGAATTCCCCAGGAAAACCGTCCGGGCCTGGAGTTTTGTTATTTGGAAGGTTGTTTATCACTGACTCAATTTCTTCATAATTAATTGGCCTGTTTAAGGAATCAATTTCTTCCGGTTTCAATCTTGGTAGTTTATAGGTTTCCAGGAAGGATTCCATCTCTTCCAGATTGCTTAGTTTATTGGCATATAGCTGTTGATAAAAATTTCTAATAATCCTTCCAATTTCAATGGTGTTCGTCGTGACCTCTCCTTTTTCATTCATAATTTTAATAATCTGGGTCCTTTCTCTTTTCTTTTGGATAAGTCTTGCCAGTGGTCTGTCAATTTTATTGATTCTCTCAAAGAACCAGCTTCTAGTCCTGTTGATCTGCTCTACTGTACTTCTGGTTTCTGCTTGATTGATTTCAGCTCTAATTTTGGTCAACTGCTTCCTCGTGCGTGGATTAGGCCTGTCCCTCTGTTGCTGTTCCAGCTTCTTGAGGTGAGAATATAAAAACTGCATTTTAGATTTTTCTATTCTTTTGAGTGAGGCTTGGATGGCTATGTATTTCCCCCTTAGGACTGCCTTTGCAGTATCCCATAGGTTTTGGACTGTTGTATTTTCATTCTCATTGGTCTCCATAAATTGTTTAATTTGATTTTTGATTTCCTGGTTTATCGAGTCATTCCTGAGCAGGATGGTTCTTAGTCTCCAAGTGTTTGAGTTTCTTCCAAATTTTTCCTTGTGGTTGAGTTCCAATTTCAGAGCGTTGTGGTCTGAGAATATGCAGGGGATAATTTCAATCTTTTGGTATCGGTTGAGACCTGTTTTGTGTCCCAGAACATGGTCTATTCTTGAGAATGTTCCATGGGCATTAGAATAGAATGAGTATTCTTTGGTTCTGGGGTGTAGTGTTCTATATATATCTATGAGGTCCAACTCGTCGAGTATGGCATTCAAAGCCTTTGATTCTTTGCTTAGTTTTTGCCAGGGTGTTCTGTCTATTTCTGAGAGTGGAGTGTTGAGGTCCCCTACTATTAATGTATTTTTATTTATATGTCTCTTTATTCTGGTTAAGAGTTGGCTTGTGTATCTTGCTGCTCCCCTGTTGGGGGCATATATATTTATAATTGTCATATCCACTTGTTGAATACTTCCCTTAAGAATAATATAGTGCCCTTCTGCATCTCTAACTATAGTCTGTAGTTTAAAATCCAATTTATCTGATATGAGAATTGCTACCCCAGCTTTCTTTTGAGGTCCATTTGCGTGAAAGATGGTACTCCATCCCCTTACTCTCAGTCTGAATGCATCTTTGGGTTCGAAATGAGTCTCTTGTAGACAGCAAATGGATGGGTCATTTCTTTTTATCCAATCTGCAACCCTGTGGCGTTTTATGGGATGGTTCAAACCATTTACATTAAGACTGATTACTGAGAGATATGATTTTAATGTTGCCATGTTGCCAGTAAAGTCTTTGTTTGTATTGGCTGTGACTTTCTGTTCTGTATCACTCTTGGGGCCTTTTTACTTTTATAGAACCCCCCGTAATATCTCCTGTAGGGCTGGTTTCGTGGTTACAAAATTGGTTAGTGACTGGCGATTCTGAAATGTCTTTATTTCTCCATCAATTCTGAATGACAGCCTTGCTGGATAAAGGATCCTTGGCTGCATGTTTTTCTCTGAAAGAGCTTTAAATATGCTCCCCCAACCCTTTCTCTCATTCCAGGTCTGTGTAGACAGGTCTGACGTAATTCTGATGCCTTTGCCTTGGTACGTGAGAAATTTCTTTGCCCTGGCCGCTTTCAATACTGTATCCTTGCATCTAATATTTGCGAATTGCACTATGACGTGACGTGGCGTAGGTTTGTCGTGGTTGAGCTTGGGAGGGGTCCTCTCTGCCTCTTGGACACAAATGTTTGTTTCCCTTGCTAGATTAGGGAAGTTTTCAGCTACAATTTGTTCAAATATCTCTTGTAGACCTCTGTTTTTCTCCACCCCCTCAGGGATGCCGATGAGTCTAACATTGGATCGTTTCATTGAGTCAGTAATCTCCCGTAACCTACATTCGTGGGCGTGGATTTTTTTAAGACCATCTTCTATTTTCATTTTTTCCTCTATTAACCCATCCTCCAATTCACTAACCCGTTCCTCTGCTTCTGTGACCCTGGCCGTCAGAGCCTCTAGTTTTGCCTGCATTTGGCTCATAGAATTTTTAATTTCTGTCAGATTCGCTCTCATTTCTGTCCTTAGGGATTCTATATTCTCAGTAACCTTTTCGTTAATAGTTTTTTTCAATTCTACTCATCATTTTGACCATCGTTACTCTGAATTCCATTTCTGATACTTTGGTTACATCCATATCCATTATTTCTGTGGCAGAGGCCACAGACTCACTTTCTTTTCTTTGCTGGGCGGGGGGGCGCTTCTCCTTCTTGTCATTCTGATGAGGAGAGGTTGCGGAGTTGTCCAGAGCCCAAATTATTGACTGGGTCCCAGGCCATGCCCCTTGTTTTATACAGATCTTAGGGATGTGGGCTTCTTCTTTAAAGATTTTATTTATTTATTTATCTGAGAGAGAGAGAGACAGACAGTCAGCAAGAACGGGAACAGAAGCAGGGGAGTGGGAGAGAAAGAAGCAGGCTCCCAGCGGAGGAGCCCGATGAGGGACTCCTTTCCGGAACGCCGGGATCACGCCCTAAGCCAAAGACAGGTGCTCAATGACTGCGCCACCCAGGCGCTGGGGTTGTGGGCTTCTTGATTTTTCAGCCTGCCTTCTGTGTGCTGGGGGAGGGGCCTGCCGCGCTGATACTCAGGCAACCCTGTTTGGGTAGAGTCTCCGCGTCCCCTGCGAGGGGGGATGGGGACGGGCACACTGTGAGCCGGTATTTCCAGGCTTTTGTTCTCTGGCGGCTTTCCCTGGTGGTTTGCTGTGCCTCTTCTGAGAGTCAGAGCAGCAGCAGCCGAATTTCAGCCTCTGTCACAGAACAGAGGGATTGCGGCCCGTTCCCCACTGATGTTCTGGCCACTTTAACTCTGTTACTGTTGGTGCTGCTCAACCCTGCAGCGTCTTGGGATGTACGCCCCACACCAGGCATCCCAGCCCTCACTTCCAGGGCCGGCGCGTCTCTGTCCTTTGTGTTTCTAACGCCGCCAGCCGCTAGCCGCCAGCCACCCCGTGCGCTCCGGAAGCTTCCGGTCTCAGTCTGGATCCAGTGACCGCACCGGGATTCCGGTGTTCCGCGAGATGCCTGGTGGCGCGCGCACCCGGCTCATGGTCTCAGTCTGCTGTTTTGCGGGTGCCGTCCGTGAGCCCTGCCCGCTCTCCCGTGCAAGTGGCTACTGCTTCCCGGCGTCCGAACGCAGCGGCTCCCTCCCCCTTCCGTTTATCTTCCGATATCTGTGCATGGTTTCATGGCTCCCCGCTTCGTACCTCAATACTCAGCGCTGGAGATGTTCATTTGTAGAAATCCAGATGCATCTTCCTGCGTCTCGGGCTGGTTCCGTGGTTGTTTAGGCTGGTCTGGTACCTATCCAGCTCGACTCGGGGAACTGGCTGAAAAAGATGTCTCCTACTCCTACGCCATCTTAACTCCTCATGGTACTACACTGTTTTGATTATTACTCTTCTTCATAGTAAGTTTTGAAATCAGAAAGTGAGAGTCATCCAACATTTGTTCTTTATTGCCAAAATTATTTTGGATATTCTGAGTCCCTTGCACTTACACATGAATTTTAGAGTCAGCTTGTTGATTTCTACAAAGACGCCAGCTGGGATTCTGGTAAAGATTGCACTGAGGGGCACCTGGGTGGCTCAGTTGGTTAAGCATCTGACTTTGGCTCAGTCATGATCTCAGGGTCCTGGGATGGAGCCCCATGTCAGGCTCTGTGCTCAGCCAGGAGTCTGCTTCTCCCTCTCCCTCTGCTCCTAACCCCACACATCCTCTCTCTCTGTCTCTCCCTCTCCCTCTCAAAAAATAAATAAAATCTTTCTTAAAAAGATTGCATTGAATTTGTAGATTAATTTGTATACATTGCCCTCTTAACAATATTAAACCTTATGACCCATAAAACTGGGATGTTTTCCTCATTTATTTAGTTCTTCTTTGATTTCTTTCAGCAACATTTTGTAGTTTTCAGAATATAAATTTTGCACTTTGGGCTTAGCTTATTCCTAAATATTTTATTTTTTATGCTATTATAAGTCTAATTATTTTTTACATTTTGGGATTGTTCATTACAACTAATTTCTGTACACTGGTCTTGTATCCTGCAGCCTTACTGAACTTGATTATTAATGCTACTACTAATTTTTAGCAGATTTCCTATAGTTTTCTTTATTATAATCATTTTTATTATATTATGTTAGTCACCATACAGTACATCCCTTGTTTTTTTTTTTAATTTTATTTTTTATTTATTCGACAGAGATACAGACAGCCAGTGAGAGAGGGAACACAAGCAGGGGGAGTGGGAGAGGAAGAAGCAGGCTCATAGCGGAGGAGCCTGATGTGGGGCTCGATCCCATAACACTGGGATCACACCCTGAGCCGAAGGCAGACGCTTAACTGCTGTGCCACCCAGGCGTCCCTCTTGTTTTTGATGTAAAGTTCGATGATTTATCAGTTGTGTATAACACCCAGTGCACCATGCCATATGTGCCCTCCTTACTACCCATCACTGGTCTATCCTATTTCCCCACCCCCCTCCCCTCTGAAGCCCTCAGTTTGTTTCTCAGAGTCCATAGTCTCGCATGCTTCATTCCCCATCTGATTAGCCCCCTTTTCTTTATCCCTTTCTTCTCCTACCAATCTTCCTAGCTCTTATGTTCCATAGATGACAGAAACCATTTGATAATTGTCTTTCTCTGCTTGACTTATTTCACTTAGCATTATCTCCTCCAGTGCCGTCCATGTTGCAGCGAATGTTGAGAAATCGTTCTTTTTGATGGCTGAGTAATATTCCATTGTATATATGGATCACATCTTCTTAATCCAATCATCTGTTGAAGGGCATCAGGGCTCCTTCCACGATTTAGGTATTGTGGACAATGCTGCTATGAACATTGGGGTGCATACGGCCCTTCACTTCACTATGTCTGTATCTTTGGGGTAAACTGCCAGTAGTGCAATTGCTGGATCATAGGGTAGCTCAATTTTTAACTTTTAAAGGGACCTCCACACTGTTTTCCAGAGTGGCTGTACCAACTTGCATTCCCACCAACAATGTAGGAGGGATCCCCTTTCTCTACATCCTCTCCAACAATTGTTGTTTCTTGCCTTGTCAATTTTTGCCATTCTAACTGGCGTACGGTGGTATCTCAGTGTGGTTTTGATTTGAATTTCCCTGATGGCTAATGATTTTGAACATTTTTTCATGTGTCTGTTAGGCATTTGTATGTCTTCATTGGAAAAATGTCTGTTCATGTCTTCTGCCCATTTTATGATTTATTTGTTTCTTGTGTATTGCGTTTGAGGAGTGCTTTGTAGATCTTGGATACCAGTCTTTTATCTGTAGCATCATTTGCAAATATATTCTCCCATTCTGTGGGCTGCCTCTTCATTTTTTTGACTGTTTCCTTGGCTGTGCAGAAGCTTTTGATCTTGGTGAAGTCCCACGAGTTCATTTTATCTTTTGTTTCTCTTGCCGTTGGAGATGTGTCATGAAAAAAGTTGCTGTGGCCGATGTCAAAGAGGTTGCTGCCAATGTTATCCTCTAGGATTTTGATGGATTCCTGTCTCACATCGAGGTCTTTCATCCATTTGGAGTTTATCTTTGTGTATGGTGTGAGAGAGTCGTCAAGTTTCATTCTTTTGCATGTAGCTGTCCAATTTTCCCAGCACCATTTATTGAAGTGACTGTCTTTAATCCACTGGATGTATTTTCCTGCTTTATCAAAGATCAGTTGCCCAAAGAGCCAAGGGTCCATTTCTGGGTTCTCTATTCTGTTCCATTGGTCTATGTGTCTGTTTTTGTGCCAGTACCATGCTGTCTTGGTGATCACAGCTTTATACTACAACTTGAAATCCAGCATTGTGATGCCCCCAGCTTCGTTTTTCCTTTTCAACAGTTCCTTGGCGATTCGGGGCCTTTTCTGGTTCCACACAAATTTAAGGACTGTTTGTTCCATTTCTTTGAAAAATGTCATTGGTGTTTTGATCGGGATAGCATTGAAAGTATAGATTGCTCTGGGTAGCATGGACATTTTAACTATGCTAATTCTTCCCGATCCATGAGCATGGAATATTTTTCCATCTTTTTGTGTCTTCTTCGATGTCTTTCAAGAGTGATTTGTAGTTTCTAGAATATAGATCCTTTATGTCTCCGGTTCAGTTAATTCCAAGATAATGTATGATTTCCTGTAGTTTTCAATGTACAGGATTTGCTGTCTGAAAATAAATGATTGCTTTTCTTCTTCTTCCCAATCTAGGTACTTTTTAGTTTGTTTTCTTGTGTAATTGCCCTCACTAGAACCTCCAACACACTATTGAAGAGACATGCTGAAAGCAGACATCTTTGTGTTTTTCCTGATCTTAAGGGGATAGCATCCAGTCTTTTACCATGAAGTATGATTTTAGCTGTGGGCTTTTCACAGATGTCCTTAATCAGGTCGAAGAAAGTGTCTTCTATTCCTAGTCCATTGAATGTATGCAGTATGAAGTGATGCTGGATTTTGTCAAAAGTTTTACTGTGTTTATTTAGATGATCATGAATTTTTTAAAATTTCTACTAACAAGCTGTATTACATTAGTTAATTTTTGAATGTTAAACCATTGTTAATGGCATGTAATGTTGTTAATGACATGTAATGCTTTCTATATGGTGCGGCCTTAAATTTGCTAGTATTTGTGGAGAAGTTTTTGCATTTTCTTCATCAGAAAACTCTCTGTAGTTTTTCTTACCTCTGATATCGTTGTCTACGTTTGGTATCAGGGTAATACTGGCTTCATATAATTGAGCCAGAAAGTGTTATCTCCTATTCTATTTTTTAGGAGTTTTGTGAAGAATTGGTAATAGTTCACCTCTCAAAGTTTGGTAGAATTCATCAGTGAAGCCATCTGGGCCTGGACTTTCCTTTGTGAGTTGTACTTTTATTACAAATCTACATCTTTACTTATTTTTGGTCTGTTAAGATAGTCCATTCTCTCTCTCTCTCTCTCTCTCTCTCTTAGTTTTGAAAGTTCCTTTAATTCCAGTGTAGCTTTATCTCCTTTATCTATTTCACCCATCTCCCAACCCACCTCCCCTCTGGCAACCACCAGTTTATTTATTTTTTACCAGATTCTTCTTTGTATTTACGAGTCTATTTTTGTTTGTTTCTCTTTTTTTTCTTTGTTTGTTTCTTAAATTCCAAATATAAATGAAACCACATGGTATTTGTCCTTCTCTGACTGACTTATTTTACTTAATGTTATACCCTCTAGGCCCATATGCACTGTCCCAGGTGACAAGATCTCATCCATTTTTATTATATATATATATATATATATATATACACACACACACATATATGTTTATATTATATGTTTTTATTTTTACATATTTTATATTATATGAGATATATATATAAATTATAACATATATATGACATATATGTGATATATCACTTATATATCATATCTTCTTTACCCATTCATCTATCAAGGTACACTGAGTTGTTTCCATATCTTTGCCATCATAAGCAATGTTGCAATAATCATGGGGTGCCTATATCGTTTCAAATAGTGTTTTCATTTTCTCTGGGTAAATACCCTGTAGTAGAATTACTAGATCATAGGGTAATTCTATTTTCAATTGTTTGAGAAGACTCCATATTGCTTTCCACAGTGGCTGCACCAGTTTGCATTCTTACCAAGAGTGAGTGACAGTTCCATTTTCTCTACATCACTGCCAACTCTTGTTGTCTCTTATTTTTTAGATTTCAGACATTTTGACAGGTGTAAGGTGCTATCTCATTCTGATTTTAATTTGCATGTCCCTGATGTTTAGTGGTGTTGAGCATCTTTTCATGCATCTGTTGGCCATCTGTATGTCTTTGGAAAAATGCCCATTCAAGTTCTCTGCCGAATTTCTAATGGAATTGTTTGATTTCTTGGTGATGAGTTATATAAGTTGTTTATATATTTTGGCTCTTAACCCCTTATCAGATACATCATTTGCAAATATCTTTTTCCATTGAGAAGGTTGCCTTTTAGTTAGTGTACTCTCAATAATTTAATTTTGTCTTTGCTTCCCTTGCCCAAGGGGACATATCTAGAAAAAAATATATATTTCTATGGTTGATGTCAAAGAAGTTACTGCCTATGTTTCCTTCTAGGATTTTTATCATTTCAGGTCTCATATGTAAGTCTTTAATCCCGTTTCAGTTTATTTTTGTGTATGGTGTAAGAAAGTGGTCCAGTTTTATTCTTTTGCATGTAGATGTTCAGTTTTCCCAACAACATTGACTGAAGATACTGTCTTTTTCAGATTGTATGTTCTTGCCTCCTTTATCATAGATTCATTGACCACAAAAGCATGGATTCATTTCTTAACTCTCTATTCTGTTCCACTGATATGTGTGTCTATTTTTGTGCCAGTACCATACTGTTTTGATTACTACAACTTGGTAGTATACCTTGAAATCTGGGATTGTGATGCCTCCAGCTTTGTTCTTCTCTTTAAAAATTGCTTTGCCTATTCAGGGTCATTTGTGGTTCCATACAAATTTTAGTATCATTTGTTCTAATCCTGTGAAAAATGTTCTTTATATTTTGATAAGGATTGCATTGGATCTGTAGATTGCTTTGAGTAGTATGGGCATTTTAACAATATTGTTTCTTCTAATCAATGAGCATGGAATATCTTTCCATTTGTTTGTGTCATCTTCACTTTCTTTCATTAATACTCTATAGTTTTCAGAGTACAGATATCTCGCCTCCCTGGTTAAGTTTATTTCTAGGCATTTAGTTCTTTTTGGTGCAATTGTCAATGCGTTTGTTTTCCTAATATCGTTTTCTGATACTCTATTATGAGTGTATAGAAATGCAACTGATTTCTGTATGTTAACTTTGTATCCTATGACTTTACAGAATTCATTTATCAGTTGTAGTGTTTTGATGCAGTCTTTAGGGTTTTCCATATATACTATTTTGTCACCTGCAGATAGTGAAAGTTTTACTTCTTCTTTACCAATTTGGATGTCTTTTATTTCTTTCTCTTGTCTGATTGCTGTGACTAGGGATTCCAGTATCATGTTGAATAAAAGTGATGAGAGTGGACATTCCTCTGTTTCTGAATTTAGCAGGGGGGAACTCACTTTTTCACCACTGAGTGTGATGCTGGCTGTGAGTTTTTCATATATGGCCTTTATTATGTCAAGGTATATTCCCTCTAACCCTACTTGTTGATAGTTGTTATCATGAATGGATGTTGCACTTTGTCAAATGCTCTTTCTGTATCTATTGAGATGATCCCATGGTTTTTACCCTTTCTCTTGTTAATGTGATATATCATGTTGATTGATTTGTGAATATTGAACCGCCCTTGCATCCTTGGAATAAATCTCACTTTGTCATAGTGAATGATTTTTTTTAAATGTATTGTTGGATTTGGTTTCATAATATTTTCTTGGGGATTTCTGAATCTACGTTCATCAGAGACAATGGTCTGTATTTTTTTGGTAGTGTCTTTTTCTGGTCTTGTCATCAGGGTAACGTTGGCTTCATAGAATAAGCTTGGAAGTTTTCCTTCCTATTCTATAGTTTTTGGAATAGTTTGTGAATAGGTATTACCTCTTCTTTGCATGTTTGGCAAAAGTCACCTGTGAAGTCATCCAGTCCTGGGCATTTGTTTCTTTGGAGTTTTTTGGTTGCTGATTCAATTTCATTGCTATTGACCGGCCTGTTCAATTTTTTTTTAAATTTCTTCCTGATTCAGTTTGGGAAGTTTACATGCTTCTTAGAATTTATTTATTTTTTGTAGGTTATCCAATTTGTTGGCATATAATTTGTTATAATATCCTCATAATCCTTTGTATTTCTGTGGTGTCAGGTGCTATTTCTCTCCTTCATCTCTGATTTTATTTATTGGAAACATCATTCTTTTTCTTTTCTTCATGATGGGTCTTGCTCAAGGTTTATTAATTTTGTTGATCTTTTCAAAGATCGAGCTTCTGGTTTTGTTGACCTGTTCTGTTTGTTTGTTTGTTTGTTTGTTTTATTTTTAACCTCTCTATATCATTTATTGCTGATCTAATCCTTGTTATTATTTTTCCTTCTACTGGCTTTGGAATGTGTTTGTTCTTCTTTTACTAGCTCTTTTAGGTTTAAGGTTAGGTTTCTTATTTGAGATTTTTCTTGCTTCTTGAGGTAGGCTTGTATTCCTATAATCTTCCCTTTGAACAGTTGTGTTGAATCTGAAAGAATTTGGACCATTGTGTTTTCATTTTCATTTGAGTCCATGTTTTGTTTTTTGCCATGTATACATGTTTTATTATTATTATTATTACTATTACTATTATTATTGTTCTGTGTGTAAACATTGACTGAGGGCAAGAACTGTGTGTTTTTGTTTTGTTTTTGTTTTTTTTAATTAACATATAGTTTATTATTAGTTTCAGAGGTAGAGTTCAGTGATTCATCAGTTGTATATACCGCCCAGTGTTCATTACATCACATGCCAGTTACCCCTTCCTCCCACCCACCCTCCCCTCCAGAAACCCTCAGTTTGTTTCCTATGGTTAAGAGTCTCTTAGGTTTGTCTCCTCTCTGATTTTGTCTTGTGTTATTTTTCCCTCCCTGATTGACTGATCGTTTATTTTTAACATGTTATTTAGCCTCCCTTATATTTGTGTTTTTTTCCATATTTTCTCTTGCAATTGATTCTAGTTTCATAGCATTGTGGTCAGAAAATATGCATGATATGAGTTAAATCTTTCTGAATGCCTTCAGACTTGTTTTGTGGCCTGACAGGTGATCTACTCTGGAATACACTCTGTGCATGCTTGAAAACAATGTGGGATTTTGCTGTTTTGGGATGGAATGTTCTGAATATATCTGTTAGGTCCCTCTGGTCAAATGTGTCATTCAGAGCCACCATGTCCTTTGTTGATTTTGTGCCTGAATGATCCATCCACTGATGTAAGTGAGGTGATAAACTCCCTTATTATTATCGTATTACTATCATTTTCTTTTTTATGTCTTTTAATAGTTGCTTTATGTATTTAGGTGCTCCCATGCTGGGTGCATACATATTTACAATTGTTCTATCCTCTTGTTGGATTGTTCCCCTTATCATTATGTAGGGTCCTTCTTTGTCTCTTCTTGCAGTCTTTGTTTTAAAAATCTATTTCATCTGTAAAAGTATTGCTATCCCAGTTTCTTTTCCCTTCCATTTTTATATTTTCCCCTTCACTTTCAATATGCATGTGTCTTTGAATCTCAAGTGAGTCTCTTGTAGGCAGCATGTAGATGGGTTTTGCTCTTCTATCCATTCAGTCACTTCATGTCTTTTGATTGGAGGGTTTTGTTCATTTACATTCAAATTAATTATTGATAAGTATGTACTTATCACAAGTTTGCTACATGTTTTATGGTTCTTTCTGTAATATTTCTCTGTTCCTTTCTTCTTTCCCTCTATTCTCTTGTGATTTGATGGCTTCCTTTAGTGATAGGCTTGGATTACTTTATCTCCTTTTTGGTATGTCTATTATAGGTTTTTGATTTGTGGTTACCATGAGTCTCATATATCACATCTTATTCATATAGGAGTCTATATTAAGTTTGAACTCATTCTAATTGCACTAAATTTGTACTCCACCCCACACGTTTTATGTTTATGATGTCACACTTTAAAACCTTTGTGAATCCCGGGACTGATTTTTTTAAAGATTTTATATATTTATTGAGAGAAAAAGAGAGAGGAGAGAACACCCACAAGCCAGGGGAGTGGCAGAGGCAGAGGAAGAGAAAGAATCTCAAGCCGACTCCATGCTGAGTGTGGAGCGTGATACAGGGCTCAATCCCACAACGCTGAGATCATGATCTGAGTTGAAATCAAGAGTCCGATGCTTAAACAACTGAGCGCCCAGGTGTCTCACCTAGCCTGACTTTATTAGATATAATTACTTTTTCTGTTTTTGTGCTTTAACTTCCACACTGGTCTTAGTGACTCATCCACTACTTTTATTACGCTTGTGTTGACCTGTGAAAATTTTTCCTTTCATCATTTTTTTACTTTTGACTATGGCCTCTTCTCTCCATTCAAATAACTCTCTTTAATGTTTCTTCTAAGGCTGGTTTAGTGGTGATGAACTCCTTTAACTTTTGTTTGTCTGGGAAACTCATCATCTCTCCTTTCATTCTGAGTGATAGCCTTACTGGGTAGAGTATTCTTGGTTGCAGGTCCCCCCCCCCACCCACTCACCCTTTAGCACTTTGAATATATCATGCCACTCCCTTCTCACTTGGAAAATCTCTGCTGAAAAATCAACTGATAACTTTATGAGCTTTCCCTTGTATGCAACTGCTCTCTTTTCTCTTGCTGCTTTTAAAATTCTCTTTATCATTATTTTTGCCATGTTAATTATTATGTGTATTGGTATGGACCTCCTAGGGTTGATTTTGCTGGGGCTCTCTGTGCCTCTTGGATCTGGATGCTTGTTTCCTTCCCCAGACTAGGGAAGTTTTCAGCTATTATTTCTTCAAATAAATTTTCTGCCTTTTTTCCCCCCTCTCTCTTCTCCTGGGATCCCTATACTGTGAATATTATTACTCTTGAGGATATGGCTGAGTTCTTTAAACCTATTCTCATTTCTTATTATTCTCTTTTTATTTTCCTATCCAGCTTGGTTGCCTTCTATTACTCTGTCTTCCAGCTCACTGATCCATTCCTCTGCCTCCTCTAACATGTTATTGATTCTTTCTAGTGTAATTTTAATTCCAGCTATTGAATACTTCAACTCTGATTGTTTTAATTCCTTATCTCTTTCCTTGTTGAAGGTCTCACTGATATCCTCCACTCTTTTCTCAAACCCAGGGAGTATCTTTATGACCATTACCATCATTTGAATTCTTTATTGCTTATCTCCATTTCATTTAACTCTTTTTTTCTGTGGTGTTATTTTGTTCTTTCATTTGGGACACATTTTGTTTTGTCATTTTACCTAACTCTCTGTGTTTGTTTCTATGTATTGGAAAGTTAGTTACATCTCTTGATATTGAAAGTAGTGGCCTTATGAAGAAAAGGTCTTGTGCTGTCCTGTAGTGCAATGTCCCCTGTTCACCAGAACCAGGTGCTTCAGGGGTGTCTCTTACATGAGTCATGTGTGCACCGCTAGTGTGGCTAAGCCTCGTTTGCCTTCATTCCACTTTGCCTGTCATGGGCCTGGTTTGGTCTTTGTGATCATAAGGGACCTGTCTGGAGCCATTTTGGGCTTGTAGTTAGGCAGTGTGAGTGGTCAGACCAGATGCCTGTCTTCAGCCCATTTGCTGGGGCTCCAGTCACACTGAAATGCAGATTCCTCTCCATTCCTTGTCTTCTGAGAGACTTTTGTTGGTGGCTTGGGCCAGCATGTAGACCAGATACCTACCTTCAATTCATCTTCCCTGTTCCAGTGACCACAGATTGCAGGGGTCTCTCCCTGTGTTTCCCCTGAGAGATTTTTGTTGGTGGGTGGAGCCAGCAGTCAGGTCAGATGCCTACCTTCAGTCACTCTGCTGGGTTGCACCACATAGATCAGCAGGGTACCAGTTATAAGATTCCCTCTAGTGTATTTTTAATTTCAGTTATAAGATTCAGTTATAAGATTCAGTTGCCGGGACTGCACTCAAACTGGTGTGTGTGTGGTTCTCTTCTGTCCCTTGGACAAAGGTCACTTTGGAGTGGTGCTGGTCACTGCCAGGGCTGCTTGCAGGATGAGATGTGGCAGGAGCCACTTTGGGGGGACTTCTACTGAGTGGGGCAGGTTGGATGGAATGGATCCCCAGGAGGGCACAGAGGTGGTGCGTGAGGTGTTAGCAAGATAGGTGGAGAGCATTCATGCTGGTTCCCAAAAGTGTCCAGCTATCTAAGTTGAGGGGTCGTGGGAGAATTGGTACCCTACAACTCTTTTGTTCTTGGAGAATTTTCTTAAAAACCCCTTGTCCTGGGGGGCGCCTGGGCGTGGGCGCAGTCGGTTAGGCATCCAACTCTTGGTTTTGGCTCAGGTCATGATCTCAGAGTCATGAGATTGAGCTCCACATGGGGTCTGTGCTCATCATAGAGTCTGCTTGATTGTCTCTCTCCCTCTCCCTCTGCTCCTTCAGCCCGTGCACTCTCTCTCTCTCTCTCTCTCTCAAATAAATAAATAAATTTTAAAAACCTCTCGCTGGACACCTGGGCTGCTCAGTTGGGTAAGCACCTGACTTCAGTTTGGGTCATGATCTCAGGGTCCTGGGATCAAGTCCAACATGGAGTTCCTTGCTCAGCAGGGAGCCTGCTTCTCCCTTTGCCTGCCACTCCCCCTGCTTGTGCTCTCTCTCTCTTTGTCTCTCTCTCTCTCACGCACAGACACACACCCAAATAAATAAATAAATAAAACCCTTTTAAAAATCTCTTTCCCTACAGTACATGTTCAGGGATCAGTAAATAAATCTCCTTCATGTTTACCCTAGGAACGTTTCAAACTGCTGCTTCTATGCTGTATCTCATCAAGATTGTGTATTATGTTTTCTCTTTATGGGCAGGGACTCAGTTTTCTATTGCCCTTTGGCTCTCCTAAAGCTAAACCTTCTGATTTTTATAGTACTCGGAGTTAAGCTTCACTTGGTTTAAAAAAACAAAAATGAAAACAAACCTTGCAATGTTAAACACCTCTGGTTTTCAAAGCCAAATGCCATGGGGACTCATTTTAGTGCAGGTCCCCTATGTCTGGGGCACCTGGTGTCAGGTCTGCCCCTCACCATTCTCTGTGCTTGTGGTGCTCCTCTCATTTATGGTTAGCCTCACCAAGAGATTGGCTCCCAACAGTATCCCCACCCCTCTTACCCTTTTCTATGTGTCCTCCTCTCTATGATTTACTGTGGAAAGTCTGTTCTGGCAGTTTTTGGTTTGTGCTCTGCATTATTTGCAATTCTGTGGCTGTTATCTATGTGTGTCTGTGAAACGAGGTGAGCTAAGATCCTCTTACTTTTCCATCTTCACAGAAGAGTCAACGTAGGTATTTCATTTCTTTTTCCTTTTTTTTCCAAACTAGTTATTTCTATCTTCTTTTTTTTTTATAAGGGGAAAGAACAAATGTTTGTCATTTTTTCAGAAGCCCTCTGGGAAATCTCAAAGATAGTTGTAAGTGTAAAATATATCCTGATTTTTTTTTCTAAATGTACGATAGACTCATGGGAAGGTAAAATCAAAATAGGCACCAGCATATAATTGATTATTTAATTAAATAGGATCATGTTTACTTGGGAAACAGCGTTTTACTACCTATTTAACCAAAGTGACCATAAACTATTTTAAAATAGTTTCAAAAACATAGAAGAAAGTAAAATGGCTGAAGAAACTGAAACCGTGCCCCATGGGATTAATGAGGTTGAAACTAGCAGAAAATTTGCAGCTTGATTTTCAGAAATCTGTTCCCCCAATCAGCCATTGTGCCTTTTCAGGCCCCATTAACAAACCCAATAACTGCTTCTGCAGAAGCCTGGACTCATGGTCAACTGATATGGTTTCAGCCTATGAACAAGCCAGGCCCTGCATTCCTTACCCGAGATAATGATCCCAAGGCCCCAACCAGTTTATACTAGTTCTCAGAGCATGCCCATAGACCATTTTCCTTGCCATAAGATAACTTCCTGATGTCAGGGGCTGAATTTTGCCTCATTCTGATGTTGTCCCCCCCAGTGTAAGTGGAGGGTGTATGTTACGTATATGTTTGCTCAGGGTGCATGCTCCATCTTTCCTCATGAATGGTCATAAGTTTCCCTGCCCTGTCCATCAATTTGTATGCAATCTCAACACTTATGATTATAGAAAAACTTGTTCTCTCCCCCTTCCAGGAGGCATATTTGAGACTTTGCCTCCTGTTTCATCATCTCGCTGCCTTTTGAATAAGCCCTTTCCTTGCTGCCAATCTGACATCTCAGTGATTGGCTTTGCTGTTCATCAGGCAGTTGGACTTGGAGTTCGTTACAAATTTGGCCAGACGCTCTTTGTCTATGGTTCATCATCTCCCCACCCCCCGCCAGCTGTGGGAGTCCAATGGTGAGTTCTTGCAGCAACGAAACAGGTTTTTTTTTGTTTGTTTGTTTTTGTTGTTTGGTTTGGGCTGGGTATAATAACCTCTTTGAGTTGACAGATTCAAAAGTAGGGTAAGTTGTTCAAGAGTGTACAACCAGCAACTCCCTTCCTCTATATGTGGGCTTTTCCTTGGGGAAAGCCATTTTGTTTTCCTGTCTTGGGTGCCTTGTTGGAGAGACATATAGTTGTTGGACTTTTACCTGATTTGTTTGTTAACCAGTTCATCCACATTTGGTTTGTTTGTAGCTGCAGTTTTTGGTAACTTAGGTTTGGTTTGGACAGATGTCTTCTTTTGTGAATACTCATGTGCAATGGCACATGAGCTTATTTCTTCCTCATGTTTGGTTTGGCTCTCTTAGATTTCTTTCTCACATATGGTTACCGCCAAATAGGGGGTTTTGATTAGGCTCTCTTAGCTTGTCTGGGTGGCTGTTTTCTTCTGTTGCTGAAACTCCAACTTTTGGGCAGAAATGTAAAAGTAAGAAGCCATGTGGTTCAGTTGGTGAAACCCCTGGCTTTGGGGGAGAAACCAATGCTCATTTGGTTTGTCTGTTGTTGCAGCTTTTGGTATATTTGGTTAAAAACTGTCATGTTCTATTTGGAAAATGGGAAACGACTGATTAACAGATCCACATAGTATAATGCTATCTTGAAATTAGATTTGTTTTATAAAGGGGAGATATTTAGAAATTGGACCTTTAATGTCCTCTCCACAAATGTTAATGAAATAGAGGTTAGATTTTGTGTGCATCTTGTTTGTATATATGTATCCATATGTGTTATAAATGTGAGATAGTTTCTCTAACTCTGGATGGTATTGCTAGAATTAACTTGTAAAAGAGCTGTATTTAATTGCTTTAATGACAAGCACTTGTAAAATTTGGGCATGCTGAAACTCAGAAAGGCAGAAACTAACGCAAATGCTTTTCAAGGGATAATATTTGGTGGATTAAAATTCAAGGTTTCTGCTTCAATTTAAATAGACGTGTCTTTAGAGTTATCAGCGTCAAATATAAAACTTTTATTCCACCAAGTTTTACTGATGGCCGAATAAGCTCATGCTATCTCTGTTGCAATTTATCAGCAAAGATGACTTAAAATGATGGTTGATTCTGTCTCCTAAAATTTTCATGGGTGATTATTAAGAGCAAGTAGGTTGAATAAATAAATGTTTATAGGTAAACTTCTAAATAGCTTTCCAATCTTTGGTAACCTAGAATTGTGAAGATTTGTTAGGTTAAATGATAAATTGCATTGAATTCTTCGGACATCTAAGTCTTTTTCAAATAAAATAAAATATAATACAGAAACATTAATTTCTGAACACAGGTTTGTCTGCTTTTGTCATATTACAGAGAAGCTTAAGATACATGGGTCTATTAGTAAACATTTCTATGCTTTATTTAAAAGTTGTGTTATGAAAAAGTACATTTCTAGAAATTATGAAGTACATTCATAAACTTGCCATTCTAAAGAATTATGGTGTAATAGTTCACAATTGGTTACTACTTAGTTTTCATTGGACACTGAATTTCTAGGAGTTAAAATTCTAATAAAGGCAATTGATTCTGTCGGAAATGATCATGAAAGCAACTCTGTATGTAGAGAAAGTCAGAAACGTGTTTTTGGTAAGAAAGGTACGAGGAATGAGAATATGATTTTGTTGAGGGGAACTAATTTTGTCCTAAAATGAAACTTTGTTTAGGGAGGGGAGGTGTTATACACAAACAATGAATCATAGAACTAATGAAGTACTGTATGGTGACTAGCATAGCATAATAAAACAAAGTAAAATAAATAACTACCTAGTATCAAAAAAATAGAGAGGGAATGGTTAGGACAAAGTCTAAATGAAGAAAAAAAGTTGTACCTTTGTTCATTTGTTTTAAATTCAGAAGGTTTGTGAAGGGAAATTTTTGGAAAAGAATTTTACGTGTGCTCAGGGCTGACTGAAATTGAAAGGAATGAATTTTAAAAATATAAGATGCTATTGGTATAAGATTGGAATTTGTTTTTTCTCTCTATTATGATGACAGTTGCCTTTGATTATTGGTCTACTTTTAATAAGAAATCATAAACCAACATTTTTCCTCATCCTGAAAGTTATCTGCCTTGAAAAACAATTTTTCTATGTTTTGTTTTTATCAGGTCTTTGATTACTTAAGGAAACTTAATGTTCTCAATATTAAGGGAGTTAAGTGTGGCTAACAGCTATGCAATCCTCTGTATTTGCTTTCCAATCTCTTGTTGCCACCTTGGCTAAATATATAATTAAATATTAAGGCATATAATGATCTATAATCCCATTTAAACATACGTTTTAAACCTTCTTATATTTTAAACCAACTTGCCATAACTCCAATTTTTAAATAAAGTCTTTTTGACTAATTAGACATGTTTAATCGGTATGTTAAATTACATGGTAAGCCTTGTGAAACAGAAGATGGTAAACCTTCTTAGGTTATATTGTGTGGGTAAATGCTATTATTGTTCCAGAAATTTTATGAAATTCCTAAAGTTTTGATATGTCCTGGTATAATGTCATCACTTGAAATTCTAATTTTTGAAATGTTGAGGGTCACAGAAATAACTGAATTTCCTTGTCAACTGCAGTACAATGAACTCTCATCATTTCTTTAACCATGTCCATTTATGAGTTGTTTTTTGTGTGTGTCATTTACAGTTACCATTTTGATGCTCTTGCAAAATGTGTTTCAGGTTCAAGGAGATATATGAAATGGACTTTTGACAAATACAGGTTTCTGATATGTTGAAGATCATAAAACTAAGCTGAGTATGAATTTCCAGAACTAATGCAATAACTGCATCAAACCGGACAAACATTAATAACATGGGATTGAATGAATTGAGAAAGCAGATTATAGTTTTTATGACTCTTGTTTAAAACATTGCTGATTCTTTAATATTTGCTCCTCCATATTTAAGGAAACCTTTTTCTCTTAAGATATCTGTGACTTACAGAAATTTGGTGAAATATCCTTTTGTGAAGACTTTGAAACATTTATCTTTTCTCCTTACCTGAACCATTAAGAATTCAGAAACTCTCAGGGAGTACTTTCTTTTTCATGGCAATTACAGTTATTTGCATAAGCTCAATAAAAATTGTTCTCTTTGTAACAGGACACCATTGGAAAATTGTTTATTTTACTAAGGCTTTGACTGAAATGCCATATGTGAGACAGATATACGGTCCAATATGAGCAGACAGCTTTAAAAAACTAAGGCTGTCTTTATGGAGGCAATGAAGCCCCTTGGATTTGCTGGCCCCATACCTTGCTTAGAGAGTTCCCTGCAGTCTCACAAAGTGAGCAAAGAATGTCACTTCCTGGCAGGTACAGGAACCTCAGGACATTTGGGAGAATTTGGAAAGAGAGGAATTCACCTAATCTACAGGTTTTGCAGGCAAATCTGATGAAAAGTGCTTGGCTTGGCTCTTATCCTTCTAGGACTGTTAAAGGTTCAAACTAAAATAATTCATAAAAAAGTTCAAGGAAGGCAGGATTAACACCCCCCCACACACACACAACACACACAAATGGTCAATCAATAGTCTGGCTGCACTTATGTGAAGAATTAAGCTAACATTGTTAAAATTGGGCTTTTTAATTTCAATTCCAGTATATATAACATACAGTGTTATATTAGTTTCAGGTGTATGATAGTGAATCAATAATGGTACTGGGAAGAGTGGACAGCCACATGCAGAAGAATGAAGCTGGACCATTCTTTTACACCATCCACAAAGATAAACTCAAAACAGATGAAAGACCTCAATGTGAGACAGGAATCCAACAAAATCCTAGAGGAGAACATAGGCAGTGACCTCTTCAACTTTGGCAACAGTGACATCTTTCATGACATGTCTCCAAAGGCAAGGGAAACAAAAGCAAAAATGAACTTTTGAGACTTCATCAAGATCAAAAGCTTCTTTGCAGCAAAGGAACTAGTCAACAAAACTCAGAGGAAACACATAGAAGGGGAGAAGTTATTTGCAAATGACATTACAGATAAAGGACAGTATCCAAGATCTATAAAGAACTTCTCAAAATCAACACCCCAAAAAACAAATAATCCAGTCAAGAAATGGGCAGAAGACATGAACAGACACTTCTCCATAAAAGACATCTAAATGGCTAACAGACACATGAAAAAAATGTTCAACATCACTAGCCTTCAGGGAAATTCAAATCAAAACCACAATGAGGAGGGGGTGAGTTAAGATGGCGGAGGAGTAGGGGACCCCTTTTTCAGCCGGTCCCGAGTCGAGCTGGATAGGTACCAGACCAGCCTAAATAACCACGGAATCAGCCTGAGACGCAGGAAGATACATCTGGATCTCTACAAATGAACATCTCCAGCGCTGAGTATTGAGGTACCAAGAGGGGAGCTGTAAACCGTGCACAGATATCGGAAGATAAACGGAAGGGGGAGGGAGCCACCGCGTTTGGGTGCCGGGAAGCGGCAGCCACCTGCACGGGGGAGCGGGGAGACTCACGGAGGGCACTGGCGAGAGAGCGGACTGAGACCTGTGAGCCGTGAACGCGCGCCACCAGGCATCTCCCGGAACACGGGAATCCCGGTGCGCTCACGGGATCCAGACTGAGACTGGGAGCTCCCAGAGTGCGCGCGGGGCGGCTGGCAGGCCACCTGCACGGGGGAGTGGGCGGACTC
>NW_024423319.1:77554041-77559955 GCF_017311325.1 Ursus maritimus
AGAGTGGGCATCCTTGTCGTGTTCCTGATCTTAAGGAAAGGCTTCAGCTTTTTCCCCATTGAGAATAATATTTGCAGTAGGCTTTCATAGATGGCTTTTATGAGATTGAGAAAATGTACCTTCCCTCTTCTACACTCTGAAGGGTTTTAATCAGGAAAAGGCTGCTGTATTTTTGTCAAATGCTTTTCGGCATCAATTGAGAGGATCATATGGTTCCTGAGTCTTTTCTTGTTGATATGATGTATCACGCTGATTGATTGCGAATATTGAACCACGCTTGCATCCCAGGTGTATGAATCCCACTTGATGAAGTGGTGGATAATTCTTTTAATGAACTGTTGAATTCTATTAGCAAGTATCTTGTTGAGGATTTAGCGTCCATATTCGTTAGGGAAATCGGTCTGCCAATTCTTTTTTTTTTTTTTTTTGAGTCTTTGCCTGGTTTGGGGATCAAGGTAATATTGGCCTCATAGAATGAGTTTGGTAGCTTTCCTTCTGTTTCTGTTTTTGAAATAGCTTTAGGAGCATAGGTATTATTTCTTCTTTGAATGTTTGGTAGAATTCCCCAGGAAAACCGTCCGGGCCTGGAGTTTTGTTATTTGGAGGGTTGTTTATCACTGACTCAGATTTCTTCATAATTAATTGGCCTGTTTAAAGAAATCCAATTTCTTCAGTTTCAATCTTGGTAGTTTTATAGGTTTCCAGGAAAGGATTCCATCTCTTCAAGATTACTTAGTTTATTGGCATATAGCTGTTGATAAAAATTTCTAATAATCCTTCCAATTTCAATGAATTGTTCATCATTTGACCTCTCCTTTTTCATTCATAATTTTAATAATCTGGGTCCTTTCTCTTTTCTTTTGGATAAGTCTTGCCAGTGGTCTGTCAATTTTTATTGATTCTCTCCAAGAACCAGCTTCTAGTCCTGTTGATCTGCTCTAGTATACTTCTGGTTTCTGCTTGATTGATTTCAGCTCTAATTTTGGTCAACTGCTTCCTCATGCATTGGATTAGGCCTGTCCTCTGTTGCTGTTCAGCTTCTTGAGGAGAATATAAAAACTGCATTTTTAGATTTTCTATTCTTTTGAGTGAGGCTTGGATGGCTATGTATTTCCCATAGGACTGCCTTTGCAGTATCCATAGGTTTTGGTTTGTTGTATTTTCATTCTCATTGGTCTCCATAAATTGTTGTTTTAATTTGATTTTTGATTTCCCTGGTTTATCGAGTCATTCCTGAGCAGGATGGTTTCTTAGTCTCCAAAGTGTTTGAGTTTCTTCCAAATATTTCCTTGTGGTTGAGTTCCAATTTCAGAGCGTTGTGGTCTGAGAATATGCAAGGGGATAATTTCAATCTTTTGGTATTGGCTGTGACCTGTTTTGTGTCCCAGAACATGGTCTATTCTTGAGAATGTTCCATGGGCATTAGAATAGAATGAGTATTCTTTGGTTCTGTGGTGTAGTGTTCTATATATATCTAAGAGGTCCAACTCGCCAGTGGCATTCAAAGCCTTTGATTCTTTGCTTGGTCTTTTAAGGGTGTTCTGTCTATTTCTGAGAGTGGGTGTGAGGTCCCCTACTATTAATGTATTTTTATTTATATGTCTCTTTATTCTGGTTAAGAGTTGGCTTGTGTGTCTTGCTGCTCCCCTGTTGGGAGCATATATATTTATAATTGTCATATCCACTTGTTGAATACTTCCTTTAAGAATAATATAGTGCCTTTCTGCGTCTCTAACTATAGTCTGTAGTTTAAAATCCAGTTTATCTGATATGAGTATTGCTACCCCAGCTTTCTTTTGAGGTCCATTTGTGTGAAAGATGGTACTCCATCCCCTTACTCTCAGTCTGCATGCATCTTTGGTTTCGAAATGAGTCTCTTGAAGACAGCAAATGGATGGGTCATTTCTTTTTATCCAATCTGCAACCCTGTGGCGTTTTACGGAAGAATTTAAACCATTAATATTAAGACTGAGTACTGAGAGATATGCTTTTAATGGTGCCATGTTGTCAGTAAAATCTTTGTTTGTATTGGCTGTGACTTTCTGTTCTGTATCACTCTTGGGGCCTTTTTACTTTTATAGAACCCCCCGTAATATCTCCTGTAGGGCTGGTTTCGCGGTTACAAAATTGGTTAGTGACTGTCGATTCTGAGATGTCTTTATTTCTCCATCCATTCTGAATCACAGCCTTGCTGGATAAAGGATCCTTGGCTGCATGTTTTTCTCTGAAGGAGCTTTAAAAATGCTCCCCCAACCCTTTCTCTCTCATTCTAGGTCTGTGTAGACTTGGATCTGGCCCAGTAATTCTGATCACTGTCTTGGTAGGTGAGTAATTTCTTTGCCTGGCCTTTTCAATACTGTAATATTGGTTTCTAATATTTGCGAAATGCACTATGACATGACATGGCGTGGAGTTTGTAGGTGGTTGAGCTTGGGAGGGTCCTCTGCCTCTTGGACACGGAGAATTTTGTTTCCCTCGCTAGATTAGGGAAGTTTTCAGCTACAATTTGTTTAAATATCTCTTCTAGACCTCTGTTTTCTCCACCCCCTCGGGGATGCCGATGATTCTAACATTGGATCGTTTCGTTGAGTCAGTAATCTCCGTAGCAACATTCGTGGCGTGGATTTTTTAAAAAAAGAGCATCTTCTATTTTTCATTTTTCCTCTATTAACCCATCCTCCAATTCACTAACTCTTTCCTCTGCTTCAGTGACCCTGGCCGTCAGAGCCTCTAGTTTTGCCTGCATTTGGCTCATAGAATTTTTAATTTCTTTCAAATTAGCTGTCGTTTCTGCCCTTAGGGATTCTATATTCTCAGTAACATTTTCCTTAATACTTTTTTCAAGTCTACTCATCATCTTGACCATTTTTACTCTGAATTCCATTTCTGATAATTTGGTTACATCCATATCCGTTACTTCTGTGGCAGAGGCCATGACTCACTATCTTTACTTTGCTGGGGGGGGCTTCTCCTTCTTGTCATTCTGATGAGGAGAGGTTGCGGGGGTTGTCAGAGCCCAGAGTGACTGGGTCCCAGGCACGTGCCCTTGTTTTATAGGGATCTCTTAGAGATGTGGGCTTCTTCTTTAAAGATTTTATTTAATTACTATCTGAAAGAGGGAGACAGGGCAGTCAGCAAGAAACGCGGAACAGAAGCAGGGGAGTGAGAGAGGAAGAAGCAGTCTCCCAGGAAGAGAGCCTGATAGGGACTCCTTTCCCACGGAGATGCTGGGATCACGCCTAAGCCGAGACAGGCGCTCAATGACTGCACACTGAGCGCCTCAGGTTGTGGGCTTCTTGATTTTCAGCCTGCCTTCTGTGTTCAGGAGGGGCCTGCTGCAGCGTACTCAGAGCAACCCTGTTTTGAGGTTAGAGTCTCATGTCCCCTCACGAGGGGGATGGAGGAGATGGGCACTCTCTGAGCCGGTATTTCCAGGCTTTTGTTCTGCAGCGGCTTTCCTGGCGGCCGGCTATGCCTCTTCTGAGAGTCAGAGCAGCAGAGGCTGCATTGTCACAGAGACAGAGGGATTGCGGCCGTTCTCTACTGATGTTCTGGCACTTTAACTCTGTTACTGTTGGTGCTGCTCAACCCTGCAGCGTCCGGGATAATGGCACCAACCGGCGTCCATGCCTCGCCAGGGGCCGCGTCTCTGTCCACCTGTGTTTATAATGCATAAACCACCGGCCACCCGCGCGCTCCAGGTCTCCCGGTCTCAATCTATGCCTGGTGAGCACACCTCGATTCCGGAGTTCGTGGAGGCTGACAGCCACGCGCAGTTTCAGGTCTCAGTCTGCTGTTTCACGGGTGCCAACCGCTTCTCAACATTTGCTGCAACATGGACGGCACTGGAGGAGATAATGCTAAGTGAAATAAGTCAAGCAGAGAAAGACAACTATCATATGATTTCTCTCATCTATGGAACATAAGAACTAGGATGGTCAGTAGGGGAAGAAAGGGATAAAGAAAGGGGGGGTAATCAGAAGGGTTAATGAAACATGAGAGACTATGGACTATGAGAAACAAACTGAGGGCTACAGAGGGGAGGGGGGTGGGGGAATGGGATAGGCCGGTGATGGGTAGTAAGGAGGGCACATATTGCATGGTGCACTGGGTGTCATACACAAGTAATGAATCATCGAGCCTTACATCGAAAACCGGGGATGTACTGTATGGTGACTAACATAATATAATAAAAAATCATTATAAAAAAAAAACCACAATGAGATACCACCATACACCAGTTAGAAAGGCAAAAATTAACAAGATAGGAAACAACACGTGTTGGTGAAGATGTGGAGAAAGGGGAACCTTCTCACACTGTTGCTGTGAATGCAATCTGCTACAGTCACTCTGGAAAACAGTATGAAGGATCCTCAAGACTTTAAAAATAGAGCTACCCTACCCCCAGCAATTGCACTACTAGGTATTTACCCAAAATATAGTAGTGAAAAGAAGGGGCACAAACACCCCAATATTCATAGCAGCAATGTCCACAATAGCCAAACTGTGGAAAGAGAGCCAAGATGCCCTTCAACAGACAAATGGATAAAGAAGACATGGTCCATATATACAACAAACTATTACTCAGCCATCAGAAAGAACAATTACCCAACATTTGCAGCAACATGGATGGGACTGGAGGAGGTTATGCTAAATGAAACAAATCAAGCAGAGAAAGACAATTATCATATAGTTTAACTCACATGTGGATAATAAGGAATAGTGTGGAGGACCACAGAGGAAAGGAGGGAAAATGGAATGGGAAGAAATCAGAGAGGGAGACAAACCGTAGGGGACTCTGGACTCTGGGAAGGAAACTGAGGGTTTCTAAGGGGAGGGGGTGGGGAATGGGGTAACCAGGTGATGGGTATTAAGAAGGGCACATGCTGTGATGAAGACTGGGTGTTAAATGCAACTAATGAATTGTTGAACCCTACATCAAAAACTAATGATATACTATATGTTGGGTAACTGAACATAATAAATAATAAATAAATAAATAAATAAATAAATAAATAAATAAATAAAAATATAATGAGCAGTAAACCAAAAACGAAAACAGAACAAAACAAAAAGCCACATAGAACAACCTGAAGCATCTTACACTGAGTCTGGCACGGTGACAAGGGGTTTTGCAACTCTGCCCAGGTGAACATATCTGATAATAAGTGCAACAGGCCCCTCCCCCAGAAGACCAGGTATAACATCAGGCAAATACCAAATTTACCGTGCACACAGAACTTCAAAACTCCAGCACTAGGGAAGATACTATAAAGAATTCAAGGTTTGTTCTCATGATTCTTTTATCTTTTGGTTTAAATTTTTCCTTTTCTTTTTTTTCCCTTCTCAACAAATTTCTTATTTTATCATCACGTTGGGTTTTTTGTCTTGTTTTTAACTTTCATTTTAACATTTATATTTTTTATTTTTATTTTTAATGTTTCTTTATTATGTTAGTCACCATACAGTACATCCCTGGTTTTTTATGTAAAGTACCATGATTCATTAGTTGAGTATAACACCCAGTGCACAATGCAATACATGCCCTCCTTACTACCCACCGCCAGCCTATCCCATTCCCCCATGCCCTCCCCTCTGAAGCCCTCAGTTTGTTTCTCAGAGTCCATAGTCCCTCATGCTTCATTCCCCCTTCTGATTACCCTCCCTTTCTTCCCCTACCGATCTTCCTAGTTCTTATGTTCCATAGATGAGAGAAACCATATGATAATTGTCTTTCTCTGCTTGACTTATTTCACTTAGCATTATCTATATTATATTTTAAAATATTTCTTCATCTTTATCTTCCTTTCACTGTTTTCAATTTTATTTTGTGTGCTTATAAAAGGCAAAACTTTTATATAAAAAACTATATATATATAACTATACATATAAAACTATATATATAAAACTATAT
>NW_024423319.1:77559965-77561619 GCF_017311325.1 Ursus maritimus
TTCTCAACATTTGCTGCAACATGGACGGCACTGGAGGAGATAATGCTAAGTGAAATAAGTCAAGCAGAGAAAGACAACTATCATATGATTTCTCTCATCTATGGAACATAAGAACTAGGATGGTCAGTAGGGGAAGAAAGGGATAAAGAAAGGGGGGGTAATCAGAAGGGTTAATGAAACATGAGAGACTATGGACTATGAGAAACAAACTGAGGGCTACAGAGGGGAGGGGGGTGGGGGAATGGGATAGGCCGGTGATGGGTAGTAAGGAGGGCACATATTGCATGGTGCACTGGGTGTCATACACAAGTAATGAATCATCGAGCCTTACATCGAAAACCGGGGATGTACTGTATGGTGACTAACATAATATAATAAAAAATCATTATAAAAAAAAAACCACAATGAGATACCACCATACACCAGTTAGAAAGGCAAAAATTAACAAGATAGGAAACAACACGTGTTGGTGAAGATGTGGAGAAAGGGGAACCTTCTCACACTGTTGCTGTGAATGCAATCTGCTACAGTCACTCTGGAAAACAGTATGAAGGATCCTCAAGACTTTAAAAATAGAGCTACCCTACCCCCAGCAATTGCACTACTAGGTATTTACCCAAAATATAGTAGTGAAAAGAAGGGGCACAAACACCCCAATATTCATAGCAGCAATGTCCACAATAGCCAAACTGTGGAAAGAGAGCCAAGATGCCCTTCAACAGACAAATGGATAAAGAAGACATGGTCCATATATACAACAAACTATTACTCAGCCATCAGAAAGAACAATTACCCAACATTTGCAGCAACATGGATGGGACTGGAGGAGGTTATGCTAAATGAAACAAATCAAGCAGAGAAAGACAATTATCATATAGTTTAACTCACATGTGGATAATAAGGAATAGTGTGGAGGACCACAGAGGAAAGGAGGGAAAATGGAATGGGAAGAAATCAGAGAGGGAGACAAACCGTAGGGGACTCTGGACTCTGGGAAGGAAACTGAGGGTTTCTAAGGGGAGGGGGTGGGGAATGGGGTAACCAGGTGATGGGTATTAAGAAGGGCACATGCTGTGATGAAGACTGGGTGTTAAATGCAACTAATGAATTGTTGAACCCTACATCAAAAACTAATGATATACTATATGTTGGGTAACTGAACATAATAAATAATAAATAAATAAATAAATAAATAAATAAATAAATAAATAAAAATATAATGAGCAGTAAACCAAAAACGAAAACAGAACAAAACAAAAAGCCACATAGAACAACCTGAAGCATCTTACACTGAGTCTGGCACGGTGACAAGGGGTTTTGCAACTCTGCCCAGGTGAACATATCTGATAATAAGTGAAGATTACCCTCCCTTTCTTCCCCTACCGATCTTCCTAGTTCTTATGTTCCATAGATGAGAGAAACCATATGATAATTGTCTTTCTCTGCTTGACTTATTTCACTTAGCATTATCTATATTATATTTTAAAATATTTCTTCATCTTTATCTTCCTTTCACTGTTTTCAATTTTATTTTGTGTGCTTATAAAAGGCAAAACTTTTATATAAAAAACTATATATATATAACTATACATATAAAACTATATATATAAAACTATATACATAAAACATATATATATTTATATATATATATATA
>NW_024423319.1:77561915-77579696 GCF_017311325.1 Ursus maritimus
TATATATATATAACTTTATATATAAAGTTTTATCTTCTTTACAATTTTGGGATTTAGTGTCTCCTAACAAACAGACCAAATACACCCAGGACCAAGTGAATCACCCAGTTTTGCCCACTTGTGAGATTATATTCTCTCTTTTTTCCTTTTTCTTTCCTTTTTTGGTTCCTGACCTCTTTGGATTTATCTAGTGCATATTTTGCTTGGGTCATGGTTCAGATTTTTAAAATTTTCTTCCCTCATTCATCCATTCCTCTTTGGGCAAAATGTTTAGAAGGACAAATTCACAAAAAAGGAAAGAACCAGATATAACACTTTCTGCCACAGATCTAATCGATACAGATATAAATAAAATGTCAGAGCTGGAATTGAGGATAAAGATTTTAAAGTTACTAGCTGGGCTCGAAAAAAGCACAACAGTCACTAGAGAAACTCTTAGTGCAGAAATAAAATCAAATCAGGCTGAAATTAAAAATACTTTCACTGAGATGCAATCTAAAATGGATGTTCTAACTGTTATGGTAAATGAGGCAGAAGAGAGCATCAGTGACAGAGAAGATAAGATGACAGAAAGGAAAGAAGCTGAGGGAACGAGAGAGAAACAACTAATAGACCATGAAGGGAGGCTTTGAGAAATCAGTGCTACCATAAAGCAAAACAATATTAGAATGCTTGAGTTCCCAGAGGAAGAAGAGATAGAGAGGAACAGAAGATGTATTTGGGCAAATCATAGCTGAGAACTTCCCTAATCTAGGGAAGGAAACAGACATTCAAGTACAATAGAACACCCCTCAAAATCAATAATAATAGAGGGAAGCCTGAGTGGCTCACTCAGAGAAGTGTCTGCCTCCATCTCAGGTCATGATCCCAGGGTCCTGGAGTCGAGTCATGCATTGGGGGGGGGGGTCCTTGCTCAGCAGGGAGTCTTCTTTTCCCTCTGCCAGATGCTCCCCCTGCTTCTCTCTCTCTCTCTGACAAATAAATAAATAAATTCTATTAAAAATCAATAAAAATAGACAAAGCCCCAACATATAATAGTCATGCTTGCAAATTTTAGAGATAAAGAGAAAATCCTGAAAGCACCTAGAGACAAGAGGCCCTTAATGTAAAAAGGGTAGGAACATCAGACTTGCAGTAGACCTATCCACAGAGACCTGGCTGGCCAGAAAGGGCTGTCATAATATATTCAGTGCACTAAATGAGAAGAACATGCAGTCAAGAATACTTTATCCAGCAAGGCTGTCCTTCAGAATGGAAGGAGAGATAAAGAGCATCCAGGAGAAACAGAAACTAAAAGAATTTGTGATCACGAAACCAGCCCTGCAAGAAATATTAAAGGGGATGCTGCAAGCGAACAGAGAGCTCCAAAGTAACATAGACCGGATAGAAACAGAGACAATCTACAGAAACAGAAACTATATGCACAATACAAATTCATATCTTTCAATAGTTACTCTGAATGTAAATGGGCTAAATGTTCCAAACAAAAGTCACAGGGTATCAGATTTAATAAAAACAAACAAGAGCCAACCATATGCTGCCTACAATAGACTCATTTTAGACCTCTGTACTGAAAGTGAGGGGGTGGAGAACCATTTACCACACTAATGGATGTCAAAAGAAAGCTGGGGTAAAAATCCTCATATCAGACAAATTAGATTTTAAACCAATGACGGTAGTACGGGATGAAGAGAGACACTATATCATACTTAAAGTCTCTATCCAACAAGAAGATCTAACAATTATAAATATTTATGCTTCTAACACGGGAGCATCCAAATATATAAAGCAATTCATAACCAAACTAAAGAAACACTTTGATAATAATACAACAATAGTAGGGGATGTAAAAACACCACTCACAGCAATGAACAGATCATTTAAGCAGAAGAACAACAAGGAAACAGGTTTTGAATGACACACTGGATCAAATGGACTTCACAGATATATATAGAACATTCCATGTTAAAGCAACAGATTATGCATTCTACTCAAGTGAACATGGAACATTCTCCAGAACAGATTACATACTGATTCACAAATCAGGTCTCAAACAGTGCTGAAATAATGGGACCATTCCCTGCATATTTTCAGACCACAATGCTTTGATACTTGAACTCAATTACAAGAAGAAACTTGGAAAGAACTCAAACACTTGGAGGTTAAAGAGGAAACTACTAAAGAATGAATGGGTCAACCATGAAATTAAAGAAGAACTAAAAAAATTCATGGAAACAAATTAAAATGAAAATTCAACTGTTAAAAAATTTTGGGATGCAGCAAAGGCAGTCCTCAGAGGAAAGGGCATAAAAATACAAGCCTTTCTCAAAAAATTTAAAAAGTCTCAAATACATAAGCTACCATTACACCTAAAGGACCTGGAAAAAGAACAGCAAATAAAGTTTAAACCTAGCAGTAGAAGAGAAATGATAAAGATTAGAGCAGAAATTAAGGAAATAGAAACCAAAGACCAATAGAATAGATCAATGAAACTAGAAGCAGGTTCATTTAACGAATTAATGAGATTGATAAACCCCTATCCAGGCTTATCAAAATGAAAAGAGAAAGGACTCAAATTAATAAAATCCTAAAGGAAAGAGGAGCGATTACAACCAACACCAAGGGAATACAAACAATTTTAAGAACATATTATGAGCAACTCTATGCCAAAAAATTAGGCAATCTGGAAGAAATGGATGCATTCCTAGAGACACATAAACTACCAAAACAATAAGGAAGAAATAGAAAAACCTAAACAGACCCATAACCAACAATGAAATTGAAGCAGTATTCAAAAATGTCCCAACAAACAAGAATCCAGGAATGGATGGCTTTGTAAAGGAACTCTATCAAACATTTAAAGAAGAATTAATACCTATACTTCTGAGGCTGTTTGAAAAAATAGAAATGAAAGGAAAACTTCCAAACTCTTTCTATGAGGTGAGCATTACCTTGATCCCAAACCAGACAAAGACCCCAACTAAAAGGAGAATTACAGACATATATCCCTGATGAACATGGATGCCAAAATTCTCACCAAGATACTACCTAATAGAATCCAACAGTACGTTAAAAGGATTATTCACCTCGACCAAGTGGAATTTATTCTTGGGCTGCAAGGGAGGTACATGACATTAATAAAAGAAAAGACAAGAACCATATGATCCTCTCAATTGACACAGAAAAAAACATTTGACAAAATACAGCATCTTTTCTTGATTAAAACTCTTCAAAGTGTAGGGATAGAGGGAACCTACCGCAATATCATTAAATCCATCTATTAAAAGCACACAGCGAATATCATTCTCAATGGGGGAAAAACTGAGAGCTTTCCCTTAAGGTCAGGAACATGACAGGGATGCGCACTCTCACCACTTTTGTTCAACATAGTACTAGAAGTCCTAGTCTCCAGAATGAGTAACAAAAAGAAATAAAGTCATTCAACTCGACAAAGAAGAAGTCAAATTCTCATTCTTGCAGGTGACATCATACTTTTTGTGGAAAACCCAAAAGACTCAACCTTAAAATTTCTAGAACTCATACAGGAATTCAGCAACAGGACAGGATATAAAATCAATGCACATAAAACTCTTGCATTTCTTTTCTTGTTTTTTTTTATTACCTTTTTTATAATAATTTTTTATTATATTATGTTAGTCACCAAACAGTACATCCCTAGTTTTTGATGTAAAGTTCCATGATCCATTAGTTGCATATAACACCCAGTGCACCATGCGATATGTACCCTCCTTAATAACCATCACCAGCCTATTCCATTCCCACTCCCCTCCCCTCTGAAGGCCTCAGTTTCTTTCCCAGGGTACATAGTCTCTCATGGTTCATTCCCCCTTCTCTATACCCCCCCTTTCTTCTTCCATTCTTCTCCTACTGATCTTCCTACTTCTTAGGTTCCATAAATGAGTGAAACCATATGATAATTATCTTTCTCTGCTTAACTTATTTCGCTTACCATTATCTCCTCCAATACCGTCCATGTTGAAGCAAATGTTAAGAAATCATTCTTTTTGATGGCTGAGTAATATTCCATTATATATATGGACCACATCTTCTTAATCCAGTCATCTGTTGAAGGGCATCTCGGCTCCTTCCATGATTTAGCTATTGTGGACAATGCTGCTATGAACATGGGGGTGCATATGGCCCTTCTCTTCACTGCATCTGTATCTTTGGGGTAAATACCCAGTAGTGCAATGGCTGGATCATAGGGTAGCTCTATTTTTAACTTTTTAAGGGACATCCACACTATTTTTCAGAGTGGCTATACCAACTTGCATTCCCACCAAGAATGTAAGAGGGATCCACTTTCTCCACATCCTCTCCAACATTTGTTGTTTCTTGCGTTGTCAGTTTTTGCCATTCTAACTGGCATAAGGTGGTATCTCAGTGTGGGTTTGTGTTTTTTTAGATTTTATTTATTTGACGCAGAAAGAAAGAGAGAGAGTGTGTGTGTGTGTGTGCACAGAAGTAGGCTCCCAGGGAGCCTGATGTGGGGCTTCATCCCAGGACCCTGGGATCATGACCTGAGCTGAAGGCAGACATTTAACTGACTGGGCCACAAAGGTGCCCCAGAACAAAAATATTTTCAGTATGCTTCATACTGAAACAAAAGCAAAGAGGAAACATCTAGAGAACTGTCCATCATGATAGAAAATATTTTTTAATTCTATTTTTTTAGTATGTTATGTTAGTCACCATACAGTACTTCATTAGTTTTTGATGTAGTGTTCCATGATTCATTGTTTGCATATAACACCCAGTCCTCCATGCAATACGTGCCCTCCTGAATAAAAAAAATTCTAGCTGAAATTCTTTTTTGATAATTGTAAAAGACTACAAAATATCAATACTTAAAGTTTGATTTTTTTTTTTGGCTATGACTTGACAACATTAATCATGAGTTTGAAAGTATACTGAGAAAATGTATCCAAAATATTAATTGGACAGTGTCTCTTACACTGCATGATTCATCTGAGGTTGAAGAAAAGTTCTTCCTATTTTTCAATTTTAATTCAAGTGATCTTTGGTATTATTGGAAAGGTCTTGAATTCTATGGGTTATTGTGAGGTGGCTTAATGATCATTTTTCTTTTTTATTATAATAATATTTTTTATTATATGATGTTAGTCAACATACAGTACATCCCTGGTTTTTTATGTAAAGTTCCATGATTCATTAGTTGCATATAACACCGAGTGCACCATGCAATACATGCCCTCCTTACTACCCATCACCAGTCTATCCCATACCCCCACCCCATCCCCTCTGAAGCCCTCAATTTGTTCTCAGAGTCCATAGTCTCTCATTCATCATTCCCCCTTCTTATTACCCCCCTTTCTTTATCCCTTTCTTCCCCTACCAATCTTTCTAGTTCTTGTGTTCCATAGATGAGGGAAACCATATGATAAATGTCTTTCTCTGCTTGACTTATTTCATTAGCATTATCTCCTCCAGCACCATCCATGATGCAGCGAATGTTAAGAAATCGTTCTTTTTGATAGCTGAGTAATATTCCATTGTATTATGGACCACATCTTCTTAATCCAGTCATCTATTGAAGGGCATCTCAGCTCCTTCCATGATTTAGCTATTGTAGACAATGCTGCTATGAACATTGGGGTGCATATGTCCCTTCTCTTCACTACATCTGTATCTTTGTGATAAATACCCAGTAGTGCAATGGCTGGATCATAGGGTAGCTCAATTTTCAACTTTTTAAGGGACCTCCACACTGTTTTCCAGAGTGGCTGTACCAACTTGCATTCCCACCAACAATGTAGGAGGGATCCCCTTTCTTTGAATTTCCCTGATGGCTAATGATTTTGAACATTTTTCATGTGTCTGTTCACCATTTGTATGTCTTCATTAGAAAAGTGTCTGTTCATATCTTCTGCCCATTTTATGATTTGTATATTTGCTTCCATGTTTTGAGTTTGAGAAGTTATTTGTAGATCTTGGATACTAATCTATTATCTGTAGTGTCATTTGCAAATATCTTCTCCCATTCCGTGGGCTGCCTCTTTGTTTTTTTGACTGTTCCTGGGCTGTGCAGAAGCTTTTGATCTTGATGAAGTCCCACAAATTCATTTTTGATTTTGTTTCCCTTGACTTTGGAGATGTGTCATGAAAGAAGTTGCTGTGGCCGATGTTAAAGAGGTTGCTGGCTATGTTCTCCTCTAGGATTTTGATGGATTCCTGTCTCACATCGAGGTCTTTCATCCATTTGGAGTTTATCTTTGTGTATGGTGTGAGAGAGTTGTCAAGTTTCATTCTTTTGCATGTAGCTGTCCAATTTTTCCAGCACCATTTATTGAAGAGACTGTCTTTTTTCACTGGTTTTTTTTTTCCTGCTTTATCCAAGATTAGTTGCCCAAAGAGCCAAGGGTCCATTTCTGGGTTCTCTATTCTGTTCCATTGGTCTATGTGTCTGTTTTTGTGTCAGTACCATGCTGTCTTGGTGATCACAGCTTTGTAGTACAGCTTGAAATCCGTCATTGTGATGCCACCAGCTTTGTTTTTCCTTTTCAACAGTTCCTTGGTGATTCGGGGCCTTTTCTGGTTCCATACAAATTTAAGGACTATTTGTTCCGGTTCTTTGAAAAATGTCATTGGTATTTTGATCGGGATGCCATTGAAAGTGTAGATTGCTCTGGGTAGCATAGATATTTTAACAACGTTTATTCTTCTAATCCATTAGCATGGAATATTTTTCCATCTTTTTGTGTCTTCTTCAATGTCCTTTAACAGTGATTTGTAGTTTCTAGAATATATATCCTTTAGTTCTCTGGTTAAGTTAATTCCGAGATAAGGTATGATTTTTGGTGCTATTGTAAATGGAATGGATTCCATAATTTCTCTTTCTTCAGTCTCATTTTTTTGTATAGAAATGCAACTGATTTCTGAGCATTGATTTTGTGTCCTACCACATTACTGAATTGCTCTACAACTTCTAGTAGTTTGGGGGCAGAGTCTTTTGGGTTTTCCATATAGAGTATTATGTCATCTGCGAGGAGAGACAGTTTGACTTCTTTTTGCCTATTTGGATACCTTTTATCCCTTTTTGTTGTCTGATTGCTTTTCTATACACTAACAATGAGACAGAAGAATGCGAAATTAAGGAATGCATCCCATTTACAATTGCACCAAAAACCATAAGATACCTAGAAATAAACCTAACTAAAGAGGTAAAGGATCTGTACTCAAGAAACCTAAAATTGGTATGGAGCCAGAAAAGATCCCAAATAACCTGAGGAATCATGAGAAAGAAAACCAAAATTGGTGGCATCACAATGCCAGACTTAAATCTATATTACAAAGCTGTAATCATCAAGACAGTATGGTTCGGGCACAAAAACAGTTACTTATATCAATGGAACACAATAGAAAGCCCAGAAATGGAACCTCAACTCTATGGTCAACTAATCTTAGACAAAGCAAGAGAACACCATATGGAAAAAGGGCAGTCTCCTCCTTTTTCAACCAGTAAGTAATCTAAAGCAATTCTATTGTCTACAACTACCTAAGTAAGAAAGTCTAGGGATTTTTGTTGTGTAGGTATAACCTTGGCAGTACCTTTAGTGATAGTCTCCAGAGTTAAGGAGCATCAACTTCTTGAGCATTAACAGAGAAAAAAAAGTAGTAGAAAGGCAAAAGGAATAAAACTTTTGTATTGCACATAACAATATTAATCCATAATTTGGGGAGAGATGTTCATATCAAGATACCATTTTCTTCTGGGGAAGAACCTACCTAGTCAATTGTAATTTTAGAATATGAGATCAGACAAGATTGGGCACATTCAGGGTGGTATTCTCAACAAGACCCTAGATAATAGGACCCAACAGTACATTAAAAGGATTATTCATCATGACCAGGTGGTATTCATCCCTGGGATGCAAGGATGGTTCAACATTTGAAAATCAATCAGTGTGATAGAACACATTAATAAGAGAAGAGACAAGAATCCTATGGTCCTCTCAATTGATGCAGAAAAAGCATTTGACAAAATAAAACATCCTTTCCTGATTAAAACCCTTCAGAGCATAGGGATAGAGGGTACATTCTTCAATTTCATAAGAACCATGTATGAAAAGCCCACAGCAAATATCATTCTCAATGGGGAAAAGCTGAAAGCCTTTCCCTTAAGATCAGGAACATGACGAGGATGCCCACTCTCGACATTGTTGTTCAATATAGTACTAGAAGTCTTAGCAAAAACAATCAGACAACAAAAGAATAAAATGTATTCAAATTGGCATAGAAGAAGTCAAACTCCCTCTCCTCACAGATGACATGATACTGTATGTGGAAAACCCCAAAGACTTCACCCCCAAATTACTAGAACTCAAACAGCAATTCAGTAATGTGGCAGGATACAAAATCAATGCTCAGAAATCAGTTGAATTTCTATACAATAGCATGAGACTGAAGAAAGAGAAATTAGGAAATTGATTCCATTTACAATAGCACCAAAAACCATAAGATATCTCAGAATAACCTAACCAAAAGGTAAAGGATCTATACTCTAGAAACTACGGAACACTTATGAAAGACATTGAAGAAGACACAAAAAGGTGGAAAAAGATTCCAGGCTCATGGATCAGAAGAATAATCATTGGTAAAATGTCTATGCTACCCAGAGCAATCTCTACTATCAAGGCCATCCCGATCAAAATACCAATGTCATTTTTCAAAGTGCTGGAACAAACAATCCTAAAATCTGTGTGGAACCAGAAAAGACTCTGAATTGACAAGGAAATGTTGAAAAAGAAGAACAAAGCTGGGGGCACCATGTTGCCTAATTTCAAGCTATACTACAAAGCTTGATCACCAAGGCAGCATGGTACCAGCACAAAAACAGACCCATAGATCAATAGAACAGAATACAGACCGCAGAAATGGACCCTCAACTCTATGGTCAACTAATTTTTGACAAAGCAAGAAAAAATATCCAATGGAAAAAAAGATAGTCTCTTCAATAAATGGTGCTGGGGAAATTGGACAGCTATAAACAGAAGAATGAAACTCGACCATTCTCTCCCACCATACACAAAGATAAACTCAAAATGGTTGAAAGGCCTCGATGTGAGACAGTAATCCATGGAATCCTAGAGGAGAACATAAGCAGTAACCTCTTTGACATCGGCCACAGCAACTTCTTTCATGACACATCTCCAAAGTCAAGGGAAACAAAATCAAAAATTAACTTTTGGGACTTCATCAAGATGTAAAGCTTCTGCACAGCAAAGGAAACAGTCAACAAAACAAAGAGACAACGCACAGAATGGGAGAAGATATTTGCAAATG
Organism: Ursus maritimus; assembly: GCF_017311325.1. NCBI lineage: Eukaryota > Metazoa > Chordata > Mammalia > Carnivora > Ursidae > Ursus > Ursus maritimus. The sequence goes on from NW_024423319.1 coordinate 77,571,240, forward strand.
ACACTACAGATAAAGGGCTGATATCCAAATCTATAAAGAACTTTCCTAAACTCAACACCAAAGAAACAAATAATCAAATAAAGAATGGGCAGAAGTTATGTACAGACACTTTTCTAATGAAGACATACAAATGGCAAACAGACATATGAAAAAATATTCAACACATTTAGCCATCAGGGAAATTCAAATTAAAACCACACTGAGATACCACCTTACACCAGTTAAAATGGCAAAAATGGACAAGGCAAGAAGCAATAAATGTTGGAGAGGATGTGGAGAAAGGGGAACCCTCTTCTACTATTGCTGGGAATGCAGGTTGATACATCCACTTTGGAAAACAGTGCAGAGGTCCCTCAAAAAGTTAAAAATAAATCTACCCTATGACCCAGCAATTGCACTACTGGGTATTTACCCCAAAGATACAGATGTAGTGAAAAGAAGAACCAATTGCACCCCAATGTTCATAGCATTGATGTCCACAATAGCCAAACTGTGGAAGAAGCCGAGATACCCTTCAACAGACGAATGGATAAAGAAGATGTGGTCCATATATACAATGGACTATTACTCAGCCATCAGAAAGAATGATTACCCAACGTTTGCATCAAAATGGATGGAAGTGGAGGAGATTATTCTCAGTGAAATAAGTCAAGCAGAGAAGGACAATTTTCATATGTATTTTCTTATTTGTGGAACATAAGGAATAGCAGGGAGATAGGAGAAGGAAGGGGAAAATGAAGGGGGGTAAAACAGAGGGGGAGATGAACCATGAGAGACTATGGACTCTGGGAATAAAACTGAGGGTTTTAGACAGGAGGTGGGTGAGGGTTGGGCTTGCCTTGTGAAGGGTATTAAGGAAGGCATGTATTGCATGGAGCACTGGGTATTATATGAAAACAATGAATCATGGAACACTACATCAAAGCTAATGATGTACTGTATGGTGGTTAACATATCATAACAAAATTAAATTAAATTAAGAAAAAATTTTAAGAAATGTAATTTTAGAAACTGAGCTGCTGTGCAATTCCAAGAGTCTGGAAGATTCCTTTTTAATTAGGAGATGTGAAACAAAGTTTGAGTACCTTGAGTTTGGCTGCTGTCTGGGTTAGGGAAGAGGGTCTTGTATGGCCCCTTCCAAAGAGTTTCAAGGGCAGTCTTTCCTCTTAGTGATTCCAAATCAGAAAAGTGGGGAACATTGGAAATCTTCATTTGGGGAGACATAGCCAGATATTTGAGGAAACTAGAATTCAGGATTCAGTTCAGTTTTTAGGTGTATAAGAAAACCTCAGAAACAATGAATAGGACTAGAATCTGGTATTTACAAGGTTGTGTTATACTTTTCTACTGAAAGTTGATTTTTTTTCTCTACAATCACCCTCATTTCTATCAAATTCCAGTATGGCTAAGTTGTTTGCAAACTAAGTCTAGTCTCATTGAACTTGGCCTGATTATTTACATGAGTGCAGCAAGAATAGTGGTTAAATATATAAGCTCTTTTAAACTCTGCTTTGCTGGTACTTTTCATAGGGAATCTTAGATTGGACTTCAAAAAGTCTCACCAGGCTAAGAAGTCACACCAAGGACTCACCATCTGATTTTACCTGGAATACTCATAGATTCTGGTTAATTCATTTCTTCTTGAGGTCTCTATGATACCCTGAGGTTCCTGGACCTGCATGGAAGTGACATTCTTTCCTGGTAAAGCTGCCAGGAACCCCACAAACAAGGTACAAGACTGGTTTTTCCAGGCATCTTTTATTGGCTCCATAAAGTCAACATTATGTTCCTTAAAGCAGGCTGGTCATATCTGAGTTTATGCATATTCTCAAATATGGCAAGATAGAGCCTTGGTAATATAACAAGTGTTTCTAGTTGTGTCTTGTTATAAGGAGAGCAGGTTCTTATTGAACTTATGCAAATAACTATATTGCAATGAAAATAAGAAACTTCGGTAAATTTCCAAATTTTGGAAGGATCAAGTAGGGAGAAAACGTAAAAGTTTTGATTCTATTTACAAAGGTATACTTTAGAAAATTGCTGTAAGTCATAGATAAAAGAGAAAATGTTTTCCTTGAATCTGGAAAAATACAAAACATGAAGGAGCCAGCAATGCTTCGAATAAAAAGTTTTTTAAAAATTACAGCCATCCTCATTAATTTACTTAACCCCATGTTATTATTTCTTGTTCTGCTTAAATACAGTTTTTTTTCCATTAATTGTGGAAAGTTTTACCCAGCTCAGTGATACAATCTTAAAATTATCAGAAACCTGTATTCTAGAGTAGTTGACAATGTCCTTTCCATGAATGTCTCTGAAGATGAAGCATTTTTGCAAAAGCATTAAAATAAATAAGTGTAAATGATAAAAAAGACTTGTTAAAAATGCACATGGTTAAAGATTTGATGACAGTCGAAATGCAGTTACTTCTGTGGCATACAAGTATTTAGGATAATAATTGGACAATGAAACTATTGGCAAATTTCTAGAAACTTCGAACAGTTTCTGGAATACCTATATTAGTAACATATATATCTCTACACATATAACCTACAAAGGCTTATCATAACTTTTTAATTTTATAATGCTTCCCACTTAATTTAACATACAAATAATCCTAATTAGTTTAGAATCTCTTTCACAAGATGAGAGACAAATCTTTTGAGATTTTTTTCCAGGGACCCCCTGGGAAATCCCAAAGTTACATTGTGGTCAAAAAGACTCCATTTAGAACTTGATTTTGACAAGTTGTCAAAATGTCAAAAGTTTTGAAGATTTGACTAAATAGGATCACAGATAATTATGAAATAATACCTAATCATCTTTTTTAAATGTTTTTTATTATATTATGTTGGTCACCATACAGTACATCCCTGGTTTTTGATGCAAAGCTAGATGATTCATTAGTTGCGCACAACACCCAGTGCACCATGCAATATGTGCCCTCCTTACTACCCATCACCAGCCTATCCCATTCCCCCAATCATCTTTTAACCAAAGTAACAATAGAAGATTTTTGAAGGCAAAAGAGAAGGTTGCATAATTGTGAACAAAATTTAGCTTCTCCACTATTGAGAAAACTTAGGTCTCCCAAGTAATCAGCATCTTAATAAAGACAAATTATGCACAGAAAATTATTTTGATAACTTATAAAATCTTTGCTTTCTAGTTCGATTAGTTAAAAGGTAAAGAAAACACTTTTACAATCTCTTATCAAGAGCAGAGCAATAGTCCAAGAAAATTGTATCCTTTTAACAGAGAAAATAACAAATTATAATTTTGTACCACTGTACTTTTGATATGAAAATTCATTCCTTAAAAACTTAAAGAGAGAGATGGCAAGATGGTGGAGGAGTAGGGGACCCCATTTCAACTGGTCCCAGAATTCAGCTGGATATCTACCAAACCATTTTGAACACCCACAAATTCAGCCTGATATGTAAGACTATATATCTGGATCTCTACAGGCAGAAGAGTGAGTGTGTTTTGCAAGGTAGGACATGCAGAGATATGAATCTGTGGGGAGATATTGGAAGATAAACAGAAAGGGGAGGGAGCTGCCATAAGCTGGCTCCTGAAAAGTGATATAACACCAGAGCACAAAATAGGAACCCTTTGAAATCTGCTCTAGGAAGAGACATCCCTCTCTGAAGGGGGCTCTGGAATGAAAAGGAGGAATTCTAGGTAAGGCATTGTGGCCTCAGGTTAGGAGGGACCACAGAGCAAAAGGGGATTCCAGAAATGGTAGAGAGCCTGAGCATTGGAGCCAGGAAGCAGGTTATGGTGAGCAAACCCAGGAAGGGATTCTCAGCTCAGATTGCCACAAACCACGAACCAGGCTGGTCGATAACTGCTCTTTCCTTGAACAGCCTGAAAAAATCTGGAACCTGTGCCCACAACTGGACAAAAACTCGCAGAGTGGTAGTGGCCAGGAAAGTGCTTTAGAGCAGAGCCCAGATCTGATTCTGGAGCTTTGGGTGTGTTAATGAGATGGCAGCTACTGGAGGCTTAGAATCACAAAGGGCAGAAGCACTCCAGGGTCCCTGAGACTACCTCTGAGAGAGTTGTTGTGGTCTCGCACCCCAAGAAGCTGTGGTTCTCAGTGGCCCATGCAGAAGTGGAGACTGTTTGTCCCACAGAGTTTATTAAAAAGGGAAGCCTGAAATTTTTGTGCTCTGGGCCAGAGTTTGGGCTGTGGTGATTTTTGCTCTGATCCTCTGAAGAGAACAAAAGACACACAGAAGACCAGTTTCCACTGAGCCCATTCCCCTGACAGGGGGTGAGGCAACTCCTTATAGGCAGGGATGCCTGAGTAACAGCACGGCAGGCCCCTCCCCCAGAAGACAGGCTGGAAGAACAGGTGGATGACAGTCCTATGGATCCTATAAGACTGTAAAATGCCAACACAAGGGGAAAATTGTATATTGAGCTCCATGTGTAGCTTCACAAGTCACTTGTTTTTCAGATATAATTCTCTTTTTTTCTTTCTTTTTTTTTTCCTTTTCTCATGGTTTGCTCCCTGTTGTAGTTTTCTTTTTACCTTCTCTTTTCAACTAGATGTCTATTATATCAACTTATTTTTCATAGTCACTTTTTTTTAATGATTTTTTATTATATTATGTTAGTCACCATACAATACATCCCCGGTTTCCAATGTAAGGCTCAATGATTCATTAGTTGCGTATAACACCCAGTGCACCATGCAATATGTGCCCTCCTTACTACCCATCACCAGTCTATCCCATTTCATAGTCACTTTTTAACATGAATTTTTACACACCTATATATTTTTATAGATATATGCTTTATTTTAGCCCATTTTTCACTCTACTCAGGTTTACCTTTATATATACACACACACACACACACACACACACACACACACACACACATACATGTTTTAATTTCCTTGTAATTTGGGAACATAGTGTCCTCTAACAAACCAAAATACACACAGGAACAACTAAACACCTTGCTTTGTCCACACTGAGAGATTATAGCCCCCCTTCTCCTCAACCACATTTTTTCTTAATTTTTCAATATTTTAATTATAATCTTATATTTCATTTTGGCCTCCCCCCCCCCAGAGGTGGCATCTGACCAATCTGGATTTTGCTAGAGTGCGTCTTGTTTGGATTGTGGTTCATATATCAGAATCTTCTCATTCACTCAACCATCCTTCAACAGAATGACTAGGAGGAGGAACTCTCAACAAGGAAAGAATCAGAGATAATGTCCTCTACCACAAAACTAATGGGCATGGTTATAAGCAAGTCAGAGATAGAATTCAGATGGCAATCATGAAGCCAATAGCTAGGCTTGAGAAAAGCATTAGCGACAATATAGGTTCTCTAAGGGAAGAAATGAGATCTAATCAGGCTGAATTTAAAAACTCTATGAATAAGATGCTGTCTAAACTGGGTACTCTAACTTCCAGGGTAAATGAGGCAAAAGAATTAATGATGTAGAAGAAAAGCTGATAGAAAGGAAGGAAGATGGGGAAAATAGGGTAGGCAGGTAGTAGCCCGTGAAAATAGACTTAGAGAGATCAACGATGCCATGAAACGCTCCAGTGTCAGAATTATTGGGATCCCCAAGGGAGTGGACAGAGAGAGAGGACTAGAAGGTATATTTGAGCAAATCATGTCTGAGAACTTCCCTAACCTGGGGAAGGAAACAAGCATTCATGTCCAAGAGGCAGAGAGGACCCCTCCCAAAATCAATAAAAATAAATTAACACCCCAACATATAATACCGAAGTCTGCAAATCCTAGAGCCAAGAAAGCTATCCTGAGAGCAGGTAGGGAGAAGTGATTTCTTACATATGGAGGGAAGGACATCAGAATAGTATCAGACCTGTCCACAGACCTGACAAGCTAGAAAGGGCTGGCAAAACATATTCAGGGTACTAAATGAAAAGAAGATGCAGCCAAAAATACTTTATCCAGCAAGATTTTCAATTAGAATGGATGGAGAGATAAAGAGCTTTCAGGACAGGCAGAAACTGAAAGAATATGTGACCACCAAACCAGCCATGAAAGAAATATTAAGGGGGATTCTGTGAGCTAAGAGAAAGCCTGAGTCACATCGACCAGAAAGAAACAGATAACCTATGGAAACGGAGACTTTAAAGGCAATACAATGGCACTAAATTAATATGTTTCAATAGTTACTATCAACGTGAATGGGGTGAAAGCTCCCATCAAGAGACACAGGGTTTCAGATTGGATAAAGAGCAGGACCCATCTATATGCTAGTTACAAGAGACTCATTTTGGACCTAAAGACACCTCCAGATGGAAAGTGAGGGGATGGAGAACAATTTACCATGATAATGGACCTCAAAAGAAAGCTGGGGTAGGAATCCTCATATCAGACAAATTAGATTTTAAGCCAAAGACTGCAGTAAGAGATGTAGAAGGACACTGTCTTACACTTAAAATATCTATCCAACAAGAAAATCTAACAATTGTAAATATCTACGCCCCCAACATGGGAGCAGCCAACTATATAAACCAATTAATAACCAAAATAAAGAAACATATTGATAATAATACATTAATAGTAGGAGACCTCAACACTCCACCCATAGCAATGGACAGATCATCTAAGCAGAAGATCAACAAAGAAATAAGAGCTTTGAATGACACATTGGACCAGATGGACATCACAGAACATTTGATCCTAAAATAACAGAATACTCATTCTTCTATAATGCACATGGAACTTTCTCCAGAATAGACCACATACTGGGTCACAAATCATGTCTAACCGATATGAAAAGATTAAGATTATCCCATGCATATTTTCAGACCACAATGCTGTGAAACTGGAACTTAACCACAAGAAGAAATCTGGAAGGAACTCAAAGAGTTGGAAGTTAAAGAGCATCTTGCTAAAGAATGATTGAGTCAACTGGAAATTAAAGGAGAATTTAATTTATTGAAAATAATGAGAATGAAAACACATTGGTTCAAAACCTATGGGGTAATGCTAAGATGGTCTTAAGAGAGAAATGCATACCCATCCAAGATTTTTTCAAAAAAATTAGAAAAATCCCAAATGCACATCTAACTTTACACCTACAGGACCTGGAGGAAGAAAAGCAAATAAGGTCTAAAACAAGCAGGAGAAGAGAAATAATAAAGATTAGAGCAGAAATCAATGAAATAGAAACCAAAAAAACCCAGTAGAACAGATCAACGAAACTAGAAGATGGTTCTTTGAAAGAATTAATAAGATTGATAAATCACTGGCAAGACTTATCCAAAAGAAAAGACAAAGGACCCAAATTAATAATATCATGAATGAAAGGGAAGAGATCATGACTAACACCAAGGAAATAGAAACAATTATTAGAAAGTATTACCAGCAAATACACACTACAAAATTAAACAATCTAGAAGAAATGGATGGATTCCTTGACACTTATAGCATACCAAGACTAAAACATGAATAAATAAACAAATCTGAACAGACCAATAACCAGCACGGAAATTGAAGCAGTAATCAAAAAACTCTAGTCGAGGGCTAGATGACTTCCCAGGGGAATTCCACCAAATACTTAAAGAAACAAAAACCTCAAAAGAAAGCTGGTAGATATATATAGAACACTACACCACAGAACCAAAGAATACTCATTCTATTCTAATGCACATGGAACATTCTCAAGAATAGACCACGTTCTGGGTCACAAAACGGGTTTCAACCAATACCAAAAGACTGAAATTATTCGCTGCATATTCTCAGACCACAACACTTTGAAATAGGAACTCGACCACAAGGAAAAATTTGGAAGAAACTAAAAAACTTGGAGACTAAGAACCATCCTGCTCAGGAATGATTCGATAAACCAGGAAATCAAAAATCAATTTAAACAATTTTTGGAGACCAACGACAATGAAAACACAATGGTCCAAAATCTATGGGATACTGTAAAGGCAGTTCTAAGGGGGAAATATAGCCATCCAAGCCTCACTCAAAAGAATAGAAAAATCTAAAATGCAGTTTTTATATTCTCACCTCATGAAGCTGGAACAGCAACAGAGGGACAGGCCTAATCCATGCACGAGGAAGCAGTTGACCAAGATTAGAGCAGAAATCAATGAATTTGAAACCAGGAGTACAGTAGAGCAGATCAACAGAACTAGAAGCTGGTTCTTTGAGAGAATCAATAAAATTGACAGACCACTGGCAAGACTTATCCAAAAGAATAGAGAAAGGACCCAAATTAATAAAATTATGAATGAAAAAGGAGAGGTCACAACCAACACCAATGAAATTGGAAGGATTATTAGAAACTTTTATCAACAGCTTTATGCCAATAAATTAAGCAATCTGGAAGAGATGGAATCCTTCCTGGAAACCTATAAACTACCAAGACTGAGACAGGAAGAAATTGATTTTTGATTTTATTTTATTTTATTTTTAAAGATTTTATTTATTTATTTGACAGAGA
>NW_024423319.1:77581754-77642058 GCF_017311325.1 Ursus maritimus
GTACAGCCACTCTGGAAAACAGTGTGGACGTCCCTTAAAAAGTTAAAAATTGAGCAACCCTATGACCCAGCCATTGCACTACTGGGTATTTACCCCAAAGATACAGACGGAGTGAAGAGAAGGGTCATATACACCCCAATGTTCATAGCCGCATTGTCCACAATAGCTAAATCGTGGAAGGAACCGAGTTGCCCCTCAACAGATGACTGGATTAAGAAGTTGTGGTCCATATTACTCAGCTATCAGAAAGAACGAGTTCTCAACATTTGCTGCAACATGGATGGCACTGGAGGAATTAATGTTAAGTGAAATCGGTCGAAGCTACGAGGCAATCATCATATGTTTCTCATCTATGGAACATAAGAACTAGGAAGATTAGGTGGGGTGAAAGGGATAAAGAAGGGGGAGTGAATGAGAGAGACTAGGAAACATGAGGCACTGGACTCTGAGGAAACTAACTGAGGGCTTCAGAGGGAGGGGTGAATGGATAGACGGCTTGGTGATGGGGTAGTAAGGAGAACATGCTGCCGGTACTTTCGATTGTTCTCCGCAACTGATGAATCATCGAAGTTTACATCAAAACCAGGGATGTACTGTATGGTGACTAACATAATATAATAAAAAAACATTAAAAAATAAAGAAACAAAAATACCAGTTCTGCTGAAGGTCTTTCAAAAAATAGAAATAGTAGGTATATGTCCAAACTCCTTCTATGAGGTCAGAATTACCCTATTCCCAAAATCAGATAACAACCACATCAAAAAGGAGAATTACAGATCAATATCACTGATGAACGTGGATGCCAAAATACTCAACAAGATCCTAGCCAGTAGGATCCAACAGTACAATAAAAGGATTATTCACTGGTCAGGTGGGATTTATTCCTGGGATACAAGGGTGGTTCAACATTCGGAAATCAATCAACATGAGAGATCACATTAATAAGAGAAAACACAAGAACCATATGATCCTCTCAATTGACACAGAAAAAGGATTTGATGAAATACAGCATCCTTTCCTGATTAAAATTCTTCAAATTATAAGGATAGAGGAAACATACCTTAATATCATAAAAGTCACCTACGAAAAGCCCACAGCGAATATCATTCTCAATGGGGAAAAACTGAGAGCATTTCCCTTAAGGTCAGGAGCACGACAGGGATGCCCACTCTCACCGCTTTTGTTCAACATAGGACTAGAAGCCCTAGCCTCAGCAATCATCAACAAAAAGAAATAAAATGAATTCAAATTGGCAAAGAAGTCGAACTCTTTCTCTTCACAGATGACATGATACTTTATATAGAAAACCCAAAAGACTCCACCCCCAAATTACTACAGCTCATACAGATATTCAGCAACATGGCAGGATACAAAATCAATGCACAGAAATCAGTTGCATTTCTATACAATAACAACGTAACTAAAGAAATATAAATTAAGAAACTGATTCCATTTACAATAGCATCAAAAATGATAAGATACCTAGGAATAAACTTAACTATAGAGGTAAAGTATATATACTCTAGAAACTACAGAACACTTATGAAAGAGTTTGAAGAAGACACGAAGAGATGGAAAAACATTCCATGTGCATGGATTGGAAGAATAAACATCGTCAAAATGTCTATGATTCCCAGAACAATCTACACTTTCAATGCCATCCCTATCAAAACACCATTGACATTTTTCACAGAGCTGGAACAAACAGTCCTAAAATTTCTATGGAACCAGATAAGACCCTGAATTGCCAGGGGAATGTTGAAAAGAAATCCAAACCTGGGGGCATCACAAGGCCTGACTTCAAGCTATAGTGTGAAGCTGTGATCACCAAGATAACATGTTACTGGTACAAAAACAGACACTTGTATTAATGGAACAGAGTAGAGACCCCCAGAAATGGACCCTCAACTCTATGGTCAACTAATTTGACAAAACAGGAAAGAACATCGAATGGAAAAAAGACAGCCTTTTTAATAAATTGTGTTGGGAAAACTGGACAGCTACCTGTAGAATAATGTAACTGGGACATTCACTTACACCATACAGAAAGAGAAACTCAAAATGGAATGAAAGACCTAAATGTGAGACAGTAATCCATCAAAATAGTAGAGGAAAACATAGGCAGTAACCTCTTTGACACTGGCGACAGCAACTTCTTTCAAGACATGCTCTAAAAGCAAGGGAAACAAAAGCAAAAATGAACTTTTGGGACTTCATCAAGATATAAAGCTTTTGCACAGCAAAGGAAATAGTCAACAAAACGAAGAGGCAACCCACGAAATAGGAGAAGATATTTGCAAATGACATATCAGATAAAGGACTGGTATCCAGAATCTATAAAGAACTTCTCAAACTCAACACCCAAAAACAAATAATCAAGTCAAGAAATGGGCAGAAGACATGAACAGACACTTCTCCAAAGAAGACACACAAATAGCTAACAGGCACATGAAGAAATGTTCAACATCACTAGCCATCAGGTAAATTTAAATCAAAGCCACAATTAGATACCACCTTATGCCAGTAAGAATGGCTAAAATTAACAAGGTAGGAAACAAGAAATATTGGTGAGGATGTGGAGAAAGGGGAACCCCCTTACACTGTTGGTGGGAATGCAAGCTGGCACAGCCACTTTGGAAAACAGTATGTAGGTTCCTCAAAATGTTAAAAACAGAGCTACCCTATGTCCCAGCAATTGCACTACTAGGTATTTACCCCAAAAAAAGAAGGGGAACATGCACCCTAATGTTCATAGCAGCAATGTTCACAAAACCAAACCATGGAAGAAGCCAAGATATCCTTCAACAGATGAATGGATAAAGAAGATGTGGTTCATATATGCAATGAAATATTACTCAGCCATCAGAAAGGATAAATACCCCCCATTTTCATAGACATGGGTTGGACTGGATGGTATTATGCTATGTGAAATAAATCAAGCAGAGAAAGACAATTATTATATGGTTTCGCTCATATGTGAAACATAAGGAATAGTGTGGAGGACCACCAGGGAATGGAGGGAAAACTGAATGGGAAGAAATCAGAGAGGAGGACAAACCATGGGAGACTCTGAACTCTGGGAAAGAAACTGAGGGTTACAGAAGGGAGGGTAAGGGAGACGGGGTAACCAGGTGAAGGATATTAAGGAAGGCATATGTTGTGGTGAGCACTGTTTGTTATACACAACTAATGGATCGTTGAACACTACATCAAAACCTAATGATGTACTATATGTTGGCTAACTGAACATAAAAAAAAGAAAAAAAGCTTACATTAATTCCAGTCTTAGCCAGCTTGGGCACACTCAGATTCCTTTCTCAACATTTCTTTTCCACAACCATTTTATCCATGCAGGTTTCCTTCTTTCTCGTTCTGGAACAACCAGTCAGTCTACTTTAGGGCAAAACTACTCTCTTTGTTCCCTTTAACAAATCAAAGAAGCAAACAAAAAATATTTTCTTCATAGCTTTTCTTAACCAAAAAATATATTTTCCTTTTGTAAAACCACTTTTCATACATAGTGGTTTCCTTATAACCATACTAGTTCTAGTAGTTTGAATTATTTATGTTGAATAGAATTCTTAACCCTTATGAAACCTAATCTCTAGCGAAAACTAAGAAGTAAGCAACTATGGACTGTCCGTTACACTAGCATTTTGTGGATTGTAAGTTCCTGAATATATTTCATAATTTAGAAGTATATTATTCCTCATAGCCAATTTTTCAACATGTCATAAGACAAGTTTAATTGATATAACCAAATATCTTTACTTCCTTTGTAATAAGAAGCCAAAATTAGACGAAATGGTGTTCACTAATTAACGTATCAGTATTTTGTCTTATTTGGAAATGATCTAGTTATTCACTGGATAGCTATCATTTAACTTAATTTAGTGTAACTCTAAGGCTTCAGGTTACCAGAAAGATTTTGGAAACTACTTGTATGTAGCCATACTATAAAACATAATTGTTGTTAACAAAGTTCATTGATAGGGGCACATGGGTGGCTCAGTTGGTTAAGCATCTGCCTTTGGCTCAGATCATGTTCCCCGGGTCCTGGGATCCAGCCCTGCATTGGACTCCCAGCTCAGTGGGAGTCTGCTTCTCCCTCTCACTCTGTGTGCACACTCACTCTCTCTTTCTCAAATAAATAAATAAAAATGTTTAAATAAATAAAGTTCATTGATAAGCTGTTAGTTACATCTAATATACCTGTTCTTAATAATTATGTTTAGCTTATTCATGAAAATTTCCCCAAACACTAAACTGCTAGCCATCATCTTAAACTGACAAATTTTGTAAAGAGATAGCATGAACTTATGACTAGTGCACCCAGGCAGACTTACAGATGTAAGTCTCCACTTTATTTAATGCTGATAACAGTGAAGAAATGTTAATTTTAATTAAATCAACAAAATTAAACTAGCTTTCATTTCTAAAGATTGTCATGCATGACATGAATTTGAAAAAAATTGGGGGTAGTTTCTTTATTCCTGTGAATATACTTAATTTATGGAAGTGCTTACCTTTCATTAAGTCAATTAAATAGAGTACTTAAAAATTTTTTAAATTTAAATTCCAGTCAGCTAACATACAGTGGAATATTACTTTCAGATATACAATTTAAAGATTCAACAGTTCCATACAACACCCGGTGCTCAGCACAACAGCACTCCTTAATCCCCGTCACCTATTTAACCCATTGTCCCATGCACCTCCCATCTGGTAAACATCAGTTTATTCTCTATAGTTAAAAATCTGTTTCTTGGTTTCCCTCTCTCTTTTATTTCCCCTTTACTTGTTTATCTTGTTTCTTAAATTCCACATATGAGTGAAATCAAATGGCATTTGTCTTTCTCTGACTGACTTACTTTGCTTAGCATAATACTCTCTAGTGCACCCATGTTGTTGAAAATGGCAAGATTCTATTCTTTTTTATGGCTGAATAACATTCCATTGTTTATACATACCACATATTCTTTATCTATTCATCAATTGACACTTGGGCTGTTTCCATAATTTGGCAATTGTAGATAATGCTACTATAAATATTGGTGTGCTTGAATACCTTTGAATAAGTATTTTTGTATTCTTTGGGTAAATACCTAGTAGTGCAATTACTGGGTCATAGAGGAGTTCTATTTTGAACTTTTTAAGGAATCTCCATACTGCTTTCCACAGTGGCTTCCCTGTGATGTTGATGTTGAGCATCTTCGTGTGTCAATTGGCCGTATGTATACTGTTGAGTTGCAAAAGTGCTTTATATATTCTGGATACTAACTCTATCAGATATGTCATTTGTAAATATCTTCCCCCATTGCACAGGTTGCTTTTTAGTGTTTTATTATTATTATTATTATTATTATTATTATTATTATTATTATTATTTCCTTTGCTGTACAGAAGCTTTTCATCTTGATGAAGTCCCAATACTTTATTTTTGCTTTTGATTCCCTTGCCTCAGAAGACATATCTAGTGAGAGGTTGCTAAAGCCAAATTTAGAGATTACTGCTTGTGTTCTCCTCTAGAATTTTTATGGTTTCAGGTCTCACGTTTAGGTCTTTAATCCATTTTGAATTTATTTTTGTGTATGGTGTGAGAAAGTGGACCCTGTTCATTCTTTTGTGTGTTGCTGTCCAGTTTTCCCAACACCATTTGAAGGGGCTGTCTTTTTCCCATTGGATATTCTTACTTGTTGAAGTAGTTGTTGAAGATTAATTGACCCATATAATTGTGGACATACTTCTGAATTTTCTGTTCTGTTCCATTATCTATGTGTCTGTTTTTATGCCTGTATAGGTTTGTAATATAAAGATGCCCAGAATTGTGAAACCCAGCTTTGCTTTGCTTTTCAAAGGTTGCTTTGGCAATCGTGGTCTTTCCTGGTCCCATACAAATTTTAGGATGCTTTGTTCTAGCTCTGTGAAAAATGCTGTTGGCATTTTGATAGGTATCGCCTTAAATGTGTATATTGCTTTGGGTAGTCTAGACTTTTTTTGGGGGGAGGTTTATGACCTGTTTTTTCTTTTTATTTTTTTCTATTTATTTTTTATTTTAATTTTTTTATTATATTATGTTAGTCTAGACGTTTTAACAATATTCTTTCAGCCCACCAGCATGAAATGTCTTTCTATTTCTTTATGTCTTCTTCCTTTTCTTTCATCATCGTTTTATAGTTTTCAGAGTACAGGTCTTTCACATCTTTGGTTAGGATTATTCCTAGGTATCTTATGACTTCTGCTGCAATTGTAAATGGGATTAATTCCTTAATTTCTCTTTCTGCTGCTTCATTGGTGTATAGAAATGCAACCATTTTCTTACATTGATTTTGTCTCTGGCAACTTTACTAAATTCATTTATCAGTTCTAGCAATTTCTTGGTGGAGTCTTTCAGATTTTCTATATAGAGTATCATGCCATCTGCAAATCATGAAAGTTTTACTTCTTCCTTGCCTATTTGGATGACTTTTATTTCTTTTTTGTCTGATTGCTATGGCTAGGACTTCCAGTACTGTGTTAAATAGCAGTGGTGAGACTGGACATCCCTGTCTTATTCCTGACCATAGAGGAAAAGTTCTGTTTTATCTTATTGAGGATGATATTAACTGGGATTTTCATAAATGGCCTTTATTATATTGAGGTATGCTCCTTCTAAACGTACTTCGTTGAAGGTTGTTACCATGAATGGGTGTTGTACTTTGTCAAATGCTTTTTCTGCATCTATTGAGAGGTTCATAAATCTTTTATTTTTTCTTTTATTAATATGATGTACCACATTCCCTAAATTGTGAATATTGAGCCACTCTTGCAACCCAGGAATAAATTCCACTTGATTGTGGTGAATGATTCCTTTAATGTACTGTTGGATTTGCTTTGCTAGTATTTCACTGAGAATTTTTGTATCCATTTTCATCAGGTATATTGGCCTCCAGTTCTCTTTTTTAGTGGCATCTTTATCTGGTTGTGATATGAGGGTAATGCTGGCCTCATAGAATGAATTTGGAAGTTTTCCTTTATTTTCTGTTTTTTTTTTAATAGTTTGAGAAGGGTGAGTATTAATTCTTCTTTACATATTTCATAGAATTCCCCTGTGAAGCCATCTGCTCCTGGACTTTTGTTTGTTGGAAGGTTTTTGATTACTGGTTCAATTTCTTTGCTGACTATCAGTATGTTCAAGTTTTCTATTTCTTCCTGTTCCAATTTTGGTAGTTTATATGTTTCTAGGAATTTATCCATTTCTCCCAGATTGCCCAATTTGTTGGCATATAATTTTTCTTAATATTCTCCTAATTGTTTGTACTTATTTGGTGTTGTTTGTTATTTCTTTTCTCTCACTTGTGATTTTACTTATTTGGATCTTTTCTTTTCTTCTTTTTGATAAGTCTGGCTAGAAGTTTATCAATTTTATTGACTTTTTCAAAGGACCAGCTCCCAGTTTCATTGATCTGTTCTGTGTTTTTTTGTTTCTATATCATTTATTTCTGTTCTAATGTTTATTATTTCCTTCTTTCTGCTGGCTTTAGGCTGTTTGTTGTTCTTTTTCTAGCTCCTTTTGGTGTGAGGCTGGGTTGTTTATTTATTTTTCTTGCTCCTTGAGGTAGGCCTTTATTGCTATATATGTCCTTCTTAGTACAGCAAATAGGGCACTTTACAAATTAATTTTTTTTAAATACCACCTGGAGGTAGTTAATATCACACATCTATGACATATACCAAAAAGCACACATAAACATACAGACATACATAAATATACACACACAGCAGAGATCTCATAGCTTTTGTTGTAAAATGTTCTCCATGAGATAGGTACAGTTATACAAAACTCATTAGTTTATGAACTGATAATAAAAAATAGAAATAAATTTAAAAAATTAAAAAATAAAAATAAAATTAAAAAAATAAAAAAACTCGTTAGTTTATAAAAGGTCATTTGGATACAAATTGTGTTTTCTGGCATATGGAATAAGGTAAGTTTACCTGCTCAGATGGTTAAATCTTTTTTTACTGATATTTGTGGAGAGGGGTTTTAAGATTTTTTTTTATTCACCTAATTTCCAATAGCTTTTCTTCATTTTTTCTTCTGGTAATATTTACCTCCCTGAAATTTGCATTTCAAAAGATGGTATTAGGTTTGTAGAGAAGACCAGGTAGAATATTTACTTGTTAAGAGCTCAGAGAAAGGGTGCATGTTTTTCCAAGTAGGGCTTTTGTTTCCTAATTTGATACCTTTTACAATACCTGCAAGCCTTTTGAGATGAGTAGGGGATGTTGGGGATTTAGGAAAAAGGCTGTGTTTCAGTAAATCCTTCCACCGTAGCTCCAGAATGTTATTTTCCTCTGGGTAGTTTCATTTAAGTTAGGGAAGAAGACCTAAAAAAAAGTTGATTATCCAGCTATGAATATCAACTTCCAATCTGGCCAGCTTATGAACACAGAGCTACTTTTCAAAAAATCCTCTGAATGTCTTGTCAGGTTTTAGATGGTACAAACAGTAAATATTTCTGGCAGTATTGGACACTCCCATGGGTGCAAAAGGCCTTACCCAAAGAGAATGCAACCTATACTACCCTCTTAAGAACCAGAGGCACTCCCAAAAATAACCAAAAGAAAGAAGGCCTTAGACAATTCCCCTGAGAGCTCCAACAGTCAGTAGAACCCTAGCCACATATAGCATGCAACCCATACTTATGCTCAACCATATTTCTGGGGCCCCAACCTCACAGTTGAGCTACTTGTGCACACAAGGACCTGCATGCCCCAGACAGGCAGAAAGCCAACACAAGTTCTCAGGACACAGAACAAGACAAACAAGAAGGCAATATCTGTCCCTGGAAGAAAAATGATTGATAACAAGTGGGTGCCAGAAAGAAAATTCACAAACCACAATTCAAAGATCTAATTCTTTTCATGTGTCTGTTAGCCATTTGTATGTCTTCATTGGAAAAGTGTCTGTTCATTTCTTCTGCCCATTTTTTGATTTGTTTATTTGTTTCTCGTGTATTGAGTTTGAGAAGTTCTTTGTAGATCTTGGATACCAGTCCTTTATCTGTAGTGTCATTTGCAAATATATTCTCCCATTCCGTGGGCTGCCTCTTAGTTTTTCTGACTGTTTCCTTGGATGTGCAGAAACTTTTAATCTTGATGAAGTCCCATAAATTCATTTTATCTTTTGTTTCTCTTGCCTTTGGGGATGTGTCATGAAAAAGGTTGCTTTGGCCGATGTCGTAGAGGTTGCTGCCTATGTTCTCCTCTAGAATTTTGATGGATTCCTGTCTCACATCGAGGTCTTTCATCCATTTGGAGTTTATTTTTGTGTATGGTGTGAGATAGTGGTCAAGTTTCATTCTCTTGCATGTAGCTGTCCAATTTTCCCAGCACCATTTATTGAAGAGACTGTCTTTTTCCCACCGGATGTTTTTTCCTGCTTTATCAAATATTAGTTGCCCAAAGAGCCGAGGGTCCATTTCTGGGCTCTCTATTCTGTTCCATTGGTCTATGTGTCTGTTTTTGTGCCAGTACCATGCTGTCTTTGTGATCACAGCTTTGTAGTACAGCTCGAAATCCGGCATTGTGATGCCCCCAGCTTTGTTTTTCCTTTTCAACAGTTCCTTGGAGATTCGGGGCCTTTTCTGTTTCCATACAAATTTAAGGACTGTTTGTTCCAGTTCTTTGAAAAATGTCCTTGGTATTTTGATCGGGATAGCATTGAAAGTGTAGATTGCTCTGGGTAGCATGGACATTTTAACTATGTTAATTCTTCCGATTCATGAGCATGGAATATCTTTCCATCTTTTTATGTCTTCCTCAATGTCTTTCAAGAGTGATTTATAGTTTCTAGAATATAGGTCCTTTACGTCTCTGGTTAAGTTAATTCCAAGGTAACGTATGGTTTTTGGTGCTATTGTAAATGGGATGGATTCCCTAATTTCTCTTTCTTCGGTCTCGTTATTCGTGTATAGAAATGCAACTGATTTCTGAGCATTTATTTTGTATCCTGCCACGTTACTGAATTGCTCTATAACTTCTAATAGTTTGGGAGTGGCTTCTTTTGGGTTTTCCATATAGAGTATCATGTCATCTGCAAAGAGAGACATTTTGACTTCTTCTTTGCCAATTTGAATACCTTTGATCCCTTTTTGTCGTCTGATTGCTGTTGCAAGGACTTCTAGTACTATGTTGAATAATAGTGGCGAGAGTGGGCATCCTTGTCGTGTTCCTGATCTTAAGGGAAAGGCTTCCAGCTTTTCCCCATTGAGAATAATATTTGCAGTAGGCTTTTCATAGATGGCTTTTATGAGATTGAGAAATGTACCTTCTATTCCTACACTCTGAAGGGTTTTAATCAGGAAAGGATGCTGTATTTTGTCAAATGCTTTTTCGGCATCGATTGAGAGGATCATATGGTTCCTGAGTCTTTTCTTGTTGATATGATGTATCACGCTGATTGATTTGCGAATATTGAACCACGCTTGCATCCCAGGTATGAATCCCACTTGATCGTGATGGATAATCCTTTTAATGTACTGTTGGATTCTATTAGCAAGTATCTTGTTGAGGATTTTGGCGTCCATATTCATTAGGGAAATCGGTCTGTAATTCTCCTTTTTGAGGGGGTCTTTGCCTGGTTTGGGGATCAAGGTAATATTGGCCTCATAGAATGAGTTTGGTAGCTTTCCTTCTGTTTCTATTTTTTGAAATAGCTTTAGGAGAATAGGTATTATTTCTTCTTTGAATGTTTGGTAGAATTCCCCAGGAAAACCGTCCGGGCCTGGAGTTTTGTTATTTGGAAGGTTGTTTATCACTGACTCAATTTCTTCATAATTAATTGGCCTGTTTAAGGAATCAATTTCTTCCGGTTTCAATCTTGGTAGTTTATAGGTTTCCAGGAAGGATTCCATCTCTTCCAGATTGCTTAGTTTATTGGCATATAGCTGTTGATAAAAATTTCTAATAATCCTTCCAATTTCAATGGTGTTCGTCGTGACCTCTCCTTTTTCATTCATAATTTTAATAATCTGGGTCCTTTCTCTTTAAGGAGGGCACATATTGCATGGTGCACTGGGTGTTATACACAACTAATGAATCATCGAGCCTTACATCGAAAACCGGGGATGTACTGTATGGTAACTAACATAATATAATAAAAAATCATTATTAATAAAAAAAAAAAAAAAGATCTAATTCTTACCATTTTCCCCCATCAATCTGAATTTGGAGAAAAAGGGACAATGTGAGATTTTACCTTTCTCTCTTGACCAGGAACTACGCAAATAAAGATATGGGAGAGCTGACTTTGGTAAGAATTCTCACTCTTTGCCAGCTTCTGCCATCTTTCCCAGGATCCTGTCTGCGGGCTCCAGAGCAAGCGGGGTTTCCCAGTGGGTCTCATCCTTGTCACCACAAACCATAGAGGAGGGAAAACAATTTTTCCTCTACCATTTATAGTGACTTCTAGGCTGTAACCCCTTTTTCTCTAGGGCACTTCATAAATGGATAAGTTTATCTAGGTTAAAATTTCTCCACTGTGGCCACTGTAATTTGAGATTATCTTTGGTAAGATACTTGTTCACCCTTAAAACAAAATTTTACTCACTGGAGGCCTCACACTGTACCCAGTCCCTTTTCAACCTTGGACCCAGTCTGACCCTGGCCAGTTTCCAGACCCAGTTCAGAAAAAGTAATGCTCAAATAAAGTCTGACAGCTCATAACACAAAATCTTCCAAGCTAGGGATCTGAGAGAGACTTACCCAGGATCTCCAGAGGCAGCAAGAAAGTAGTGAGCTCAAGAGGCTCAGTGGATACCTACGCCTGTTTGCTCCTTGGGCCATTAGAGTTCTCTTTCATTTTCCTCTTTTGACACTAGAATTGTTAAAAGATAAAGTGAAGCATATTTAAAAAGTTGAGTTCATTTGAACAAAAATGGATTTGAATGAGGCAGTGCCAAACTGGAAGTGGTTAGGCACACTCCACTGACAGGAGCCAAAGACAAAACTTATATAGAGAAATGCAAAAGCAAATAAATTATTTCATTGGCTAGAGCTTAAAGCCTAGTTGGCTATTAGTGATCAGTTGTCCTTAGCATTTCGATTTCATCATTTCGAGGCATTTATAGGCTTAGATATTGCTTTGCTTATCTAGGCTGGACTCCATGGCGTTCAAGCCACATCAGTCTAATTGCCTCCTTATTTAATTAATTTAACATACTTACCTCAGATACTTAGGATTTATATATTGCTCACTCTACTAAGTATTCTTGATTTTGCCTTTCCTTGGCTTTAAGTTCACTTAAGCTAACATATACTGTATTATTAGTTTAAGGGGTAGAATTTACTCAGTCATCATTAGCATATAACACCCAGTGCTCATTACATCAAGTGCCCTTCTTAATGCCCATTACCCAATTATCTTATCCTCCTACCCACCTTGCCTCCAACAACCTTCAATTTGTTTCTTAGAGTTAGTAGTCTCCTATGGTTTTCTTCCTCTCTTGTTTTCATCTTCTTTAATTTTTTCTTCCCTTCCCCTATGTTCATCTGTTTTGTTTCTTTAATTCCGCATAAGAGTGAAATCATATGGTATTTGTTTTTCTCTGATGGCCTTATTTCGCTTAGCATTATACCCTCTAGTTCCATCCACGTCATTGTAAATGGCAGCATTTCATTCTTGTTAAAGGCTAAGTAATATTCCATTATATATATTCCATTATATATATAATATTGCATTATTTATAATATATATCACATGTATATCATATATATAGAGAGAATATGGATAAAAAGATGTGAGATATATATATCTCCAATATATATTATATTTAATATTTATATTGTATCTAAAATATAATATATAATACATATATATATATGTATGTATACATATTTGATCCATTCATCTATCAATGGACATCTGGGGTCTTTCCATATTTTGGTTACAGTGAACACTGCTGTTATAAATATTGGGGTGCATGTGTTCCTTTGAATCACTATGTTTGTATCCTTTGGATAAAAACCTAGTAGTGCAATTACTGGGTCATAGAGGAGTTCTATTTTGAACTTTTTGAGGAACTTCCATACTGCTCTCCACAGTGGTTGCACCAGTTTGCATTCCCACCAACATTATAAAAGTGTTCCCCTTTAGCCATATCCTCATCAACATCTGTTTCATCCTGAGTGGTTAATTTTAGTCTTTCTGACCAGTGTGAGGTGGTATCTCATTGTGGTTTTTATCTGTATTTTTCTGATGCTGAGTAATGTTGAGCATTTTTTCATGTTAGTCATGTCTATGTCTTCTTTGCAGAAATGTCTGTTCATGTCTTCTGCCCATTTCTTGACTGGATTTTTTGGTTTTTGGGTCTTGAGTTTGATAAGTTCTTTACAGGTTTTGGATACAAGCCCTTTATATGATAAGTCATTTGCAAATATCTTCTCCCATGTTGCGTTTTAGTTTCATTGACTGTTTCCTTTGCTGTGCAAAAGCTTTTTAACCCAATGAAATCCCAATAGTTCCATTTCTGCTTCTGTTTCTCTTGCTTTTGGAGATGTGTCTAGCAAGAAGTTGCTAAGGCTGAGATCAAAGAGGTGGCTGCCTGTGTTCTCCTCTAGGGTTTTGATGGATTGCTGTATCACATTTTGGTCTTTCTTCAATTTTGAGTTTATTTTTGTGTTTGGTGTAAGAAAGTGATCCAGTTTCATTCTTCTGCATGTTGGCTGTCCAATTTTCCCAACAACATTTGTTGAAGAGAATGTCCTTTTTCCATTGCATATTCTTTTCTGCTTTATCAAAAATTAGTTGACCATAGAGCTGAGGGTCCATTTCTGGGTTCTCTATTCTGTTCCATTGATCTATGTGCTTGTTTTTGTGCCAGTACCAACTGTCTTGATGATTATAACTTTGTAATACAGCTTGAAGTCCAGAATTCTGATGGCTCCAGTTTTGCTTTTCTTTGTCAACATTACTTTGGCTATTTCAGGCCTTTTCTCATTCCTTACAAATTTTAGGATTGTTTGTTCCAGTTCTGTGAAAAATGCTGGTAGTATTTTGTAGGAATTGCATTAATGTGTAGATTGCTTTCCATAGCATAGACATTTTAAAAATTCTTGTTCTTCCAATCAATGAGCATGGAATGTTTTTCCATTTCTTTGTTTCTTCCTGAATTTCTTTCCTAAGTGTTCTATAGTTTTCAGTGTACAGATCCTTTAACTCTTTGGTTAGCTTTATTCCTAGGTATCTTCTGGTTTTTGCACAATTGTAAATAGGATCCATTCCTTGATTTCTCTTTCTTCTGCTTCGTTGTTAGTGTATAGAAATTCAACTGATTTCTGTGCATTGATTTATATCCTGCAACTTTCCTGTATCAGTTCTAGCAATTTTTTGGTGCAGTCTTTTGGGTTTCCTGCATAGAGCATCATGTCTTTTGCTAAGAGTGAAATTTGACATCTTCTTTGCCAACTGGGATACATTTGGCTTCTTTTTTTTCTATGATTGCTGAGGCCAGGACTTCTAGTACTATACTGAACAACAGTGATGAGAGTGGACATTCCTGTCTTGTTCCTGACCTTAATGGGGAAGCTCTCAGTTTTTCTCCAGTGATGATATTCACCGTGGGTCTTTCATGTATGGCTTTTATGATATTGAGGTATGTTCCCTCTATCCATACATGGCAGAGAGCTCTTATAAGGAAAGTATTCTGTATTTGTCAAATGCTTTTTCTCCATCTATTGAGAGAATCATAAGGTTCTTGTCCTTTCTTTCATTAATGTGGTGTATCACATTAATTGACTTGTGGATCTTTTGTTTGTTTGTTTTTTTGACTTGTGGATTTTGAACCACCCTGGCAACCCAAGAATAATTCCCACTTGATCATGGTGAATAATCCTTTTAAGTATTGCTGGATCCTATTAGCTAGTATCTTGGTGAGAATTTTTGCATCCTTGTTCAGGAATATTGGTCTCTAATTTTCCTTTCAAGTGGGGTCTTTGATTTAGTGATCAAGTAATGCTGGCCTCCTAAAACAAGTTTGAAAGTGTTCCTTCCATTTTTATCCTTTGAAACAACTTCAAAATAATAGGTATTAATTCTTCCTTAAATGTTTAGTAGAATTCCCCTGGGAAGCCATCTGGCCCTGGACTCTTGTTTGTTGGGAAATTTTGGGGGAAATTTTTTGACTACTGCTTCAGTTTCATTTCTGGTTATGGGTCTGTTAAGGTTTTCTATTTCTCCCTGTTTCAGTTTTGGTAGTGTATATGTTTCTAGGATTTTATTCATTTCTTCCAGATTGCCTAATTTGTTGGCATATATTTTTTCATAATATTCTTTTAAAATTGTTTGTAT
The DNA here is from genome assembly GCF_017311325.1 of Ursus maritimus. Classification (NCBI taxonomy): domain Eukaryota; kingdom Metazoa; phylum Chordata; class Mammalia; order Carnivora; family Ursidae; genus Ursus; species Ursus maritimus. The sequence goes on from NW_024423319.1 coordinate 77,597,087, forward strand.
TTCTTCAGTGTTGGTTGTTATCTCTCTGCTTTCATTCATGTTTTTATTTGGGTCCATATCTTTTCTTCTTGATATGTCTGGCTAGCAGTTTATCAATCTTCTTAATTCTTTCAAAAACCCAGCTCCTAGTTTAGTTGATGTGTTTCTACATTTTTTTATTCTATATCATTGCTTTCTGCTCTGATCTTTATTATTTCACTTCTGCTAGATTTGGCTTCATTGGCTGTTCTTTTTCCAGCTCCTTTAAGTGTAATATTAGGTTGTGTATTTGAGACTTTTCTTGATTCTTGAGAAAGGTCTGTATTGCTATATACTTCGCTCTCACGACTGCATTTGCTGCACCCCAAGGGTTTTAAACTACTGTGTTTTCATTTTCATTTGCTTCCATGTATTTTTTTAAATTTCTTTTTAATTTCCTGGTTGACTCATTTATACTTTAGTGTGATTTTCTTTAACCTTCATGTATTTGTTGTCCTTCCAAATTTTTTCTTGTGTTTGACTTCAGTTTTTGTAGTGTTGTGGTCTGAAAATACACATCGTATGATCTTTTTGTACTGGATTTGTGACCCATTATGTGATCTATTCTTGAGAATGTCCCACGTGCACTCAAAAAGTGTATTCTTCTGCTTTAGGATGAAGTGATTTCACTATATCTGTTAAATCCATATAGTCCAGTGGGTCATTCAAAGCCCTTGTTTCCTTGTTGATCTTCTGCTTAGATGATCTTTTCATTGCTGTGAGTGGGGTGTTAAAGTCCCCTACTATTGTTCTATTATCAATGTGTTTCTTTAATTTGGTTATGAATTGGTTTATATAGTTGGCTGCTTCTAAGTTAAGGGGCATAAACTTTTTACAATTGTTAGATCTTCTTGTTGGATAGAAACCTTTATTATGATAGAGTGTTCTTCTTCATTTATTACAGTCTTTGGTTTAAATCTAGTTTGTCTCATATAAGGATGGCTACTCCAGCTTTCTATTGATGTTTTGGGTCTACAGTGAGTATCTTTTATGCAGCATATTGATGGGTCTTTTTTTTTTATCCATTCTGGTATCCTATGTTTTTTGATTGGAGTATTTATGTTCAGAGAAATTATTGAAAAATATGAATTTAGTGCCATTGTATTACCTGTAAAGTTGCTGTTCCTGTAGATTCTCTGTTCCTTGCTGGTCTTTATTACTTTTGGGCTCTCTCCCCGCTCAAAGGATCCCCTTTAATACTTCTTGCAGGGTTGGTTTACTGTTCACAAATTCCCTTAGTTTTTGTTTGTCATGGAAACTATCTCACCTTCTATTCTGAGTGACAGCCTTGCTGGGTAAAATATTCTTGGCTACATATTTTTTCCAGTTAGCACATTGAATATATCATGCCAGTCCTTTCTGTCCTACCAGGTCTCTGTGGACAGGTCTTCTGCCAGCTTTACATGTCTACCCTTTTAGGTTAAGGACTTTTTGAGCTGCTTCCAGGATTTTCTCTTTATCTTTGAAATTTGCCAACTTTACTGTAATATGTTGAGGTGTTGACCTTTTTTGTTGATTTTGAGGGAAGTTCTCTGTGCCTCCTGGTAATGAATGCTTGTTTCCTTCTCCAGATTAAGGAAGTTCTCAGCTGTAATCTGTTGAAGTAAACCTTCTGCTCCTTTCTCCTGGTCATCATTTTCTGGGACCCATATAATATGAATATTATATCCCTTTTTGCAATGGCTGAGTTCTTTAAGTCTCCCTTCATGATCTAATAGTTTTCTTTCCCTCTTCTTTTCAGCTTCCTTTTTCCCATCATTTTATCTTCTATATCACTGATTCACTCGTCTACTTTGTTCATCCTTGTTTTTATGGCTCCCACTTGAGACTGCATCTCAGTAATAGTATTTTTAATTTTGGCCTGACTAGATTTTAGTTCTTTTATATCTACAATAAGGGATTCTCTAGTGTTCTATTCTTTTTTCAAGCCCAGCTAGTATCTTTATAATTGTTGTTAATTCTACTTCAGACATCTTACTTATATCTGTATTGATTAAATCCCTGGCCCTGTGTACTATGTGCTCTTCTCTCTTTTGGGGTTAATTTCTCTGTCTCTGCATTTTGTAAAGAAAAGGAAGTAAGAAAGAAAAAAGACCCAGCAAAAACAATAATAGCAACACCAAGAACAACAACAAAAACTTCAGGAAGTGTTTCTGGTGTATGCTGTGTACACTCTGCTGTTGTATTTTGGCTCCTATTTCCCACTGTCCATCATCTACAGAGTTCTTCCTTGCTTTTAGTGGGGAGTGTAGGGACCTTTAACTAGGTGCACTTTGATTTGTTTCTCAAGATAACCCTGGAAAAGAAAGAAAAAAAGGAAAAGAAAATAAAGTCTGATTCAAGATAAGTGTAAGGAAAAGGAAGAAAAATGCAAATAAACAGAAAAGAAAAAAAAACTATAAGCATGATTCTTTTATTTTATGTTTTTTTTATTATGTTAGTCAACATACAGTACATCCCTGGTTTTTTATGTAAATTTCAATGATTCATTAGTTGCATATAACACCCAGTTATAAGCATGATTCTTAATAATAAAAAAGAAAGAGGGATAAAAAAAAGGAAGGAAAGAAAAAAGAAGAGAAAAACATAAGAAGCATGATCTGAACAATAAGAGAAGGAAACAAACAAACCAATAAATGAACGAAAATTATAAGCCTGTTACCAAAAAGAAGTTAGAAAAAAGAAAAATAGATATATATTAAGAAATGAAAAATAAGAAAAAGAAAAATGAAAATTTTAAAATTAAAAAAATGAAAGATGATAAAAAAAAAAAAGCAAGCTTGGTTCTATTTCCACCAGAAGCTAAACTTTTGGAGCATTCTTTAGACTTGATACATGCAGGAGGCTTGTGTTGGCCTTCTGTGAGAGATGCCTACTGGGCTGGCTCCCAAGTGGGACTTGCCCTTAAAACACATAAAACAACAACAACAACAAAAACAAAACAAAACAAACAAACAAAAAAAGCAAGTGGACTTTCCCTTTTATAGATTCCCCTGCCAGGTGTAGTGGGGCAGGGTTTAGTGTAGGGGACTCCAGCCTCTGCCAGAGGTACTGTGTGTCTCTCTGATGTCTAACTGTGCTGGTGGGTGAGGAGGAGGGAGGAATGGTGGAGAGGAAAGTTGGTGTCACCCCCCCTTCTTGTCCCCAAGGAACTCCAGGCCACCACTGTTCAGGAGGCCATCACAGAAAAATCAATCTCCTATGTCCTGGGCTTTTGTCAGTTCCCTACCCTTAAGCTGTCTGTTCTCTAGCCATTTTGCATGCCTGGCACCAGATATTTCCTTCATTTTATCTCTGGCTGGTGGCTAGGGTTCAAAACTCCAAGTTTTAAAGGGCCTGGCAAGGTTGGGACCCACTCACCTTCCACGGCGGAGAGGCTTGTGGCTGGCCCAGCACCATCCTGTCCCAGAAAAGCAGTAGCACAATACATGTACAGAGGATAGAGTTTATTGTGACACACAGTGAAAAGCTGGAACCAGGTTATTGGCCATCTGTGGGCGATTCAGTCACCTACTCTGTTCTGTCCCAGAAAAGCAGTCTCACAGAGGCTTCAATCCATTGTGGCAAACAGCAAAAGCAGCAGCCAGGTTATCTGCAGACTTCCCACGTCTCTGCTTTATGCTCAGTTCTGCCCCAGAAAAGCAGCCACTCTGCCCGCACACAAAGGTTTAAGCCTACCGTGGCTCACAGTGAAAAGTTGTTAGGAGGTTTTCTGCCCTCTGTGCACACCTCTGGCTCTGCTGTTGAGTGCTGCTGAATGGCTCCCAGCTGGCCTTTTGTCCTTGGAGAGGAAAAATATGCTCTTCCAAACGTACTCCAGGAAGGGGAACAATCTCTCCCAGTGGGACCCAAGGGATCTCCTCACCCTGGCTTATTGTGCAATCCCTTTCACTGCACTCCCTCCCACTCTTTTCCTTTCCCTGACTTTGCTCCCTGAAAAGGGTTCCCTCCCCTTCATGCCCTGAAACTTTCCTCTCCCCCAGTTCATGACTCCAAACCTCACATCTGCCACATTCTCTCCCTCCAGCTGTGCACATTGTTTTATTAATCCTCAGATCATATTCCTAGTTGTTCAAAATAATTGGAGTTTGATCTACCTGTGTTCAAAGAATGAACCAAGCTAAGGCGCCCCATACTACTTCACCATCTTTACTCCCTGCTATTCCTTGACTTTTAAGCCTACACTATGGTGTACTTTCTGAAAATGACCATCAGGGAACATGACAATTTGTTCCTTTGCCCTAGAAAAGTAAGGAAAGTGTGAATAACTAAGTTTATCTAATGTTGTGCTAATGTTAACTAATTAAAAATATTAGGAATGATCTTTTCTTTACCAAAATTATGGAAATATGCTGAAAATTAAAATTAAATTTTACCCTCCTATGTTAATTTTACATAAGTAAAATATATTTGAAAGATCGTATACTTTTCAGGTTAAGAGAAACATGAAAATTTGAACACAAAGACTGGCAAAATAACTATCTACTAAAGTAATTATTTTGGGGATTCTAGATTCATAAATCCTTTTCTTATTTTGGTCATGAAAAATCTAGAAAAAAGCACTAAAGGTACTGACTCAGGTACATAGAAATTGTCAGAGGCCTCTTACTTATTTCAATCTTTCTTTTGTCCAGTAGCCTAGGCATATCCACCTTGTCTAAGAGCAATAGCAGCGAGCGCCAAATGTGTAAAAACTTGAGTTACTTTAATTCTAGGGTTTCCATAAAACTCAATAGTTCCCCAAGTTGTACAGAGTATTCTATTGACAGAAAACCCTCACGACTTCTTGGAAGTTTACATGGCTGAATCAGGTGCCCTGGCCCAGTCCTGCCAGCTGAGAAAAGATGAATGAAAAAGTATTTATTACTGGTCACAGGCATGATATGGGGTTAGTCTATAACTTTGAAATATTTTAGAAACAAAGAGTCTGGGGAATGGACAGCAAGTTAAAAAGGTTAGCATGTTTGCTAATTACCTGAGGAGATTGCAATAATAAAAGTGCTTGGAAAAAAATGATTAGAAATACTTACATGTATTCCTCACAATAGCATACATGAATTGGCAATGATATAGAATCAACATTGATGGGATAATTTTACAGTTACTGCTGAGTGTTCAGATGAAACCTCCAGCTTTGCCACCAACATGCACAAGCTGTTTTTCCAAAACATGTGCCTAAGCAACCTCTGCATGACCTTGTACTTGAATGTTTGGTCTTCTGGGGGAAAAATCATCAAAGAAAAACTGCCCCAGTGCTGCAGTAGAGAAGGCCTTAATGACATCACTTTGCCGAAATTACAGGAGGCAACTTCTGCCCAAGGTGCAATTCACAATTCATTTTTCATTTCATTAGCGCCTATTCCCTCCTGCCCCTTTACCACTAATATTCCTTATCCTGTTTAATAGGCCAAAGGTTTGACCTTGGTTCTATCTTCTCACTTTCTAGATAACAATTATAAGATACTTAATCATGGAATTATCCCCTACTTTCTGTCAGTGTCCAATTAGAGAAAAGTCCCACTTTTTTAATGTTTTTTTATTACATTATGTTAGTCACCATACAGTATATCCCTGATTTCTGATGCAAGGTTCGATGATTCATTAGTTGCCTATAACACCCAGTGCACCATGCAATATGTGCCCTCCTTACTACCCATCACCAAAAAAGTCCCACTTTTTGAGCCCTTTCTTCAAGTCATCTAACACAAGCTCATGTCCTATAGAAAAAACTGTAAGAAGTACTTTTTGATATTTTACTTTACTCTTTTAGCTTTATTGGGGTAAAATTGAAATATAAAAATTGCACATATTTAATGTATATATCTTGATGAATTTGGACATCTACAGAAGCCCTTGATACTATTACCACAATCAAGGAACTAAACATATCCATCACCTCCAAAATATTTCCTTGTGTTCTTCTTTGTGTAGGGATGAGCTCTTCCTTCCTTTGGTGGTAAGAACACTTAACATGAGATCTATCTTGTTTACACAAGTACTAGGAAGTACACCCTATTCACAAGACACCCAAAAGTTGTCCAAAGTTTGAGTGTTCTCCCACATTTTAACTTTAACTACAGATGTATTCCTCCTCTTCTTTGGAGGGTACTCAGAGAAAATACATGAAGGGTTTCAAATAGAGCAAATAATTACGTGTCCTACAACATATCTATTTTACACATTATTTAAAAATATTTTATAGTATCACCTTTTATGCTAAGAGATTTGAAAAAAATTAGAAAGAGTGCATGAGCAGTGGGAGAGGGGCAAAGGGAGAGAGAGAATCCGAAGCAGGCTCCATCCACAGCACAGAGCCTAATGTGGGGCTCAATCTCAGGACACTGAGATCACGACCTGAGCCAAAATCAAGAGTCAAATGCTTAACCGACTGAGCCACCTAGGTGCTCTGAGATTTTTTAAAGTTTTAATGAAGTATAGCTAACATATAATATTAGTTTCAGGTATACAACATAGTGATTGGACAATTATAAGAGAAGTGTTATTACACTGTTATTAGAATGTTATTACTTTATTATTGACTATACTGCCTATGCTGTACTTTTTCATCCTTGTGGCTTACTTATTTTATAACTGGAGCTTTGTATTTCTTTATTTTATTTTTTTATTTAAAAAAACAATTTAAATTCAATTAATTTACATATAATGCATTATTAGTTTCAGAAGTAGAGGTCAGTGATTCATCAGTCTTATATAATACCCAGTGTTCATTACATCACGTGCCCTCCTTAATGTCCATCATCCGGTTACCCACCCACTGTAGTTCTTAGTCCTCTTCACCTATTTCATCTATTCCCCATCCCCTCCAGCAACCATGAGTTTGTTCTTTATATTTACAAGTCTGTCTTTTGTTGTTGCTGTTGTTTGGTTGTTTTCTTTTTTAGAATCCTCACGTAAGTCAAATAATATGGTCTTTGTCTTTCTCTGACTTATTTCACTTAACATAATATCCTCTAGGCTCATCCATATGGCAACTTTTCATTTTATTTTTATGGTTAATACTTCATTTTGTATATAGATAGATAGATAGATGATAGATAGATGATTGATAGATCAATTTGCCTATCTAGGCTGAGTAATACTTCAATATCTCACATCTTCTTATCCATTTGCCTATCTATGGACATTTAGATAGCTTGCCCATCTTGGCTATTATAAATAATGCTGCAATAAACATAGGAGTCCATATATATTTTCAAATGTGTGTTTAAGTATGATATCATATAACAGAGTACAGCTGAAGTTGAGGAAAAGCAAAAACTCTGAAAGTGACAAGTAAGTTACTGGTATCTGGGGAATGTTATCTTAAGTCATACTCTGCTAAAAATTGTGTCAGCTTTTGTGTGGATTTCATAGAAAAACAAGTCAGGTTCTCATCCTCACCCTTGAACCTTACAGCTGACTGGAAGTGTTTGCAGGACACCTTACCACATACTAACTCTGGATTGGAAAGGGATTTTTTTTATGTTAGCCTCACTTCCAAATGATCAATTGATTCAGTAAACATTCATTGATGCCTAGGAGTTTCTAAGCAGTCAACTGGATGCTGGATTTGCAAAGACCATCTAAACATGGTCTTGCCCTAAAGTTCTTGCCCTAAAGTTTTGCCCATGGTCTTTGCCTCACAGAAGAAAATGGACATTCATTCATTCAATCCACAGTTGTTTGTTGATTGCTTACCACATCCTGCCCACTGTTCTAGCTGCTGGGGGTATAGAGGTGAGAAAAACAGGGAAGAACCCTGCCCTTAAGAAGTTTATATTTTCTCAGGAGCAACACACTTTGGGAGTGTGGCAATTTACAAACACTGAAATAAGTTCATGAAGTGTGTATCTCCTGATCCAAACCTGGATTTTGTCTCTGTCAGTAGTTTTGAGGGGAATTCCCATATGCTGCTTTTTCTCCATCACATGCTGTATTTCCATTGTTCACCACACTATCATGTCCACACCAGATCCTTTGAGAGAGCTGGGACACACTGAATGTGGTTGTGTTTGTGTACCCATCCAAGGGACACCCCCATCAAGACAAGAGAATGCAACAACTCAGTACATGTCCTATGATGAGACTGGGTCATGGGGGAATGTGTTACCTATGGGAGTTTTTGTGGTGGCTTCCTCCCATGGATGGAAAACCTCCACACCTATCCTTAAACTACACTAGACTGTCTCTCTACTCATGTCCATTTTCTTCCAAAACTTTCAGTAATGTTTTATCTTATCTCTATCATCTTTTAAGCTATGGCTGATAGACAGGAAATCTATACTGATAATATTATAATAACTATAAAACCCCACATAGCTGAATAAATTTAAAAAAAAAATTAAATGTCCCATGAATCAAAAGATATACTTAACTGAAAATTATGGAATAAGTTATATGGAATGATATCATCTATGACTATGAACACCATGACCCTGATGCCTGAAAATGGGCCTGGTGCGTAAGATCTAGGATCTCCAAACACTACTTTAGGCACTGGATAGAGTAGGAAAAGTGTGAACTCCCAGTCTAGTAGTGGTGGAGAAACAGATAATTATTCAAATAATTAAAACAAAATGAAGCGCACTACCGATGTGTACTTTAGGAGAAAGAAGGTGGGCTGGGAGAACTTGGCCTGGAAAACTAGCCTAGTTGAGTGGAATCAGACAAGCCTTGCCTCAAGAAATGCATCACAAGCTGACTTGAAGGATGACCAGGAGATCCCCAGGAGAAGGCAGAGTGTGAGTTTGGGGGATTTTAAATAAATCTGGAACATCAGTGAGGTTCTGTGAGCCAAAGGCAATACAGGAGGGCCTGATGGCTTTGATGGTCTTAACCCCTTCTCTCTAAGGGCCACATTTTATTTTCTGTGTATGACCTGAGGATCTCAAGGCCCACCTAGAGTTTTAAATGTGTTAAATCCCAGTGTATTCAACCAACTGTGTTTTGATGGGCACTTAGGTCATTTCTGGTTTTCCACTATTAGCAATAAAACTAGGATAATACCATTGCTCGTAAGTTTTTGTATATCTGTCCAGTTATTTCCTAGGAATAACTGTATTGAAGGAAAGCTTCTATATCTGCAGTTTGCATGTTTGTAGTGTTGGTGCTTATTCCCAGCCTGTACAGTCCTACCTGCAGAGGTTTGAGTGCTAGTTCACCACATTCTCACTGTGGTAGGCGTTCTCTAAACATAGCTGCCATCAATAACTTCCCTCCTTCTTTCCATGCACACATTGATCCTCATATCATGAGATAGAGTATAACTCTCTTCCCCTTGACTACAGGATGTGTTTGAACAATAGAATGTGGCAGAAGTGATGTGTATTTCTTCCAAGTCTAGGACATAAGAGGACTTAATTCTACCCATGTCTCCTGAAATTCTTACCCTTAGGATTGTTCTTTCTGAGAATACAAATGTCATGCTATGAGAAGCTCAAAACACATGAAGAGGGCAGGTAGAGGTGATAAGATTGGCAACCTCAAATGAACGAATAGTCAGCATGAAAAGCCAGTCATGGGAATGAGTCTACTTGGAAGTTCAGGCCAGTAGAACCTTCATATCACTGCAGCTGCAAGCCACATTTGACTACAACTGCATGAGAGATCCCAAGTGAGAACTACTCAGTTGATAGTAGTCAACCCACTGAACTGTGAGAGATACTACATTTTTATTTTAAGCTACTAAGTGTCGGGGTGTTTTTAGATGTAGCAATGGATAACTGGATCACTCACCAACACTGTTTCTATTTTATTTAATTATTTCACCGCAGGAGGAGGTATAAAAAGGAGGATCGGATTTTAGCTTATACATATAATATCTTTTATACCCTTGGTAATAAAGAAGTGAAATACAGGCAATCCTATCAATTAGATTTTAGGTAATGGATATCATAGAGAGTCAGAAGGTGCCATTGTCCAGGTCCCCAGGGCCAGGTACTAGAATCTTCTATCATAGCTTATCATTCTCAGAGGTAATACCCTAGAGCACAGGGGTTAATAAAACTGGCTTTGGAATGAGGCAGATCTGAATTAGAATCTGAGCTCTAGCACTTATTATCTGTGTGAACTTGGACAAGTTACTGTAGCTTTGTGAGCCCCTGTTTCCTGATCTGTAAACTGGGAATGATGGAAAAAGTTGTTTTGCATGTTGAAAGATAAGTGGGGGCACATTCTCTGATGCTGTATCTGGTACACAGTAGTAGTCAGTATGTGAGAAATATTGTTCTATTTTTTATTATTAATTTAATAAATGGCAGTGGCGGCAGCAGCACAGGTATCAGAAGTAGTAGTAGCATGATTTAGTTAAGTGCCCAATGTACTTTATGTATTGTTACCATTATATAACAGTCTTTGGATCAAAAGCAATTTGAATTTCCCCTTGTATTCCTGGGACATAGCATCAGTTATAGATCCATATCGCCCTCCTCCACTCCTCCTTGACCAGAGAAGACAGATTTTCTCTGAAGGATGAGTCTGTGGGAGTCTGGGCTATAGCCCAGAACTGCTGCAGCTGGTGATCTATCAGTCTTGTCTCAGTGAGGCTCTGAGACCCAATTCTACTCCTCCCTGCCCTCCCTGGAGTGGGGAACATGGAAACCTACAAAGACCAGTCAAGTTCCATGAGGAAGCATTCACATCATGCCTGGGTAAGCTACACATCAGTGTGGAGGAGAAGGATGTCAGAACTCCTGGAGTTCTAACCTATCTTTTGCTCAGGGTGAGGACATTGTGTGTAGGGGCAGGATTAGTGCCATTTCTATAATTTTCTTTTTGTTTTTTCTACACACCCTGCCATTCATAGATGTGCTGTGTTAAGGGGAATTAAAGTAACAGACCATCAGTGAATGAAGGTCACCCTCACAGTTCCATCTGTAACTGACTGTGCTAGCAATGACATGCCACCATCTACTAGATATTGGAGGAATGGGGACCATTCCCTCCATAGGTTTGTAAAACTTTCTGAGGGTGTCAATAGGATGGGAGAGGCCTTTTCATAGTCTCTGAGAAAGACCCCAGAAGCCAGTAGGTAGCTGATTCCTGCTTTCTTGTTAACTCAGAAGAAATGGAAACAAATCCCCTGGAAGAGGGAGGCTTCTCAGATAAGCAAATTTCCTATGCCAAAACAGAACATCTTGACTAAACTGGTTTAACTCGTGATGGCAAATTATCACATGTAACAAAAAGTTCATGAGTAGGATTTTTCTGAGATGGTTTAATGTACAGTAAAGGAAGCCATCAACAAAATGAAAAGGGAACCTATGAAATGTGAAATCATTTTGCAAATCATATATCTGATAAGGGGTTAATATCCAAAAAAAATATGAAGAACCAAAGAACTCATACAACCCAAAAGCAAAACGAAACCAAAACAAAATCCAATTTAAAAATAGGAAGAGGATGTGAATAGACATTTTTCCACAGAAGACATACTGATGGCCAACAGTTACATGAAAAGGTGCTCAACAACACTCATCATCAGGGAAATGCAAATCAAAACCACAATGATATATTACCTCACACCTGTTAGAAAGCTATTATGACAAAGGCAGGGCACCTGGGTGGTTCAATCAGTTAAGCATCCGACTCCTGATTTCGGCTCAGATCATGATCTCAGCCTTGAGATCAAGCCCTGCATAAGAGCCTGCACTGGGCATGGAGCCTGCTTAAGTTTTCTCTCTCCCTCTCCATCTGCCCCTCCCCCCACTTATGCATGTGCTCTCTCTCTCTAACTAAATAAAAATTTTTAAGAAAATTAAAAAGCAAGAAATAACAGGTGTTGGTGAGAATGTGGGAAAAAGAAAACCTTTGTATGCTGTTGGCGGGAATGTAAATTGGTGCAGCCATTATGGAAAACAGAATGGAAGTTCCTCAATATATTAAAAGTAGAACTACCATATGATCCAGCAATTCTGCCTCTGGGTATTTATCTGAAGGCAATGAAGTCACTAACTCAAAAAGATATCTGCATCCCCATGTTCACTGAAGCATTATTTACAATACCCAAGACAAAAACATCTATGTATCCATTGATGGAAGAATGAACAAAGTGATGGAGGAATATATACATAGATGTACAAAGATACATAGATACGTAATAGAATATGTTTTAGCCATGAAAAAGAAGGAAACCCTAGCATTTTTGAGAACCTGGATGGGTTTTGAGGGCATTATGCTAAGTGAAATAAGTCAGATAGAGAAAGACAAATACATACGATCTCACTGATATGTGTGATTTAAAATAAAACAAAAACAAACTCATAGATACAGAGAAGAGATAGGTGGTTGCCAGAGGCAGGGGCAGTGTGGGTGGATGAAATAGGTAAAGGGGGTCAAAAGGTACACACTTCTGGTTACAAAATAAATAAGTCTTGTGGTGTAATGGGGAAAAAAACAACTAAGTAGGTCACTGACCTCATGACATCGCCATCATAAAGGAACTAGGTGATTTTTGTATTCTTGTTCTTTCTTTTTTATTGCACAATTCTGGGACACCTTCTCAAAAAAAATAATGTGCAGTGGAAAATGAGGAGCTGATTATTCCCATGTGTTTCTTATTAAGAACAAGGGCTCTTGTATCATAATGTATAAACTTGTCAAATCACTAAGTTTTACACCTGAAACTAATGTAACATTGTGTGTCAACTAGACTAAAAGTAATAATAATAATAATAAATAAAAAGGAAAAGAAAAGAATAGAAAAAAAGAAACAATCTGCTCTTTCAGAATCTGTTTCTACTGAGCTTTTTCTGAGTGTTCTGAGACTGAATAATCTATTAGTCCAGTGGGGCAATGTATAAAGAGCTTCCATCAGATTCCATTCAGTAAAAATTTCATACCCTTTTCCTTTTCATCATGATATAACCTTCATGGAAGATTAGACATTGATGTTTGTTTTCATATCTGTCCACTATTCCTACCCCAACATCTGATTTTCAGCTGTGATAAATTTCTTCAAAACAGGGTACCAGAGCCTGTGCTAGTTTCTTGGGATTCAAGGCTCCTGCACCCATAGAGCTCACAGACTATTGGAGACTATATCAAGAGAAAAAGCAATGATACAACCTGAGAAGAGGTCTCTCTATCACAGGGCCATTAGGTAGGCTCTGTAAGTGTTTAGCCAAAAAATACTTGCACCTAAGATCAGTGGAAGTTAGGCAGGAGAGGTGAGGGAGTAGAGTGGGGTCAAGTTTTATTGATAGGATCTGGTGGTTGATTGAATTAAGGATGGTGAGAGCATTGGAGGAGTCTGGGATCACTTGAGCAGGTGGGTAGATAGTAGTGTCTTTCACAGAGTTATTGACATCAGCGAAAGCACATGTTTGCTGGTGGTCAGAGAAGATAAATTCAGATGTGTACATGTTGAGTGTCAAGTGTCTATGAGACTGCCAGAGAAGTCTAAAAGGCCACTGGATACTCAGGACCATCACCAAGGAGAGAAACCGAGATGAAGGTGAGGATCTGGGAGTGAGTCGTCAGTGGGTAGAAACACAACATAGTGGTTAAGATCTAATTTTCTTAATAGTCTCCAGTACTTACTATATCTGTTATGTTGTGTAGTCTACTTAAGCCCTCTGCATCTCAGTTTCATAATCTAAACAAATGGGGATAATGATAATATTTTACAACAATCATTTACATCTGTCTCACCATTTAGTATAGCATAATGCTCCATTTTATAAATTTTAAAAAGCTGTTCCAGTGTTAGTTATCCTTTTGGCAAAAGGGGAATGAATCCTTATCTGCTTGAACACCCATACGAGGTACATTCAGTACTTTAAAATGGGTATGTACTCCTCTTAGAAACAGATATAAGTAAATTAATAAAAATTTTATTCTTTGGAGCTCCTGTGTGGCTCAGTCATTGAGCATCTGCCTTCGGCTTCGGGCCTGATCCCGGGGTCCTGGGATCGAGCTCCGCATCGGGCTCCCTGCTCCACTGGGAGTTTGCTTCTTCCTCTCCCACTCCCCTGCTTGTGTTCCCTCTCTCGCCAGCTGTCTCTCTCTCTCTGTCAAATAAATAAATAAAATCTTTTAAAAAATTATGCTTTGATGTGTACCACTAAAAGAAATAACATCACCAGGCAGTCACACAGAGATTCCCACCCACCTCCTTTCAATCCCTCTACCCATTGCCTTCTGCTGCCTGAACCCATCCTTGTCTCCTCCCAGCCCTGTCCCCAATACCAGAGTGATGGAGATATGACCTGTTTCTCTATCACTCCACTGTTACATCACCTCCAGTGCCTTGGAAACTTTTCTTTTGTCATCAGGAGTCACTTGTCTCAGAAAACAACCAAAACCTGGGGGAGGGCTCCTCCAGTGCTGCCACTATCCAGTGAGAGGTGGGGGATGGGGGGTGTGTTGGTTTCAGGGGTCTCAAACAGGGATTCGTGATTTATTTCACATGAAAAGAAAAAAAAAACACCTAACCAGCTTGTCACACCAAGAAGCTGATCACCATTAACTCCCTGCATGTTTCTCCTCTAGTTACCCCAGACCAAAGGGAGAGAATTCAGAACCCTGTTTATCTAACTTGTCCCACCCCTGTAAGGAAAGCTCCACTCTTCCAGAGAGTCCTGCTTTTTTTTTCCCAAGAATCACTTGTGACATCCAAGTGATGTCCCTGAGGGATGGCTGCTGGAGGATGCAGCTTCTCTAGGATCTCAGGAGGACTTCTTCTCTGAGCGGTCTAACTACTATCTTCTCCAAAGGCAGCACTTCATTTTGCAGCCAGGAGATCTGAGGCACCACTTGGCATTGAGACGCTGTGAAGGTGAAACAGACAGACAGAAAGAAGATCTCCTAAAAACAGGCCAGGTGGGAGTTACTGTTTTCATAATATGGTGTTTGAATGTAATCTTTATTACTAACCATAAATGGGTTTTTCTAAGTGAACAACTGTATTCTTCAGATGCCGTGTCTCCAATCTAAGAGTTTTCATTTAAAACTGTGTATGGAATATTTGTCTTTTTCTCATTGGAGAGACAATCTTTAGACTTTCTATGGCATTCTGGAGCCAACTGAGTTTGAATCAGTATCAGAGGTCATTCCTTGGTATGATGCCATACAATTCACCACCATCCCTCAAAAAAGACAAAAATAACTTAAGTAAACAATATTTGTGTTGTAGACAGAATTCTAAGATATCCTCCTAAGATTCCTGCCACCTAGTTATTCAATTGAATACATATGTATGTACTGTTGCGACAGGGCTTTATAGTTATAATTCAGTTGACCTTAAGATAGAGAGATTATCCTGGATTGTTTGGTGGGCTCACTGAGCCTGCTGTAATTGCTGATTCCTTAAAAGCAGAAGAGTGAGGCCAAAAGAGCTGGTCAGTGATATGAAGCAGAAGGTGAATGCAGAGAGATTCAAAGTGTGAGGAGGGACTTGACCCATTTTTGCTGGAGAAGGCCACATGCAAAGGAGGAGATGGAATGTGGGCAACTTCTAGGAGCAAAAACCAGTCCTCAGAAGACAGCCAGAAAGAAAATAGGGACCCCACTTTTATAGCTGCAGGGAATGATACCTGCCAACAACCTGAATGAGCCTGGAAGCAGGTTTTTCCTCAAAACCTCCAGTAATGAACACAACCCTGTAAACATCTTGATTTTAGCCTTGTAAGATTCTAAGCAGAGGTCCCAGACAAACTCCCCTGGAGGTCTGACCTACAAAAACTGTGAGGTAGTAACTTTGGGTTATTTGAAGCCTTGGAGTTTATGGTAAATCGGTTGGGCATCATTATCCCCATGTCGTTCTGCCACCATCCTGCCCTGCCTTCCACAAAATATAATTGAAATACTTAAACTCATGTCTCCAATATTGGTGTCATCATAATATCTTTCTTTCTTTAGTGTGTGTGTGTGTGTATGTGTGTGTGTGTGTGAGAGAGAGAGAGAGAGAGAGAGAGAATGTGCCAGTAGGCATGTGACTTATAATTTGATCCAATTTTATTATACTCTGTTTTCTGCATTACTATAGACTCATTTAAACAGTTTTGCTAAAAGAGAGAGAGAGAGAGAGAGAGAGAGAGAGTTGGTGTGTCTTTGGGTGACAGGTTTTGTAGAGCACATCCCAGTAGGGAATTATACAATGATTAGAAACTTGGTCATATTATTAATTACTGATTTTGATGATCAATTACTTCTCAAATTTCAGATACTACTTGCGTATACATACAAAGCCCTGTGTTGGGTAAGTTTCTTTTTTAAAGCAATCGTTCATATCTTTGCTTTCCTTTACCTCTCACAGTGCCAGCAATTAGAATGAAATGAAAACAAAATTTATATCACCTAAAAAATGCTAAAATAAAAATGTCCCACCCTAAGTGCACTCAGTTCTATTTTGCCAGATATTTGAGAAAGGCAGAATTCAGTGTAGTACCTGTATTTGAGGGTGAAAAGCTTCCATCAAGGAACAGAATATTATCACACTTAAATGAATGAGAGAGCATATAGGAGCTCCATTTTGAGACTCAGGTTCCAGGGGCCACAGAAGAGAGCAAGTCAAGAGGCATCGAGAATGGATGGAGACAACAAGGGAGGTATTTGCTGCAGGAGAAGACAATTTTATTTTTTATTAGGAACTGGTCTGGCCATGGTGTGGGTAGAAATATAGTGCCTTTAAGGGAATAACCTTCAAGTTACCTACTGGATGGTGGATCTCAGACTTACTTTTCTCTGCTTGTACCCTCAACCCTCAATCCCTTCTCAATCTATGTTCCACTTGCATTCCAACCTGTGCCTCAGAGGGCCTTACATCGTTGGTTGGCTGTCTGGCCCAAGTCAGCTTTCAGTGGCTGCTTGAATACTGCATATTCTTCCTCAATTGCATTAGGTTATGTTTCCATTAAGTTTCATTCTTAGTCCTAGAGTTGTGAGAATTAGCCTGTGTGTGTCTCTGTCTGGGTCAACTTCATGTCCCCCAAGTTCCCATCACATTTCCTATTGCATAGTAGGTGTCAAGAGTTTGCTGCCAAGAGCTGAATTAAGTCTCAACCTGCTTCTCTATGATACTGTGAAAAATCAACAAGACAAACTGCTTTATCTAGGGCTGAGGACATATATTAGATGTTTTAATATATTTCCCTTTTTTAAAATCTTTAATTTGCAAGTTTAAGTTTCTTCACTGCAATCAACAGGAATAGGGCTCATGATCATGATGCTAACAAAACAGCTTTTTTTTGCATATCTGAATCATATGATTTCACTTACAATTGAAATCTAAGAAACAAAACAAGTGAACAAATAAACAGAAACAGACCCACAAATACAGAGACCAAACTGGTGATTGCCAGAGGGGAAGGGGGTGAAGGGATGGGCAAAATAGGGTAAGGGGATTAAGGGTACAAACAGCCTTTTATCTGGTAACATTCACATTTCAAATTAACAAGGCAGGAAACAACAGATGTTGGTGAGGATGTGGAGAAAGGGCAACACTCTTACACTGTTGGTGAATGTTATGACTGTTTTTTGCATGTCCTGAAAATAAAGATCAATTGACATTTTGGTTATCATTGTATTGAGTATGAAAACTATGGAAGCTCTGGTTTGGAAGCATGGTTTTGGGTCTACCATTATACTAGGGGACTGACATACAATGTAATCCACATCACATGCTATAATACCATTAACTCATCTCCCCCACCCAATCCCATTGCCCCCCCAAGGCCCTTAGGTCAGAGTAGCATAACAGACCTGTTACTGATGAATCACTGTATGTAATCGCTCTCCTAATGGGACCAGGGGACACTGCATTGTAATTGTGAGTTAGGCCTGTGATGTGACTGGCATCTCTGCGGTTGTATGGTGATGTCTTTCTCCTCACTGCAGCAACCTACCTCTTCATCCTCTAACTAGACTTTTTTTTAATAATAATTTTTTTATGTTATGTTAATCACCATACACTACATCCCTAGTTTTTGATGTAAAGTTCCATGATTCATTACTTACGTGTAACACCCAGTGCACCATGCGATACTTTCCCTCCCTAATACCCATAACCGGCCTATTTCATTCCCCACCCCCTGAAGCTCTCAGTTTGTTTCCCAGAGACCATAGTCTCTCGTGGCTCATTCCTCCTTGTGTTTACCCACCCCTTTCTTCTTCCCTTTCTTCTCCTACCGATCTTCCTACTTCTTATGTTCCATAAATGAGTGAAACCATATAATAATTGTCTTTCTCAGCTTGACTTATTTCACTTAGCATTATCTCCTCCAGTCCCGTCCATGTTGCAGCAAATGTTGAGAAATCGTTCTTTTTGATGGCTGAGTAATATTCCATTGCATAAATGGACCACATCTTCTTAATTCAGTCATCTGTTGAAGGGCATCTTGGCTCCCTCCATGGTTTAGCTATTGTGGACAATGCTGCTATGAATATTGGGGTGCATATGGCCCTTCTCTTCACTACATCTGTATCTTTGGGGTAAATACCCAGTAGTGCAATTGCTGGATCATGGGGGAGCTCAATTTTAAATAAATAATCTTTAATTAGGTACATGTGGTTAGTGGCTACCATACTGAACAACTACTATATCTACATCTTGAATCTTAGGGTAATTATGCAAATGCAGGTATTTGCCAAAATTCTAATACACACGCGAAATGGGTGCACATTATCGTATGTTAGTCATAGCTTAATAAAGTTGATTTTAAAAACACGTAAAGCAGGGGCCCCTGGGTGACTCAGTTGGTTAAGGGTTTGCCTTCAGCTCAGGTCATGATCCTGGAGTCTTGGGATTGAGCCTCAAGTCAGGCTCCCTGCTCAGCCAGGAGTCTGCTTCTCCCTCTGCTCCTCACCCCTCCACCCTGCTTCTGTTCTCTCACTCACTCTCTCTCTGTGAAATAAATAAATAAAAATCTTTTTTTAAAAAAAAGAAGTAAAGCATTTCCCAACTAACTCTAATGTTCCTTTTTTTTTTTTTTCAAACCAATATTACCCGTTAATTCACAGAAATACTGGAAGGCCCGACAAAAAGAAGGTCAAATCAGAAAGTTCAGCTTTTTAGTGTCAACCCTGGGGCTAGTTCAAGAGCCATCAGGAAGACAAGGGCACTTTCCTGCTCCCCTAGTCAGTAAAAGTCATAAACCACATCTACATTCTTCGCAGTTTTTGAGGAAATATGACAAAAGAACTGTTGCCATTCACCAGAGGACATGAAAAACAAGGATGCATGTATTCATTGAACATTTCCTGCCTGGCCGCCAGAGCTGGCGGGATGGGCTGCCGCATCAAGGCAACAGCGAGGCGTCCCAGCCCGGGGAGCCTTCAGCCTCCCAGCCTCCCAGCCTCCCAGCCAGGGTCTCTACCTGCTCAGCAAACAGCTGCTCCAGCAGAGCAGGAAAGCAAGGGAAGACCTGCTCTCTGCTTTTCTTTGTTTGAAACCAAAAGTAAACATGCCTTTGCAACAATTTAAGGCAGATTTCAGACAAAAGCCCAACAGAAGGTCAATCCTGCATGAGGAGCTTTAAAATAAAAGTACTTTTGAGATGGGAACCAAGAAAGAGATAGAAAAATGTTTCATTGTTTGTGTATAGAAATGCAACTGATTTCTGAGCATTGATTTTGTATCCCACCACATTACTGAATTGGTCTATCATTTCTAGCAGTTTGGGGTGGATTCTTTTGGGTTTTCCATGTAGAGTATCATGTCATCTGTGAAGAGAGACAGTTTGACTTCTTTTTTGCCGATTTGGATGCCGTTTATGCCTTTTTGTTGTCTGATTGCTGTTGCAAGGACTTCTAGTACTCTGTTGAATAATAATGGTGAGAGTGGGCATCCTTGTCGTGTTCCTGATCTTAAAGGAAAGGCTTCCAGCTTTTCCCCATTGAGAATATTTGCTGTAGGCTTTTCATAGATGGTTTTTATGAAATTGAGGAATGTGCCCTCTATCCTTACACTCTGAAGGGTTTCAATCAGGAAAGGATGCTGTAATTTGTCAAATGCATTTTCTGCATCAATTGAGAGGATCATAGGGTTCTTGTCTCTTCTCTTATTAATGTGATCATTCACACTGATAGATTTGCAAATGTTGAACCACCCTTGCATCCCAGGGAGTGAAGTTCTTTGTAGATCTTGGATACTAGCCCTTTATATGATTTGTCATTTGGAAAAATCTTCTCCCACTCTGTTGTTTGTGTTTTATTTCTGTTGACTGCTTTGCTGTGCAGAAGCTTTTTATCTTGGTGAAGTTCTAATAATTCACTTTTACATTTGTTTCACTTGCCATTGGAGACATGTCTAGCAAAACGTTGCTGCAGCCAAGGTGGAAGAGGTTGCTGCCTGTGTTTTCTAGAATTCTGATGGATTCCAGTCTCACATTTAGGTCTTTCATTGATTTTGAGTTTATTTTGTGCATGGTTAAAAAAAGTGGTCCAGTTTCATTCTCCTACCTGTGGCTGACAAATTTTCCCAACACCATTTGTTGAAGAGACTGTCATTTTTCCATTAGATATTCTTTCCTGCTTTGTTGAAAATGGTTGACCATAATGTCAAGGATCCATTTCTGGATTCTCTATTCTGTTCCTTTGATCTTTGTGTCTGTGTTTGTGCCAGTATGATACTGTCTTGATGATTACAGCTTTGTAATACACCTTGAAGTCCGCCATTGTGATGCCACTAGCTTTGCTTTTCTTTTTCAACATTCCTCTGGCTATTCGGGGTTTTTTGGGGTTTTTTGTTTGTTTGTTTTGTTTTTTTGGTTCCATACCAATTTTAGGATTATTTGCTCCAGCTCTGTGGAAATGTTGATGGTATTTTGATACAGATTGCATTGAATGTGTAGATTGCCCTGGGTAGCATAGACATTTTAACAATATTTATTCTTCTAAACCATAAGCATGGAATGTTTTTCCATTTTGTTGTGTCTTCCTCAATTTCTTTCAGAAGTGTTCTGAAGTTTTTAGAGTACAGATCCTTTACCTCTTTCGTTAGGTTTATTCTTAGGTATCTCATGGTTTTTGGTGCCATTGTAAATGGGATTGATTCTTTTTTTAATTTTTTTTATTATATTATGTTAGTCACCATGCAGTACATCGATTCTTTAATTTCCCTTTCTTCTGTCTCATTGTTAGTGCATAGAAAAGAAACTGATTTATGTGCATTGATTTTATATCCTGCCACGTTGCTGAGTTGCTGTATGAGTTCTAATAACTTGGGGGTGGAATCTTTTGGGTTTTCCACATAAAGTATCATGTGACCTGTAAAGACTGAGAGTATGACTTCTTCTTTGCCAATTTGAATGCTTTTTATTTCTTTTTGTTGTGTGATTACTGAGGCTAGGACTTCTAGTACTATGTTGAACAAAAGTGGTGAGAGTGGGCATTTCTGTCGTGTTCCTGAACTTAAGGTAAAGTTCTCAGTTTTTCCACATTGAGAATGTTATTCACTGTGGGCTTTTCATAGATGGTTTTTATGATATTGAGGTATGTGCCGTCTCCCTACACTGGAGAGTTTCAATCAAGAAAGGATGCTGTATTTTGTCGAATGCTTTTTCTGGAACAATTGAGAGGATCATTCAGTTCTTGTCCTTTTTTTATTAATGTCATATACCACGTTGATGGATATATGAAGGTTGACCCACCGTTGCAGCCAAGGAATAAATTCCACCTGGTTGTGGTGAATATGCTTTTAATGTACGGTTGGATTCTATTGGCTTGTATCTTGATGAGAACTTTGGTTAACATTTTCATCAGGGATATTAGTCTGTAATTATTCTTTTAGTTTGGGTTTTTGTCTGGTTTGGAAATCAAGGTAATGCTGGCCTCATAGGAGTTTGGAAATTTTCCTTCCGTTTCTATTTTTGAAGGAGCTTCAGAACAACAGGCATTAGTTCTTCTTTAAATGTTTGGCAGAATTACCCTGGGAAGCCATCTGGCCCTGGACTCTTGTTTCTTCAGAGAGTTTGATTATGCTTCAATTTCCTTGCTGGTTGTGGGTCTGTTCAGGTTTTCTATTTTTTTTTCCTGTTTTAGTGTTGGTAGTTTATAAGTCTCCAGGAATGCTTCCAATTCTTCCAGATTGCCTAATTTGTTGGCATATAGTTGCTCACAATATGTTTTTAAATTTTTTAAATTTCCTTGGTGTTGATGTGATCTCTCCTCTTTCATTCATGATTTTACTTATTTTGGTCCTTTGCCTTTTCTTTTTAATAAGTCTGGCTAGGGGTTTATTGATTTTATTAATTCTTTCAAAGAACCTGCTTCTAGTTACATTGATGTGTTCTACTGTTCTTTTGGTTTCTATTTTATTGATTTGTGCTCCAATCCTTATTATTTCTCTTCTCCTGCTGGGTTTACACTTTATTTGTTGTTGTTTCTCCAGCTCCTTTAGGTATAAGCTTACCTTGTTTATTTGAGACATTTCTACACTTTTGAGAAAGGTTTGTAATGCAATGTATTTCCCTTTTAGGACCGCCTTTGCTGCACCCCCAAAGGTTTTGGAAGTTGTGTTTTCATTTTCATTTGTTTCCATGATTTTGTAAAATTCTTTAATTTCCTGGTTGACCCATCATTCTTTAGTAGGATGCTCTTTAACCTCCAAGTGTTTGGGTTCCTTCCTAATTTCATCTTGTTCAAGTTTCAAAGCCCTGTGTTCTGAAAATATGCAGGGAATAATCCCAATCTTTTGATACTTGTTGAGACTTGATTTGTGACCCAATATGTCATCTATTCTGGAGAATGTTCCATGTGCCCTTGAGAAGAATGTGTATTCTGTTGCTTTAGAATAGAATGCTGTGTATATATTTGTGAGGTCCATCTGGTCCAGTGTGTCATTCAAAGCCCTTGTTTCCTTGCTGATCTTCTGCTTAGATGATCTGTCTATTGCTGTGTGTGGGGTGTTAAAGTCTCCTACTATTATTGTGTTATTATCAATGGGTTTTTTAATTTGGCTCTGAATTGGTTTATATATTTGGCTACTCAGGAACATAAATATTTATAACTGTTAGATCTCTTTGTTGGTTAGACCCTTTAAGTATGATGTAGTGTCCCTCTCCATCCTTTACTTCAGTCTTTGGTTTATGATCTAATTTGTCTGATATGAGGATTGCTACCCCCACTTTCTTTTGATGTCCATTAGCATAATTTTTTTCCAGCCCCTCACTTTCAATCTGGAGGTGTCTTTGCCTCTAACATGAGTCTCTTGTAGACAGAATATGGGTGGGTCTTGCTTTTTTATCCAATCTTATACCCTGAGCGTTTTGATCGGAGCATTCATCCCATCTACTTTCAGAACAGCTATTGAAGGATAGGAATTTACTGCCATTGTATTACCTCTAAAGTCCCTGTTCCTGTATATTTTCTGTTTATTTCTGGTCTATGTTAATTTTGGGCTCTCTGTTCACTTGCAGGATCCCCTTTAATATTTCTTGGGAATGGTTTTGTGATCACAGATTCCTTTAGTTTCTGTTTCTCCAGGAAGCTCTTTGTCTCTCCTTCCATTCTGAAGGACATCCTTACTGGATAAAGTACACTTGGCTGCATGTTTTTCTCACTCAATACCCTGAATATATCATGCCAGCCCTTTCTGGCCTGCCAGGTCTTTGTGGATAGGTCTACTGACAGTCTAATATTCCTACCCTAATATGTTAAGTACCTCTTGTCTTCAGCTGCTTTCAGGATTTTCTCTTTATCTCTGAAATTTGCAAATTTCTGTGTTATATGTGGGGGTGTTGGTCTATTTTTATTGATTTTGAGTGGGGTTCTCTGTGCCTCATGAACTGAATCCCTGTTTCCTTCCCCAGATTAGGGAAGTTCTCAGCTATGATTTGCTCAAATATACCTTCTGTCCCTCTCTCTCTTTCTTCTTCCTCTGGGACCCCAATAATTCTACTATTGTTTTGCTTTGTGGTGTTGATTTCTCAAAGCCTCCTCTCATGGTCCATTAGTTGTTTTTCTCTCTTTTCCTTAGGCTCCTTCCCTTCCATCATTTTGTCTTCTATGTCACTGACTCTCTCTTCTGTGTTGTTTACCCTAGCCATTAGAGCATCCATTTTAGACTGCATCTCAGTGAAAACATTTTTAATTTCAGCCTGATTAGATTTTATTTCTGCACCAAGAGATTCTCTACTGTCTTTTATGCTTTTTTCAAGCCCAGCTAGTAACTTTATAATCATTATTCTGAATTCTGGTTCTGACATTTTACTTATATCTATATTGATTAGATCTATGGCAGAGAGTACTACCTCAGTTTTTTTCTTTTGCTGTAAATTTCTCCTTCTAGTCATTTTTTTGAGAGAAGAATAGGTGAATGAGAAAACAAAATCAAAAATAACCATGACCCCAGTGAAATACATGCTAGATAAATCTAAAGAGTTCAGAAACCCAAAAAGAAATAAAAAAGGAAAAAAGAGAGAATATAATCTCATAGGTGGACTTAAACAGGGTGATCCACTTGGTTCTGGATGTATTTTGGTCTGTTTGTTAGAAGACACTAAATCCCAAAATTGTAAAGAAAGAAAAACTTATATATGTACAAAAATAAAATTGAAAACAGTAAAAGGAAGCCAAACATGAAGAATATACCTCTAAAATGTAAATGTAAAAATTTAAATTTAAAAAAGACTTAATAATAGTTGTTAAAAAAGAAACTACTGAAAATGGACAAAAAGAAAAATTTTAAACTGAAAGTCTAAAGACTCATGAGAAAAAAAAAACCTTCAAATTCTATATACTATTTTCCTCTAGCACAAGAGTTTCTCAGTTCTGAGTAATCCATAAACTTGGTATTCACCTGATGTTCCTGCTGGTCTTGAGGGAGGAGACAATCAGGTGTCTTTGCCTGGGTGGAGTTGCGCCACCCCTTGCCAGGGGGCCAGGCTCAGTGTAAGCTGCTTCAGATTGTTCTATGTGGCTTTTGTTCCCTGAAGGCTTTTCATACTGCTTTAGAGGATGAAAAAAAATGTAAAAATGGCTGTGCCCCCATCTCCAGCCATGGAGCTGAACGATTGCTGCCCCCAGTCTTCAGTGCACCCTCAGGGAAAAGCAGTCAAACTCTGCAGACTCCTACAGTGCACACCCACACCAATCCTCCCAGGCAGCTCATTCGGCCCCTGCTTGGGAAGTGGTTGTCTGATCGTGTGCACACCTGTGCTGCTCCTCCCAGGGAAAGAAGCAGGGTCTCCCAGTGGTTGTCACTTGCTGGGCCCCTGCTTATACAGCAACTGCTCCATCATGCGGTGGTTCGCAGTTTATGGCAACACCTAGCTGAGAGGCCACTCTGGGGCTCACTAATTGTAGACAGCTTCTCTGCTCCCATGCTTGGGAACTCTGCCACACTCAGGCACCTCTGTTCTTTCTGTGGCCATGGTGATCCTGAGACCACACTCTCCCATCTAGGATTCTGCTCTGCTTAGCCACCTGAGCACCTTTCAGGTAGGGACATCCCTCACAGGAGCAGATTTCTAAAATTTCCAATTTTGTGCTTTACTGCTATATCACTTTCCAGTAATGGGCTTATAGAGGCTCCCTCCCCCTGCAGTTTATCTTCTGATATATCCCCTCAGAGTCACATCTCCACACCTCTTACCTTGAAAAAGTGGTAGCTTTTCTATTTGTAGTTTTGCAGCAATTATTTTCTTAGATATCAGGTTGAATTCACAGGTGTTCAGAATGATTTGATAGATAACTAGCTGAATTCAAGGGACCAGATGAAACGTGGGTCCCCTATTCTTTCACCATCTTCCTTTTGATCACTCTTGGCTTTTCTTTAATGGAAGGAAAAGATCAGATTTCAGCAAAAAAAAATTCATATTTCATCATATAACCTATCTGTTGTTAATATTTACAGTTGAACGTGGTATGACTGGGAATTTGAAACACATAAAAAGTAAACATGAGGTTTGAAGAGGTGTTACAGAGGAAGCTACAAAACTATCCAGCTCCTTTCTGCCTCAGAGTCCCTCTCCATTCTGGGTGTGGATTGCTGACTAATAAGAATGGCCCCTACTTTAGAGGAGTGACAGTTACCTACTCAGTCAAAAAACAACTGTCAGGGCTATGCTCTGAGTGACTAGGTGAATGGTGGTGACCATATCCAAGCAATTTCTTCCCTCTGTGTTCAGCAACTTGCGCTGCTCTCTCAAAGTCTCTTCTCCAGCATCAGTGAACCAAGAAAGCAGTGATAATAAGGGCTTCCATTGACCAAACACCTACTCTGCACCAGGCACTTCATTCATTCTAGCCAAAATATTCATTGAGATCACCTATGCACCAGGCAGTGTTCTAGGAGCTGAGGGTGCACCAGTGAACTAAGCAGATTACAGTGCTTGCCCTTGTTGCATTTCTATTCTAGTGGAGGAGATAGCAATAAACAATGAATATAAATAAATCAAATAATTCAGTGTAATGGAAAGCAATACATGTTATTGGAAGAACAGAGCAGGAAAATGGGATTGGCAGTGCTGATTGGTGAATACATCGTATAAAATGGTGTGTTCAGGGTCAGCCCCACTGAGCAAGTGACATTAAACAGATATTTGAAGATGGTACAGGCATCTGGAGGAATAGTGAGAACATGCAGCACAAACATGTGAAGTGGAAGTGTGCCTGGAGTCTGTGCCAGGAAATGCAAAGACCACTGCATTAGGCACAGAGAATAGTAACCCAGTAAATTCCACAACCACATTTATAATTTTCATTGACATTGCTATAGAACACACATGAATTTTCATTGACATTGCTATAGAACACACATGAATTCCAGTCCTGGCCCTGACACATGTCATTCTGCTATTAAGCCTCAGTTTTCTCATCTGCAAAATGAAAATAACTGTACCTAATTGAAAGTTTTTAGGTAGGACTAATGAGGTAATGAATGTGAAAAATCTGACTCACAGTGCCTGGCCCAGGGATGACATTAATTAAATAAATGGTGATCGTTATCTGTCACATATCTCTGGATCTGCATCACTTGGCATGAGGGAAGTCATGTTACAGGCACTTAGTAAATATGCTTATGATTAAATTAGAGAGTAATACTACCAAAGGTTGGAAGAGGAAAACATGGGAAATCACCTACCAAACTGAATCTGTGGCCAATTCCTTTCCCTTTAGACTCCTTTCTCTCCTCTAAAGTTTTTTACTAGTTTTAAAAAAGGGCATGAGTTGAAGAAGGAAACCTGAAGTAGTGGGCAACTTAAGCACGTATTTATTGCTAGGAATCACAGGTGTTTTTCCATCTGGGGTGAGGGACTGTAGCTGGGGAAAAGAAGGGTCATGAGAATTGAGTTAAGGAACTCACTTTTATAGTTTCTGTTCTTCCCACCCAAACAAGAGGCAGTGTAACTATGTCATTGCCCTTAATACCTTATCTTCTAGGATCAGGAGTAAATTTATTTGTGAGGCCTGAGAACCTCAAGGTGTTCATCGTGATAGGACTGCCTCATATTAACATACATAGAATTGATGGGGGGAGTAAGAGCTTAAAAATGTTAAAGAGCAGGCTTTTTCTGAAATGGTTCCTCAAAAGATATTAGTATTTGTACATTAAGAAATTGTGTCTATAGATAACAAGACTGTACCACGTACCTAAAAATTTGCTGAGAGGAGTGATAAGCACCAGGTGTTGTATGGCAGTGTTGAATTACCATATTTACACCTGAAACTAATATTACACTGTATGCTAAATAACTGGAAATTAGATAAAAATTAAAAAAAAAACAAGTGTTGGTGAGGATGCGGAGAAAAAGGAACTCTCATGCACTGTTGGTAGACTGCAAACTGGTGTAGCCACTAAGGAAAGCAGCATAAAGCCTCCTTTAAAAATAAAAAAGAGAACTAACCTATGATCCCCTAGTCATACTACTTGCTCTTCACTCAAAGAATACAACATTAATTCAAAGGGATACATGCATCCCTATGTTTATCACAGCATTATTTACAAGAGTGAAATTATAGAAACAACCCAGTGTCCATCAAGAGATGAATTGAAAGAAAAGAAGAAATATATCATGTGTATCTATATCTATAGTGGAATTTTACTCAGTCATAAAAAAAGATGAAATTTTGCCATTTACAACAACATGAATGAAGTTGGGAATATAATGCTAAGCGAAATAAGTCAGAGAAAGACAAATACCATATGATTTCACCCACGTGTGAAACTTAAGAAACAAAACAAATGAACAAAGATTTTAAAAAGTGACAAACCAGAAAATAGCCCCTTAACTATAGTGAACAAACAGATGGTTACCAAAACGAAGGTAGGATGGGGGATGAGTGAAAACAGTGAAGAGGATTAAGTGTACATTTATCCTGATGAGCACAAAGTCATATATAGAATTGCTGAATCATTATATTGTACACCTGAAACTAATATAATACTGTATGTTAACTATAACGGAATTAAAATTTTAAAAATTAACTTCATAATTTGTTAAGAGGATAGATCTTATTAAGTGTTCTTAGCACTGGGTGTTATACACAAACAATGAAGCATGGAACACCACATCAAAAACTAATGAAGTATTGTATGGTGACTAACATAATATAAATAAATAAATAAATAAATAAATAAATAAATAAATAAATAAGGATAATCATAAAAAATAAGTGTTCTTATTATAAGAAAAAAAATCAATGTAGTTCACTAAATTAACAGAATAAAGGAGTAGAACCAAATGATCGTCTCAAGAGGAAAAAAAACAATAAGAAGAAGAAACTGTGATCTGTACTTTCCACTTGAAGAAATATAATCCTTATAGTATGTGTAATCCAGTAGGGAGTAAATAAAACCAATATTCCAGACTAAATATTTTCAGACAAAATTGTTTGCTTATGTTGGTACCAATCAGAAGAAATGACCAAACAAATAAATTAGATATATAGATTTCAGTTACTGAAGTTAACAGGGACTCTTCCCAAACTGTGTGTATATGTGTTAGTAAGTGTTCCAGGAATTATATATAACAAGCCATGTTTTAAGTATACTTTTTGTGTTTCTAATATATGTTTTTGTTGTTGTTCTTTGTTTTCTTTTGAGAGGATGGAAGAAGAGCAGCAGTGGGGGAGTTCCAGGTTACCACAGAAGAAAAAAAAGTTAGTAGAACACACCAGACAGAGATATGTCAAACCCATGGCACCTTATCAGGCTGACAAAAAAGCAAGAAACTCTTCTTCACGTGATGTAGATCAGAAGAGATTCAAATGTGAATGCCACTACTGCCAGAGGTACATGGGGAACACTTCTGGGATCTCAACAAGGGGGAAAACAACCTCTCATTCTTCTTCCTGGGATAAGCTAACACAAGAACTGAACAACTTGACGCTCAACCCTGGTACCATCCAACCCCCTCTTCTACAAGAAAGGGTGCAGGAAAGAGAGAAGAACCAAAAACAAAAGCAGCAGAAAAACAAAAGGATGTTTCAGAGGCTTCTAAAAGAATGGGCAGAATAAGTTTAAGACTTTCATCCTCAGGTGAAGGAAGATCAGAATCGATGGTGTCATAAGGGCCAACACTGACAACCCTTTGGGTGAAACCCTTTTGGGAACATGGTCAGGAGTAACAAGATCCTTAAGCCTTATGACAAAGAACCTTATCAGCTGGCAATTCAATCCAGCTTTAGGAACATAACAATCTTTCCTCTAGGATTTTAGGGTCATCTTGGGGCATGCTGGGAGGAGTTCCTCCATTGCAAGGGCACCTAAGTAATAATGGAACCATGGAACTCTCCATAATACTGTACCCATAGTGCAAGCCATCATTTTCCCTCCTTGGGATTCAGCCTTTCCTCTCTTACCTTATTGCCAATAAGGTATAAAGCATCTACATAGAGTTTCTGGCTTGTTTTTGAAATGATTTCATTCCATTTTATTGATTGAATCCAAGAAAAAGCCCTAGATCTGATGGAGTGCACACAGGCCTCTGTGTGTGTGCCTGTGTGTGCATGTGTGTGATGCTTTTTGTTTTTGTTTTATTTTTACATTTTTGAAATCATTATAAGGGCACAGAAAGTTGCAAAGGTAGTAGAGGAAAATCCCATGAAAGCTTCATGCAGTCTCCACTGAGATAGTTACAGATAACATATCCCCCCAAGATAGTTATATCTCAGATAACCATAATACTATAGCAGCACCAGAAAATTGACATTGGTACACAATATGTATACAGGTTTTTGTGTGGATATATTTTCGTTACACTGGGATAAGGACCCAGGAATGCAATTGCTGGGTAGTATGGTTAAGTGTAGGGTTTTTTTATTACAATAATATTTTTTATTATATTATGTTAGTCACCACACAGTACATCCCTGGTTTTTGATGTAAAGTTCCATGATTCATTCGTTGCATATAAAACCCAGTACACCATGTAATACGTGCCCTCTTTACTACCCATCACCAGCCTATCCCATTCCCCCACCTACCTCCCCTCTGAAGCCCTCAGTTTCTTTCTCAGAGTCCATAGTCTCTCATGCTTCATTTCGCCTTCTGATTACTCCACCTTTCTTTATCCCGTTCTTCTCCTACCAATCTTCCTAGTTCTTATGTTCCATAGATGAGAGAAATCATATGACAGTTGTCTTTCGCTGATTGATTTATTTCACTTAGCATTATCTCCTCCAGTGCTGTCCATGTTGCAGCAAATGTTGAGAAATCGTTCTTTTTGATAGCTGAGTAATATTCCATTGTATATATGGACCACAACTTCTTAATCCAGTCATCTGTTGAAGGGCATCTCGGCTCCTTCCATGATTAAGCTATTGTGGACAATGCTGCCATGAACATTGGGGTGCATATGGCCCTTCTCTTCACTATGTCTGTATCTTTAGGGTAAATTGCCAGCAGTGCAATTGCTGGATCGTAGGGTAGCTCAATTTTTAACTTTTCAAGGGACCTCCACACTGTTTTCCAGAGTGGCTGTAACAACTTGCATTCCCACCAGCAATGTAAGAGGGATCCACTTTCACCACATCTTCTCCAACAATTGTTGTTTCTTGCCTTGTCAATTTTTGCCATTCTAACTGGCATAAGGTGGTATCTCAGTGTGGTTTTGATTTGAATTTCCCTGATGGCTAATGATTTTGAACATTTTTTCATGTGTCTGTTAGCCATTTGTATGTCTTCATTGGAAAAGTGTCTGTTCATATCTTCTGCCCATTTTTTGATTTGTTTATTTGTTTCTCGTGTATTGAGTTTGAGAAGTTCTTTGTAGATCTTGGATACCAGTCCTTTATCTGTAGTGTCATTTGCAAATATCTTCTCCCATTCCGTGGGCTGCCTCTTAGATTTTCTGACTGTTTCCTTGGCTGTGCAGAAACTTTTAATCTTGATGAAGTCCCATAAATTCATTTTATCTTTTGTTTCTCTTGCCTTTGGGGATGTGTCATGAAAAAGGTTGCTTTGGCCGATGTCGTAGAGGTTGCTGCCTATGTTCTCCTCTAGAATTTTGATGGATTCCTGTCTCACATCGAGGTCTTTCATCCATTTGGAGTTTATTTTTGTGTATGGTGTGAGATAGTGGTCAAGTTTCATTCTTTTGCATGTAGCTGTCTAATTTTCCCAGCACCATTTATTGAAGAGATTGTCTTTTTCCCACCGGATGTTTTTTCCTGCTTTATCAAAGATTAGTTGCCCAAAGAGCCGAGGGTCCATTTCTGGGTTCTCTATTCTGTTCCATTGGTCTATGTGTCTGTTTTTGTGCCAGTACCATGCTGTCTTTGTGATCACAGCTTTGTAGTACAGCTCGAAATCCGGCATTGTGATGCCCCCAGCTTTGTTTTTCCTTTTCAACAGTTCCTTGGAGATTCGGGGCCTTTTCTGTTTCCATACAAATTTAAGGACTGTTTGTTCCAGTTCTTTGAAAAATGTCCTCGGTATTTTGATCGGGATAGCATTGAAAGTGTAGATTGCTCTGGGTAGCATGGACATTTTAACTATGTTAATTCTTCCAATCCATGAGCATGGAATATCTTTCCATCTTTTTATGTCTTCCTCAATGTCTTTCAAGAGTGATTTATAGTTTCTAGAATATAGGTCCTTTACGTCTCTGGTTAAGTTAATTCCAAGGTAACGTATGGTTTTTGGTGCTATTGTAAATGGGATGGATTCCCTAATTTCTCTTTCTTCATTCTCGTTATTTGTGTACAGAAATGCAACTGATTTCTGAGCATTGATTTTGTATCCTGCCATGTTACTGAATTGCTCTATAAGTTCTAATAGTTTGGGAGTGGCTTCTTTTGGGTTTTCCATATAGAGTATCATGTCATCTGCGAAGAGAGACATTTTGACTTCTTCTTTGCCAATTTGAATACCTTTGATCCCTTTTTGTCGTCTGATTGCTGTTGCAAGGACTTCTAGTACTATGTTGAATAATAGTGGCGAGAGTGGGCATCCTTGTTGTGTTCCTGATCTTAAGGGAAAGGCTTCCAGCTTTTCTCCATTGAGAATAATATTTGCAGTAGGCTTTTCATAGATGGCTTTTATGAGATTGAGAAATGTACCTTCTATTCCTACACTCTGAAGGGTTTTAATCAGGAAAGGATGCTGTATTTTGTCAAATGCTTTTTCGGCATCGATTGAGAGGATCATATGGTTCCTGAGTCTTTTCTTGTTGATATGATGTATCACGCTGATTGATTTGCGAATATTGAACCATGCTTGCATCCCAGGTATGAATCCCACTTGATCGTGATGGATAATCCTTTTAATGTACTGTTGGATTCTATTAGCAAGTATCTTGTTGAGGATTTTGGCGTCCATATTCATTAGGGAAATCGGTCTGTAATTCTCCTTTTTGAGGGGGTCTTTGCCTGGTTTGGGGATCAAGGTAATATTGGCCTCATAGAATGAGTTTGGTAGCTTTCCTTCTGTTTCTATTTTTTGAAATAGCTTTAGGAGAATAGGTATTATTTCTTCTTTGAATGTTTGGTAGAATTCCCCAGGAAAACCGTCCGGGCCTGGAGTTTTGTTATTTGGAAGGTTGTTTATCACTGACTCAATTTCTTCATAATTAATTGGCCTGTTTAAGGAATCAATTTCTTCCGGTTTCAATCTTGGTAGTTTATAGGTTTCCAGGAAGGATTCCATCTCTTCCAGATTGCTTAGTTTATTGGCATATAGCTGTTGATAAAAATTTCTAATAATCCTTCCAATTTCAATGGTGTTCATAATCCTTCCTATTTCATTGGTGTTGGTTGTGACCTCTCCCATTTCATTCACAATTTTATTAATTTGGGTCCTTTCTCTATTCTTTTGGATAAGTCTTGCCAATGGCTTATCTATTTCATTTATTCTTTCAAGAACCAGCTTCTAGTTCTGCTTATCTGCTCTACTGTGCTCCTGGTTTCAAATTCATTGATCTCTGCTCTTATCTTAATCAACTGCTTTCTCGTGTGTGGTTTAGGCCTGTTCTTCTGTTGCTCTTCTAGCTTCTTGAGGTGAGAATATAAAAACTGCATTTTAGGTTTTTCTAATTTTTGAGCGAGCCTTCGATGGCTATGTATTTTCCCCTTAGGACTGCCTTTGCAGTGTCCCATCGGTTTTGCACCGTTGTGTTTTCATTCTCGTTGGTCTCTGTAAATTGTTTAAATTGATTTTTGATTTCCTGGTTTATGAATTATTCTTGAGCAGGATGGTTCTTAGTCTCCAAGTTTTTGAGTTTCTTCCAAATTTTTCCTTGTGATTGAATTCCAATTTCAAAGCATTGTGTTCTGAGAATATGCAGCAAATAATTTCAGTCTTTTGGTATTGGTTGAGATATCTATGAGGTCCAACTCGTCGAGTATGGCATTCAAAGCCTTTGATTCTTTGCTTAGTTTTTGCCAGGGTGTTCTGTCTATTTCTGATAGTGGAGTGTTGAGGTCCCCTACTATTAATGTATTTTTATTTATATGTCTCTTTATTCTGGTTAAGAGTTGGCTTGTGTATCTTGCTGCTCCCCTGTTGGGGGCATATATATTTATAATTGTCATATCCACTTGTTGGATACATCCTTTAAGAATAATATAGTGCCCTTCTGCATCTCTAACTATAGTCTTTAGTTTAAAATCCAATCTATCTGATATGAGAATTGCTACCCCAGCTTTCTTTTGAGGTCCATTTGCGTGAAAGATGGTACTCCATCCCCTTACTCTCAGTCTGAATGCATCCTTGGGTTTGAAATGAGTCTCTTGTATACAGCAAATGGATGGGTCATTTCTTTTTATCCAATCTGCAACCCTGTGGCGTTTTATGGGAGCATTTAGGCCATTTACATTGAGACTGAATATTGAGAGATATGATTTTAATGATGCCATGTTGCCAGTAAAGTCTTTGTTTCTATAGATTGTGAATTTCTGTTCTGTATTACTCTTGGGGCCTTTTTACTTTTATAGAACCCCCCTTAATATCTACTGTAGGGCTGGTTTCGTGGTTACAAAATTGGTCAATGACTGGCGATTCTGGAAGCTCCTTATCCCTCCATCAATTCTGAATGACAGCCTTGCTGGATAAAGGATCCTTGGTTGCATGTTTTTCTCAGATAAAGCTTTAAAAATGCACCCCCACAATGAAGCATGAGAGACTCTGGACTGTGAGAAACAAACTGAGGGCTTCAGAGGGGAGGGGGGTGAGGGAATGGGATAGACTGGTGATGGGTGGTCGGGAGGGTACATATTGCATGGTGCACTGGGTGTTATGCGCAACTAATGAATCATGGAACTTTACATCAGAAACCAGGGATGTACTGTATGTGACTAACATAATATAACAAAAAAACATTAAAATAAAAAAAAATCCCCCCAACCCTTTCTCTCATTCCATGTCTGTGTAGACAGGTCTTACATAATTCTGATACCTTTGCCTTGGTACGTGAGAAATTTCTTTGCCCTGGCCACTTTCAATATTGTCTCCCTAGATCTAATATTTGCAAATTGCACTATGACATGACGTGGCATAGGTTTGTCATGGTTGAGCTTGGGAGGGGTCCTCTCTGCCTCTTGGACATGAATGCTTGTTTCCTTTGCTAGATTAGGGAAGTTTTCAGATACAATTTGTTCAAATGTCTCTTCTAGACCTCTCTCTTTCTCCACCCCCTCGGGGATGCCAATGATTCTGACATTGGATAGTTTCATTGAGTCAGTAATTTCCCATAACCTACATTTTTGAGATTGGATTTTTTTGAGCCAAGTTTCTGTTTTAGCTTTCTCTTCCACTAACCCATCCTCCAGTTCGCTGATTCGTCCTTCTGCCTCATTTACCCTGGCCATCAGAACATCTAGTTTTGACTGCATTTGATTCATAGCATTTTTAATTTCTGCCAGATTCGCTCTCATTTCTGCCCTTAGAGTTTGTGTATTCTCGTTAATATTTTATTCAAGTCTACACATCATCTTGACCGTTGTTATTCTGAATTCCATTTCTGATAATTTGGTCATATCAATATCCATTAGTTCTGTGGCAGAGGCCACAGACTCATTCTTTTCTTTGCTTGGAGGGATTTCTCCTTCTCCTCATTCTGATGAGGATTGGTTGCGGGGTTGTCCAGAGCCCAAATTATTGACTGGGACACAGGCCGTGCGCCCTTGTTTTATAGGGAACTTTGGAAAGTGTGCTTCTTGATTTTTCAGCCTGCCTTCTGCGGGAGGCCTGCCATGCCAATACTCAGGCAACCCTGTTTGGGTAGAGTCTCTGTGTCCCCTGCGAGGGGGGATGGGGATGGGCACACTGTGAGGAGATATTTCCAGGCTTTTGTTCTCTGACGGCTTTCCCTGGTGGTTTGCTGTGCCTCTTGTGAGAGTCAGAGCAGCAGTGGCCAAATCCCAGCTTCTGTCTCAGAACAGAGGGATTGCAGTCTGCTCTCCACTGCACTCTTCTGACAACTTTAACTCTGTTTCTGTTGGTGCTACTAAACCCTACAGCATCCCAGGATGTGCACCCCACACCCGGCATTCCAGCCCTCACTTCCAGGGCCAGCACGTCTCTGTCCTTTGTGTTTCTAACACCACCAGTCACCAGCCACTCCCGCGTGCTACGAGGCTCTGTTTCAGGGTGGTTTGTGTGCACTCCGGAGCTCTGGTTTTCAGACTGGTCGCGTGTGCTCCCCGTCTCATGGTCTCAGTCTGCATTCTCCCAGGTGCCAGTCCATGAGTCAGCCCGCTCCCCAGGGCAGGTGGCTACTGCTTCCCGGCACCCAAACGCAGTGGCTCTCTCCCCATTCCATTTATCTTCCAGTATCTGTGCGCGGTTTCATGGTTCCCCACTTCGTACCTCAATACTCAGCGCTGGAGCTGTTCATTTGTAGAGATCCAGATGTATCTTCCTGCATCTCAGGCTGATTCCATGGGTGTTCAGGATGATCTGGTGCCTATCCAGCTCAACTCAGGGGACCAGCTGAAAAAGGGGACCCCTACTCCTCCACTATCTTAACTCCTATCAAGTGTAGGTTTGTTTTTTTAAAGAAACCACTGATCTAATTTTCAGAGTGGCTGTTCCATTTCACATACCCATCATCAATATATGAGATATCCCATTTCTCCACATCCTCTCCAGCATGTGGTTTTGTCATTTTTTTTTCAATTTTGCTGTTCTAATAGTTGTGTACCAATATAACATTATGATCTTAACCCACATTTCCTTAAGGGCTAATGATGTTGAATATCTTTCCATGTATTTCTTAGTCATCCGTATATCCTCTTCTGTGAAATGTCTTTCTGTGGCATTTTCTCATTTCTAACAGTTATGCTTGTATTTTCACTATTGAGGTTTGAGATTTCTTTGTATATTCTAAACGAGTCCTTTGTCAGATATGTGTTTTGCATTGTTTTTTTTTAAAGATTTTATTTATTTATTCGACAGAGATAGAGACAGCCAGCAAGAGAGGGAACACAAGCAGGAGGAGTGGGAGAAGAAGAAGCAGGCTCATAGCGGAGGAGCCTGATGTGGGGCTCGATCCCATAACGCCGGGATCATGCCCTGAGCCGAAGGCAGATGCTTAACCGCTGTGCCACCCAGGCGCCCCTGTTTTGCATTGTTTTATCCCAGAAGATAGTTTTTCTTTTCATCCTCTCGACAAGGACTTTACCACTTTTTTTTCTTTTTTGGATTGTTCTTTTGTTGTTGTGTCTCATAAAAACTCACCAAACCCAAAGTCCCAAAGATTTTCTCCTATCTTGTCTTCTAAGAGTGTCATAATTTTATGTTTTGCATTTAAATCTATATTCTACTTTCAGTTAATTTTTGCATAATGTGTGTCATATAGGTCAAGGATTTTTCAGTTTTTGGGTTTTGGTATTAGATTGGTTTGTTTTTGCCTATGGTTATCCAATTGCTCCAGCATCACTTGTTTGAAAGACTGTCTTTCCTCCATTGAATCACTTTTGCACATTTTCTTTTATTTTTGAAGATTTTGTTTAAATTGCAGCTAACATACAGTGTAATATTAGTTTCAGGTGTACAATATAGTGATTTGATAGTTCTATTCAACACCTGGTGCTCATCACAACAGGTGCACTCTTTAATCCCCATCACCTATTTAACCCATTGCTCCACGCACCTCCCCTTGGTAACCATCAGTTTGTTCTCTATAGTTAAGAATCTGTTTCTTGGTTTACCTCTCTCTCTCTTCTTTCCCCTTTGCTCATTTGTTTTGTTTTTTAAATCCTACATATGAGTGAAATCATATGGTATTTGCATTTCTCAGATTGACTTATTTCATTTAGCATAATACTCTCTACCTCCATCCATATCCTTGCAAATGGCAAGATTTAGTTCTTTATCAATGCTGAGTAATATTCCGTTATATATGTATACTGCTTCTTCTTTATCCATTCATTAATTGATGGACATTTAGGGTGTTTCCATAATTTGGCAATTGTAGATAATACTGCTATAAACATTAGGGTGCATGAATACCTTTGAATAAGTATTTTTATATATTTAGGTAAATACCCAGTAGTGCAATTGTTGGACCATGGGGTAGTCCTATTTTTTAATTTTTTGAAGGGCCTCTGTACTGTTTTACATGGTGACTGAAGCAGTTTACATTCCCTCCAACAGTGCAGGAGGGTTCCCCTTTGCCATATCATCACCAACACCTGCTGTTTCTTGTGTTGTTGATTTTAGCCATTCTGACTGGTGTGAAGTGATAGCTCATTGTAGTTTTGATTTGCATAACCCTGATGATCAGTGATGTTGATCATCTTTTTATATGACTGTTGCCCATGTGTATTTCTTCTTTGGAAAAATGTCTATTCATGTCTTCTGCCCATTTTTTAATTGAATTATTTGTTTTTTAGCTGTTGAGTTGCATAACTAACCCTTTATCAGATGTGTCATTTGCAAATATCCTTCTTCCATTCCATAGTTATCTTCTAGTTTTGTTGATTGTTTCCTTAGTTGTGCAGAAGCTTTTTATTTTGATAAAGCCCCATTAGTTTATTTTTGCTTTTGTTTCCCCTGCCTTAGGACACATATCTAGAGAGAAGTTGCAATAGCCAATGTCAAAGAAGTTACTACCTGTGTTCTCTTCCACAATTATTATGGTTTCAGGTCTCACATTTAGATCATTACTCCATCTTGAATTTATTTTTGTTTAAGAAAGTGGTCCAGTTTCATTCTTCTGCATGTTGCTGTCCAGTTTTCTGACCACAATTATTGAAGAGACTGTCTTTTTTCCCACTGGATTTTTTTTCCTGCTTTGTCAAAGATTAGTTGATGATACAGTTGTGGGTTCATTTCTGGGTTTTCTGTTCTGTTCTATTGATCCTATTGATCTATGTGTCTGTTTTTTAACCAGTACCATACTGTCATATTGCACTACAGCTTTGTAACATTACTTCAAATCCAGAATTCTGATGCTTCCAGCTTTCCTTTTTTTTTTTTTTAAGTTGCTTTGGCTATTCAGTGTCTTTTGTGGTTCCATACAAATTTTAGGATGTTTTGTTCTAGCTCTGTGAAAAAAAAAATGCTCTTGGCATTTTTATAAAGATTACATTACATATATACATTGCTTTGGGTAACATAGACGTTTTAACACTATTTATTCTTTCAGCCCACCAGCGTGAAATGTCTTTCCATTTCTTTGTGTCCTCTTCAATTTCTTTTACTGTTGTTTTACAGTTTTCAGAGTACAGGACTTTCGCCTCTTTAGTTAGGTTTATTTCTTGGTATCTTATTATTTTTGGTGAAATTGTTAATGTGATTGATTCTTTAATATCTCTTTCTGCTGCTTCATTATTGGTGTATAGAAATGCAACAGTTTTCTGTACATTGATTTTCTATCCTGTGACTTTGCTGAATTCATTCGTCAGTTCTAGCAATTTGTTGTTCGAGTCATTTAGGTTTTCTATATAGAGAACCATGTCATCTGTAAATAAGGAAAATTTTGCTTCTTCTTTGCCAATTTGGATGACTTTTATTTCTTTATTGTCTGATTGCTGTGGCTAGGACTTCCAGTACTGTGTTAAATAGCAGTGGTGAGAGTGGACATCCCTGTGTTATTTCTGACCTTATGGAAAATCTCTCAGTTTTTCTCCATTGAGGATGATGTTAGCTGTGAGTTTTTCATATATGGCCTTTATTATGTTGAAGTATGTTCCTTCTAAACCTACTTTGTTGAGGGCTTTTAACATGAATGGATGTTGTACTTTGGGAAATGTTTTTTTCTGCATCTATTGAGAGGATCATATGGTTCTAATATTTTCTTTTATTAATATGCTGTATCGTGTTCATTGATTTGTGAATATTGAAACACCCTTGCAACCTAGGAATAAATACCACTTGATCATGGTGAATGATTTTTTAAAACGTATTGCTGTACTAAGTTTACTAAGTTTGCTAGTGTTTTACTGAGATTTTTTGCATCTGTATTCATCAGGGGTATTGACCTATAGTTTTTGTTTGTTTGTTTGTTTGTTTTACTGGATTTTTCATATGGTTTTGCTATCAGGGTAATGCTGGCCTCATATAAGGAATTTGGAAGCTTACTTTCAGTTTTCGAAATAATTTGAGAAGATCAGGTATTAACTCTTCTTTGAAAGTTTGGTAGAATTTGCCTGTGACACTATCTGGTCCTGGACTTTCACTTGTTGGGAGTTTTTTGATTACTGATTCAATTTCTTCCCTGATTATCAGTCTGTTAAGTTTTCTATTTCTTCTCTTTCAGTTTTAGTAGTTTATATGTTTCCAGGAATTTATCCATTTCTTCCACAGTGCCCAATTTGTTGGTATATAGTTTTTCATAATACTTTCTTATAATTTTATTTCTGTGGTGTTGGTTATTATTTCTCCTCTCTCACTTGTGATTTTATGTATTTGGGTTCTTTCTTTCCTTTT
Source organism: Ursus maritimus (assembly GCF_017311325.1). Lineage (NCBI taxonomy): Eukaryota > Metazoa > Chordata > Mammalia > Carnivora > Ursidae > Ursus > Ursus maritimus. The sequence continues at coordinate 77,637,357 of NW_024423319.1, forward strand.
TGAAAAGTCTGGTTTGGGGTTTATCAACTTTATTAATTTTTTTTCAAAGAATCAGGTCCTGGTTTCATTGATATCTTCTATTGTTCTTTTAGTTTCTATATCATCTATTTCTGCTCAAATCTTAATTATTTCCTTCCTTCTGCTGCCTTTAAGCTTCATTTGTTGTTCTATTTCAAGCTCCTTTAGGTGTAAGGTTAGGTTGTTTGAGGCTTTTCTTTCTTCTTGAGGTAGGCCTGTAATGCCATATACTTACCTCTTAGGACCGCTTTTGCTGCATCCCAATGGTTTTTGGACTATTGGGTTTTCAATTTCATTGTTTCCATGTATTTTTTTTAATTTCTTCCTTGATTTTTTGGTTGACCACTTATTGTTTAGGAGCATTTTGGTTAACCTCCAAGTATTTGTGGTCTTTCCAGACTTTTTCTTGTAGTTGACTTCCAGTTTCATGCATTGTGGTCAGAAAAGGTGCATCATATGATTTCAGTCTTTTTGTATTTGTTTAGGTTTGCTTTTTGGGCTAATATGTGATCTATTCTGGAAACCGCTCCATGAGCACTCAAAAAGAATGTGTATTCTGCTGTTTTAGGATGGAATGTTCTGTATGTATCTGTTAAGTCCATCTGGTCCAAGTGTCATTCAAAGCCACTGTTTCCTTTTTTGTTTTCTTTTTAAATAATCTGTCCACTGATGTAAGTGGGGTGTTAAAGTCTCCTACTATCATTGTACTATTATCAGTTAGTTCCTTTATATTTGTTATTAATCGTTTTATATATTTGGGTGCTCCTCTGTTGGGTGCATAAATATTTACAATTGTTAGATCTTGTTGGAATACCCCCTTTATGATTATTATAGTGCCCTTCTTTGTCTCTTGTTTCAAAGTGTAGTTTGTCAGACATAAATATTGCAACTCCAGGTTTCTTTTGGCATCCGCTTGCATGATAAATATTTCTCCATCCCTTCACTTTGAAGATGTTTGGGTGTCTTTAATTCTAAAATGAGTCTCTTGTAGGCAACATATAGATGGGTCTTGTTTTGTTTTGTTTTTTTAATCCCTTCTCACCCTATGTCTTTGATTGGACTATTTAGCCTACTTACATTCAAATAAATACCTAAGTACTTATTGATAGATATTTATTGTCATTTTATTACTTGTTTTGTCATTGTTTCTGGAGATTTCTCTGATCCTTTTTTGCCTCTGTCACCTTTGGTCTCTCTTTTGCATTCAGAGTCCCCTTTAATATTTCTTGCAAGGCTGGTTTAGTGGTCATGAACTTTTTAATCTTTTGTTTGTTTGGGAAAGTCTTTATCTCTCCTTCTATTCTGAATGACAGCCTTGCTGCATAGAATATTCTTGGCTACAGATTTTTCCCATTCAGCACTTTCAAAATATCATGCCACACCCTTCTGGTTTGCCACGCTTCTATTGAGAAAACTCCAGCTAACATTGTGGGTTTTCCCTTGTATGTTAAGGACTTCTTTTGCTGCTTTTAAGCTTTTTCTTTATTACTATATTTTGAAATTTTAATTACAATGCGTCTTTGTGTTGGTCTGCTTTTGTTGATTTTGATGGGAGTTCTCTGTGTGTCCTGGATCTCGGTGTCTGTTACCTTCCCCAGGTTAAGATGCTTTCGGGTATTATTTGTTCAGATAAATATTCTGCCCTTTTCTCTTTCTTCTTCTTCTGGGACTTTATATTATAAATGTTATTATATTTGATGGAGTCACTCAGTTCCCTAAGTCTATTCTCTTGTTGCATTATTCATCTTTTTCTTTTTTGTTCAGCTTCTTTACTTTCCATTACTTTGTATTCTAAGTCACTAATTTGTTCCTTTGCTTCTTCCAGCCTGCTCTTCATTGTATCCAGCTTGTTTCCAATCTCACTTATTGTATTCTTCATCTCTGATAGATTCTTTTATAATTCTTTTATCTCTATGGAAAGGGTCTCCCTGATGTCTTCTATTATTTTCTCAAGCCCCATGAGTAGCCTTATCATTGTTGTTTTAAATTCTCCATCAGGCATGTTACTTATATCTGTTTCACTTAGATCTCTGGCTTTGGTCTTGTCTTGTTCTTTCATCTGGGATACATTCTTCTATCTTCACATTTTGTCTGTGTCTCTGCCTTCTTCTCCATGCTAGAAAAGTCAGTAATGTCTCCTTCTTTGATGTGGTCTCTTCTCTGATTTAATTGTGGAGTTTGTTCTGTCAGCCTTTAGGTCTATTCCTGAGGTTTAGGATTATTTGATAATTATCTAGTTGTGTTCATGGGATGAGACCAACCTAGGGTCCTCCTACTCCGCCGCAATCTTCCTTTCCTTTTGTACCTTTTCTAAAATTCAGTTGTTTGTACTTGTCTGAGGGCTATTTCTGGGTTCTGTAGCCTATCGCATTGATCTATATATCTGTCTCCTTGCCAGTGTGGCAAAATTATAGATTCTTATAGCTGTATAATAAGTCCTGAAATCAGGCAGAGTGATTTCTCCCATATTATCTTTCCCAATTAAAATTGCTTTAGCTATTCATGGGATGTCTGGGTGCCTCAGTCAATTAAGCATCTGCCTTCAGCTTAGGTCATGGACCAAGTCCCGCGTTGGGCTCCTTGTTTAGTGGGGAGCCCATTTCTCCCTCTGCCTGCTGCTCCCCCTGCTTATGCTTGCTCTCTCTCTTTGATAAATAAATAAATAAATAAATAAATAAAATCTTTTTATAAAATTGCTTTAGCTACTCAAATTCACTTGCCTTTCCATATAAAATTTAGAATAATTTTATCTGTATTAACAAAATGCCTTTCTGGGATTTTTTATAAGAATTACATTAAACCTGTATGTCACAATTTGGGAAGAGTTGACACATTTACTATGTTGACTCTTCCAATTCACAATTTTTTAGATCTTCCTTGATTTCTTTAATCAACATTTTGGAGTTTTTAAGCATACAAGCCCTCTACATGTTTTGTTAGTTATACACTTAAATGTTTTGCTTTATTTCACTGAGTGATTATATACTTTAGTACATTGTAAATTTTGGTTTCCATGTGTTGATTCTTTGCTAGTATATAGAAATACTATTGATTTTATATTTTGTTCTTGTATCCTGCAACCTTGTTGAACTCACTTATCAGTTCTAGGATTTTTGAGGGAAGAGGGTATCTACTTGAGATTTTCTAGGTAGACAATCATGTTATCTGCAAACTGGGGAAATTTTATTTCTTCCTTTTACAAACTGTATGGCTTTTCTTTCCTTATTGTACTAGCTGGAACTTCCAGTACCTTGCTGAGTAGCAGTGGTGAGAGCAGACATCCTTCCTTTGTTCCAGATCTTAGGGGGATAGTATTCAGTCTTTCACCACTAAGTGCAATGTTAGCTTTATGTTTTGTGTAGATGTTCTTTATGAAGTTGAGGAGGTTTCTCTCTATTTCTCTCTTCCTAGTTTTCTGAGAGTATTTTGTTTTTAATCATCATGCCTGTCTGTTGAAATTTTACTAATGCATTTTCCGAAACAGTTGATAAGGTCACATGGTTTTTCTTCTGTAGTCTGTGACCTTGGTGGCATTCAAAATGGAATGCAATTGAGAATTGAAACTGCCTGAATCCTAATATACACCTGAAACTCATAAAATATTGTGTGTCATCCATACATTAAAAAAAACCTCTCTTGGTCATATTGTATAATTCCATTGATATTATATGCCATGGAGAAAGGAGGTGGAGAATTAAAATAAGACAAAGAAATTTTCAGAGTTTGGGAATAGGGTGAGATGTAACTTATAGCGGAGTGACCATCAGAGTCTTCTTTTTTTAAATATTTTATTTATTTATTTGAGAGAGAGAGAGAACACACAAGCAAGGAGAGGGACAGAAGGAGAGGGAGAAGCAGGCTCCCTGCCAAGCAGAGAGCCTGATGTGGGGCTTGATCTCAGGACCCTAGGATCATGACCTGAGCTGAAGGCAGATGCTTAACCAACTGAGCCACCCAGGCACCCCCATCATAGTCTTTATTGAGGTGACAGTTTGACAAAGATCTAAAGGGGGAGGTAGTCAGCTAATATATATTTTAGTAAGATCTTTCCAGACAGAGGGAACAGCTGGGAAAAATTGTCACTGGGAAAGGCTTCAAAACAGGACAGACACTGCCAGTAGCCTCGGGCAGCTGGGAGCATAGAGTGAAATTAAAATATAAAGCTAAGCAAGCTAAGGTTGGCAGTGACTAGACACTGCTGTGTTGGGTATGCTTCTGCTCAGTCAGATAGGAAGACAGTCAATGATATTGTAATAGCAATGTAGTGGGAGAGGTGGTAGCTACACATGTGAACATCGTATAATGTATAAACCTGTCAAATCATTAAGTTGTACACCTGAAACTAATTTAACATTGTGTATAAACTATACAAAATAAAAAATAAAATAAAAAATAGAAGGCTAGTGGTATAAATAAAAGTTGGGAGTTTGGAATCTGTAACCAAGGTTCTAGTCTTGTCATAACTGTATACTCAGAAAATCTTTTCACATTTTACCAGCTGTATGTGTAGTTCTTTGATTTTTCAGTGAAAGTTTGTTACATGTCAAGAAAAAAGAATGGGAGAAAGGAGGAAAGAAAAGGGAGGGAGGGAGGGAGGGAGGGAGGGAGGAAGGAGAGAGGAAAATAAAAGAAAGGAAAGAAGGAAAGAAAGAAAGAAAGAAAGAAGAAAGAAAGAAAGAAAGAA
>NW_024423319.1:77647142-77651925 GCF_017311325.1 Ursus maritimus
AGAACTGATGGATATGGATATAACCAAATTATCAGAAATGGAATTCAGAGTAACAATGGTCAAGATGAGGTGTAGACTTGAAAAAAAAATTAACAAGTACATAGAATGTCTAAGGTCTGAAATGAGAGTGAATCTTGCAGAAATTAAAATGCTATGAATCAAATGCAGTCAAAACTAGAAGCTCTGACGGCCAGGGTAAATGAGGCAGAAGAACGAATTAGTGAATTAGAGGATGGGATGAAGAGAAAGTTAAAACAGAAACTTTGGGGTGCCTGGGTAGCGCAGTCGTTAAAGTGGCTGCCTTCGGCTCAGGGCGTGATCCTGGCGTTCCGGGATCGAGTCCCACATCGGGCTCCTCCGTTGGGAGCCTGCTTCTTCCTCTCCCACTCCCCCTGCTGTGTTCCCTCTCTTGCTGGCTGTCTCTCTGTCACATAAATAAATAAATAATCTTTAAAAAAATAAATAAATAAAACAAAAACTTTGCTTACAAAAATCCAATCTCAAGAATGTCGATTACAGAAGTTTACTGACTCAATGAAATGTTCCAATGTCAGAATCATCAGCATCCCCGAGGGGGTGGAAAAAGAGAGAGGTATAGAAGAGTTATTTGAACAAATTGTAGCCAAAAACTTCCCTAATCTGGCAAAGGAAACAAGCATTCATGTCCAAGAGGCAGAGAGGACCTCTCCCAAGGTCAGCCATGGCAAACCTACACTACATCACGTCATAGTGCAATTCGCAAATATTACATCCAAAGATACAGTATTGAAAGCGGCCAGGGCAAAAAGATTTCTCCCATACAGAGGTGAAAATATCAGAATAACGTCAGAGCTGTCTACACAGACCTGGCAAGATAGGAAGGGTTGGCAGGGTATTTTCAAAGCTTTATCCGAGAAGAACATGCAGCCAAGGATCCTTTGTCCAGCAAGGCTGTCATTCAGAGTTGATGAAGATATAAGTGCCTTCCAGGATCGGCAGACACTGAAGGAATTCGTAACAACCAAACCAGCCCTACAAGAGATGTTAAGGGGGGGTTCTATCAAAGTAAAAAGGCCCCAAGAGTGATACAGAACAGAAATTTACAATCTATAGAGAAAAAGACGTCACAGGCAACATTACATAATTAAAATCATATCTCTCAATAATCACTCTCAATATGAATGCCAGTTACGGAGCAGCAGGTGTTAGCGCAGCGGCGGGGCCGGAGAGTGTCGCGGCGGAGTCTGCGGTGCCGGGAGTTACGTGGGCGGGTGCAGGCAGTGGAGGCGGCAGAGGGAAGGGATCGTAGTGAGCGGCGAGCGCACAGGTGGCACGAGGTGGGCGAGGAACCCCAGCCAGCCTGGCAGGGGGAGACAACATGATCACGCTGTGGCTTCAAATGCTGACTCTCGTGATTTCCCTCAAACGTGGGAAATGACTCGTAGCTGGCCTCAGGTAGTGTCAGTAAAGCTCTGAAAGCTTAGCCTACAACGGATTGCTGTTATTTTGCTTTTCGCCGTTCTCTTTACTCTGCCGGTTGGCATCACGCCCGACGTTGCACATTTAGCAAATCTCCGCTTAGCAGGTGTTCGAGTGAACTTTTTGAAAGTTTCAGTTGCTCCCAGCTGTCCGGACACCGAATCGAGCCTCCGAACGGGAGGCGAGCCTGACGCATCGTGTGCTGATGCACGGATAGCTTCAGCCGGGGGTGGTGGTGCTTGGTGGCGTGGAGTGCCCCTGGCCCCGAGGTCGTTCCTAAATTAGGAATCCGACCTCAGCTGGCCAGGTGGGTCAGGTGGCTGGGAGTTGAGGCCGCAGATGGCTTGGCCAGATCGGGGAGTTTCTCAGTGAGCAGTGAGAGGAAGATGGGCCGGCATCCGGAATTGCACGCAGACTTCACGTATTCGGTCGCCGTGAGGCTTGGGAGGACCTGTCGGAGTGAGCCTCCCTGCTCCTGAGAGGCTGGATCGAAGAGCTAGCTCATCGGCCCAGGATGGAGAGATGGGAGAGATGGAGACAAAGCCACTGTGAGCTCACGTTCAAGGCGCGGGGGCTTTCTGGAACGTCTGCACTGCGTCGTTCTTCGCGCTCAAAAGTACATAGGATGTCCATGTGTGGAGACAGCGGAGGTGGGTCTGTGAGGCTCCCTCCCAAACGGAGGCCCCTCCTCCGATGGACGCGAGACCCGGCAGACTGGCCGGCCATCCGGGCACCTTCCACGGATGCTGAACCCTCCCCCGATCGCCTGGTGTGGAGCATGTCCCCAGGAGACGTGGGTGCGGTTGTATTTTGAAGATGAGGGGCTGTTCTGGCAGGGACCTTCCTCCGGTGATCATACCGCCATTTCACCATCCTAAGTCCAGTCCTCCCCGGACCTCATACAGCCACACAGTGATCGCGGGTGATGGAAGAGCAAACAGTAGAATTTTCCCTGGTGCCAAAGGGCAAGCAGGACGTTTCTCCCCCTTTTAGAACTTTATAAAATTCTTGTTCTGTCCTTTTGAGGTACATGTCAATTTTATTAACCGCTAAATAAATCTCTTGCCTGTCTTGGCAAGCTAGCGATGTAGGCCCTGCGGGCTAGCCATGTCTTCGGAGGATAAACAGCGGGGGAAGTGGTGCCCCCCTATTCTGTGTCTCTGGGCTGGGTCGCCGGAGCCGGCTCCAGGCTAGGAACCCACCTGCTTGTGGTGAGATAAATTGCAGAGTTGTGTCCCATTTCCACACACAGTCACATGGTGTTAGGTCTCTAGTCATTGAATGGACGAGGGTAAATTAGTTCATTCTTGCAACGGTAAGAAAGTTTTACCCTGTTATAGGCAGGCAGATACAGCTCACATTACATAGAAGTTCAAGAACTCCGCCTCTAGCGGGCACACCTGGTGGCTGGAAGTCTTGTGCGCATCCCTGGGTCCTGGGACGAGTCCCACTGCCGAAGCCCCCGCCTCGGCCGTGAGGTCCTCTACCCTCTCCCCAGCTCATGCTTTTCTCCACCTCAAATAAATGAAATCTTTAAAATAATCGCCACAATTTGCTCCGCCATTGAAGAGGTCCTGACAGCAAATACTATGGCACACACACAGTTCCTCCAACTCAACCGGTAATTGGAGGCCATCTTTATTAACCGTCTTCACCCAAAGTGAGAATAAAACTATAATTTTATCTCCTCACCACAAGCAGTGGTGGTTACAGCCTCCGGGAGCCACAGCAAACGACCCAGCCCAGAGACACAGGGACAGGGGGCACCACTTCCCCCGCTGTTTACATCTCAAAGACATGGCTTCCTGGCCCTGAGACCACCATCGTTAGCTTTCTGTGCAAGACAGGCAAGAGATTTATTTAGCGGTTAATGAAATTGACATGTACCTCAAAAGGACAGAACAGAATTTATAAAGTTCCTAAGGGAGAGGAACGCCCCTGGGTTCTTTTGGCAATTAGGGGAAAATTCACGTTTGCTCTTTTCCATCACCCGCGTCCTGGTGGCTGAGGTCCGGGAGGACTGGACTTAGGATGGTGAAATGGCAGTATGATCACTGAGGAAAGCGTCCCTGCCAAACGGCAGCCCCTCATCTTCAATACAACCGCACGTCCCTGGGGACATACTCCTGGGCAGTCAGGAGATTCCAGCGTCTGTGGAAGGTCTTTTTTTTTACGGCCGGCCAGTCTCTCGCCGGGTCTCCCGTGTCCATCAGAGGAGGGCCTCCGTTTGGGGAGGGCCTCACAGACCTCGCCTCCGTCCCACACATGGACATCTATGTACTTGCGAGCGCGAAGAACGACGCAGTTGCAGACGTTCCGGAAAAGCCCACCGCGCGGAACGTGGAAGCCTCTACAGTGGCGCCGCCCATCTCTCCCATCTCTCCCATCTCTCCCATCCCCGAGCGATGAGCTGTAGCCTTTGATTCGGCCTCTCCGGGGGCAGGGGCTCACTCCGGACAGGTCCTCCCAAGCCTCACGGCGACAGACCGCGTGAAGTCTGCGTGCAATTCCGGATGCCGGCCCATCTTCCTCACTGCTCACTCGAAACCCCGTGCCCCAGGGCAAGAGTACATCTGCATCGTTATGAAAGGCCTCAAATTCTTCCCCAGCCACTTGTTACCCGGGCCAGCCGGGGGTCGGATTCTCAATTTAGTGAGCGACCTCCGAGGACAGACTCACTGTGCTTCCACCACTCCCGGCAGACACCCTTATCGGTCTCTATAACTTTTTGTGCGTCAAGAACTCCTCACCCTCAGTGACGAAGGAACTCGCCTGAGTCGGACCTGAAAAGTCAACAACACCAAAAGCTTTAAAGTTCCTTTTTCGGACAATCTCACCTATAGAAACAGGAATTCTCATCTCACAGCGCGATCGGGACGCCACAGTGATGCCAACCACCAACAAAGAGCCAAGTAAAAGAGAACAACGAAAAGCAAAATAGCCTTTTAATCTACCGTTGTAGACAATAGTAAAGCCAGGGAAAGCGCGAACGCAGTCCCCCACTACCACAAATTATGCAGTCGAGTTTCCCACATTTGGGGGAAATCGCGGGTCAGCACATCCGGAGTGCAATGGATAAGCCTCGCCCTGGGAAAACACCTTCGTGATCATGGTATCTCCCTGCCAGGTAAGTATGAGCCTCGCCCTGCCTCGACACGCACCCTCGCGCTCGCCCCGCTCCTTACTCACGGTCCCTTCCCTCCCGCCGCCGCCCCTCCACCCGCCCCCTGCACCACCCCCGCCCACACCTCTTCCAGCCGCACGACCGCCGCGGCCGCCTTCGCCCGGCCCCACGCGGGACCCGCCGGCCTGGGCAGAGTGGCCC
>NW_024423319.1:77651950-77658031 GCF_017311325.1 Ursus maritimus
GGCAGCCTCTGCGCGCCTGCTCCTCTACATACGCCACGCCCTTGTCGTGACGTCCCCAGAGCCCCGTCTCGCAATCCGGACACCCGATGTCCCAGTCCCCGCGGAGACCGCGGATGCCTGGGCGGCGGGGAAGCGGGACCTGGAGGGGAGACCCGAAAAGGCGGGGTCTCCTGGAGCCCAGCGGGAGTGGTGGTGGTGCCGGGTCAGGGTTTGGGTTCGGTCTCACCTTCCTTTCAGCAAAAAGAAAATTTCAGCTCCTTTTTGTCCTCGCCTGTTCGAAACTCATTTTCAGAGCTAATGGAAAACTCAGGGGAGGCCTTTCTGCCGGTTGACGTTAAAGGCTAAGCCGCCTTAATAAGAATTCCTGGCAATGTTTATTTATGGTGTCTTTCGGAGTAAAAGGGCGTCCGAATATGCAGTAGCCTGACCTAGTAACGCTGGAAGGAAACCGTCAGGCTAAGCTTTGAAGAAAGAAGAAAAAAAAAAAAAGTTAAGATTTTACTTACTTATTTGACACAGAGAGAGGTGGGGGGAGAGAGCGAGCACAAGCAAGGGAAGCTGCAGGCAGAGGGAGAACCAGGCTCCCCGCTGAGCAAGGAGCCTGACTCGGGGCTCCAATCCCAGGGCCCTGGGATCATGACCCCAGCCGAAGGCAGCCGTTTATCAGCTGAGCCACCCAGGGACCCTGAACAACGAAAATTAAGTAAAGCGCTAAACAGTGCCCTTCAGCCGCAGCCTGTCGTGTGTCTCCTGGGAGCCCTAGCCATCAGGGTCAGGCGCCCATCGGCCTCCTACTGCCCCCCCCCCCCCGGCCCACACACAGGGTGGCCCCACCCAGGGCCCTCTGGTCCTTTCTGACTTGGACTCTGCCAAAGATAAACGCAGCAGAGAATAGTTACAGTGGTAGAAAGAAAGAAAGAAAGAAAGAAAGAAAGAAAGAAAGAAAGAAAGAGAAAGAGAGAAAGAAAGAGAGAAAGAAAAAGAAAGAGAAAGAAAAGAAAAAAAGAAAGAAAAAGAAGGAAAGAAGGAAAGAAAGAAAGAAAGAAAGAAGAAAGAAAGAAAGAAAGAAAGAAAGAAAGAAGAGCACTTGATGCAATGAGCACTGGGTATTAATATGCAACTGATGAATCACTAAATTCTACCCCTGAAACTAATAATACACTAGATGTTAACTAAATTGAATTTATTCTTTTTTAAAGGAAAGAAAGCAGAAAGGCCTAAACATAAAAACAGACTGCCTTAGTTCTCTATTCTATTTCAGCAACTTCAAAGCTCTTTAAACTTGTGCCAAGTTCTGAGTTGTCTGAGCTTGATTTCCTCCCACCCCTTTTGTAAATTGCATATAGTGATGGAAACAATATTATGTGGCTTTTATGGACAATTAACTGAGGTCAAACAGTTGAAAAAACTCACACTGATGGATACACATGATGTACTTGGTACAACTTAGTTATTATGATCATATCCCTCACCACTTTCTCCAAACTTTCTCAACATTACTCTGAATCTCTAGCTCAGTCTTGAGTCTGTGAGCCACAAACATGGCAATCCGTTTCTTTCTTCACTTCCTTTTGATTTTGGAAACAAACTTTGTGATGTCATTTAAACTCCTAAGTTTTGTGATGAGATCCCAAGAGTGGAATCCAGTGCTTGTATATTTTAAGACCATTATGGAAAGTAACTCTGCACACTGCATCAAAAGCAACTAATGAATTGCTGAACACTACAACGAAAATTTATGATGTACTATATGCTGGCTAACTGAACATAATAAAAAAATAAGAAAAAAAGCATACTGCCGCAGGGAAGAACTTATAAACCCATCATCAAAATATTATGACCAAGCATGGATTATCTATTGCTTAACTCAACAGAAAAGATATAATCAACTGTAAATTCAAAATACAAAATAAATACTAACACATTGATATTGCCTCTTATAGCAAGTATGGGAGTGCAGTTCACACTCACCCTACAAGGGGGACTAGACAATAGGGAGCAACTTCTAGGCTACTAAGTCAAGGACCTCAGCACCAACATTCAGGAATTCACACTGTGGGCAGAGGACTGTTTCCTGCTCTGGAGTGTGGGAATTCCTTGCCTGGCTGTCTGACTGCTGATCCTATCCCTACACCGCAAGCAGGGAGGCAACTGTGTCCCCAGTTCTTCTTTTTGATTCCTTGTCCTGCAACTCGACTTCAGAGCACTCTTTTTAGCAATCTTAAACTCTGGCAGACACCTCTTTTACAAGGATTGGAGGGTGATTGCTTTCTTTTAATCTTATTTCTGGTGCATTCTGATGTTCGGGAAGTCCTCATAATTTCTAGGCCCTTTTATTTTCTGGCACAATTAAGATCTCTCTCTCTCTCTCTGTCTCTCTGTCTTTCTCTCTCTCTCTCTCTCTCTCTCTCTCACACACACACACACACACACACACACACACACACACATTCAGTCTATCTTGTCGATTCAATCTCTTGAAAATCTTCCCTTATACACATTATGGAAAGCTGCTGCTGCTGTTGTTGTTGTTCAATAACCACCTGAAAATATAGAGGTCAAAAGCTGCTAATGGGAGATTAAAGAGTAGAAACCTCTAAAGAAAGCTTGTGATCAGAACTGAGAGAGCAACACATGAGTTCCCAATTAAGAAAGAGGAGTTTGGAATCAATCTCAACCCTTTTGGCTATATTCTATCTTCCAAAGCATGACACCCTTGATGAGGTTGTAAGGTGAGGTTCAGTGGCGTAGAGTCCGGAGCTGATGACCAAGATGACTGTGGCACAAAATGGTGGTTTATTAAAGCACAGGTACAGGACCCCCGTGGGCAGAAAGAGCTGCTGTACCAGGGTTGTGAGAGGTAGCTGATTATATACTATGGGGTTGGGGGAGGTAAGGAAAAAGGGAGGTTTCAAGAAAGTACTTTCATATATTAAATAAGACTCACAGGATACCTGAGCCCTTGCTATTGTCAAGTTAAGGTTGTTTGCTCCTCTAGGAAGGCATTAACATGAAGATAGTTGGGAACTTCCTGGAGGAACATCACACATCCCACCCAGGAGTGGGGGTGGAGAGAGGTTGCAGGGTTTAAGCTTATGTTTTGTCTTCAGCCAGCCTTCTGTTCCCTCATCACCCTATTTCAGACCCGTGGCAACATTCTCCCTTTTCCAGCACTTCAGGGAATAACCTTCATTTCTTTCTGTCTTAAATAATCACTTTACACTGTTCTAGTTTGAGACTCTCTCTACCTGGGGAGGGTTAGGGCAGAGGGCCTTTATCTAAATGAATGTGCCATATCCTCTCGTTGAATGACCCCTTCCCCACTGAGATTCTGACATATCCACTACTGAGATCCTACTCATACATCCAACAGAAGTACAGTAGTCTTGAGTCACTGTTACTGATGTGGAAATGCCTTACCCTCATGTGTTGGGGACAGAAATAGTGAGACAAAACATTAGTCCTATAAACATTGTACAATTGTTTAACTTTCTAATCATTGATACTGTCCACAAAGTAGGGCACAAACATTTTGTGGCAAGACAAACGTAGAAAGGGTTGATACACATGATTTTTTTTTCTTATGGATAATTCAATGTATGTCACACAAATGTTGAAATTTTCAAGGAGCTAATATCATCCCAGAAATGATGACAAGGGGTAAATATGGTCCGACTGGGGGTTGGGAGTTTGGGTAAAATAACACATTTACCTTCTGCCATTTCCCATTTCACAATACAGGGCTATAACATTGTCATGGGATGTGGGATGTAGTTGTTCAGTCATAGGAAGCACCCATAAGTAATTGTTGAGTGGGTAGATGCACTGATTGATGACTATGCTATTTGGAAGGGGGTGCTGTCCATTCTACCTAAAGGCAGAGAGGAAATGGACCATTTAGAGAGTTCCGGCCTATGGTGGGTTACTGCTGGCAAAATTGCATTCATAGGAAAAATAAGATTGTCTCAGGTTCAAAATGCCATGTTGTTCCTCATCTCCACTCTGTAATGGATACAGAAATGGGTGAGAGTAGGGCAGTGCAAAGAATTTCTCGGAGCAGGTCCTTAAGAGTCATCAAGAGCTAAGTTCAAGCCCCCCAATTCCCTGGAAGCTCTGCCATGAAAAGGGGAAAATACTAATAGGACCTACCTCAGAGGGTTCTTGCAAGAATTAAATCTGGTAATGCAAGAAAATCACGCCTCACAAACATTGGTGATCTTCAAATATTTACTCATGCACTCCAAAAGATATATTGAAAATTATATGCATGCCTTATTCATACATTTAAATTTTTCCTTACAAGTTTAAATAAACTGAGGGCTTCAGAGGGGAGGGGGATGGAGGATTGGGTAGGCCGGTGATGGGTATTAAGGAGGGCATGTATTGTATGGAGCACTGGGTGTTATACGCAAAAAATGAATCATGGAACACTACATCAAAAACTAATGATGTACTGTATGGTGACTAACACGACATAATAAAAAATGTAAAAATAAATTAAAAATAAATAAATAATGGAATTAGAAATGAAACTACTGTCACCCTTTCAGATGTGCCCAGTGATATGAATAGATACAGATAGATAATACCACAGTAATTTGTTATACACAATCAGCCATTTAAAAATATATGAATAGAGGTTGGAAAAAGATGGTGGAGGAGTAGGGGACCTTTTTTCAGCTGGCCCTCTGAATCGAGCTAGAAATCTACCAGATCATCCTGAACACCCACAAAATCAGCTGGAGAGTTTAGAGGCAGCATTGTCCACAATAGCTAAATCGTGGAAAGAGCTGAGATGCCCTTCAACAGATGACTGGATTAAGAAGATATGGTCCATATATACAATGGAATATTACTCAGCTATCAAAAAGAACGATTTCTCAACATTTGCTGCAACATGGACAGCACTGGAGGAGATAATGCTAAGTGAAATAAGTCAAGCAGAGAAAGACAATTATCATATGGTTTCACTCATTTATGGAACATAAGAAGTAGGAAGATTGGTAGGAGAAGAAAGAGATAAAGAAAGGGGGGTAATCAGAAGGGGGAATGAAGCATGAGAGACTATGGACTCTGAGAAACAAACTGAGGGCTTCAGGGGGGAGGGGGTTGGGGGAATGGGATAGGCTGGTGATGGGTAGTAAGGAGGGCACGTATTGCAAGGTGCACTGGGTGTTATATGCAATGAATGAATCATGGAACTTTACATCAATAACCAGGAATGTACTGTATGGTGACTAACATAATATAATAAAAAAATATTATTAAATAAATAAATAAATATTTAAAAGTTAAAAAAAATAAGAAGATACATCTGGATCTCTACAAACGAACATCTCCAGCACTGAGTATTGAGGTATGAAGCAGGGATCCGAGAATCCATGCACAGATATTGGAAGATAAATGGAAGGGGGAGGGAGCCACCCTGCTCAGGCGCTGGGAAGCAGTAGCCACCTGCACTGGGGAGAGGGCCAGACTCATGGACGACACCCATGGGAAAGCAGACTGAGACCATGAGCCCAGGAATGTGTGTGTGACCAGACTGAAAATGAGAGCTCCAGAGCACACACTCAAACTAGACTGACACTGGGAGTTTGGGAGCATGCGACCCCAAAAGATGGAAAACCAGAGCTTTGGAGCACACGCAAACCACATTGAAACTGGGAGCTCTGGAGAACACATGGGAACCAGGGAAGCTAAGGGTATTAGAAACACAAAGGACAGAGACGTGCCAGCCCTGGGAGTGAGGGCTGGGTGAGTGACTGTGGGGCACACAACCCAGGATGCTGTGGGGTTTTTAGCAGCACTGACAAGAAACAGAGTTAAAGTGGCCAAGAGAGCTCAATGGAGAGCAGAATGTGACCTCTCTGTTCTGAGACAGAGGCTAGGATATGGCCATTGCTGCTCTGACTCTCAGAAGAGTCACAGAAAACCGCCAGGGAAAGCTGCCAGAGAAAAAAAGCCTAGAAATACCAGTTCACATTGTGCCCATTCCCATCCCCCCCTCTCAGGGGACAGGGCAACTTGACCCAAACAGGGTTGCCTGAGTATCAGTGCGGCAGGCATTCCCCCCCCCCCCCG
>NW_024423319.1:77658041-77659048 GCF_017311325.1 Ursus maritimus
TGCCTGAGTATCGGCATGGCAGGCCCCTCCCCGAGAAGGCAGGCTGAAAAATCAAGAAGCCCACATCCCTAAGGTCCCTATAAAACAAGTGCTTACTGCCCGGGTCCTGGTCAATAATTTGGGCTCAAGGCAACCCTGCATCCTCTCCTCATCAGAATGATGAGGAGGAGCAATGCCACCCAGGAAAGAAAAGACAATGAGTCTGTGGCCTCTGCCACAGAACTGATGGATATGGATATAACCAAATTATCAGAAATGGAATTCAGAGTAACAATGGTCAAGATGAGGTGTAGACTTGAAAAAAAAATTAACAAGTACATAGAATGTCTAAGGTCTGAAATGAGAGTGAATCTTGCAGAAATTAAAATGCTATGAATCAAATGCAGTCAAAACTAGAAGCTCTGACGGCCAGGGTAAATGAGGCAGAAGAACGAATTAGTGAATTAGAGGATGGGATGAAGAGAAAGTTAAAACAGAAACTTTGGGGTGCCTGGGTAGCGCAGTCGTTAAAGTGGCTGCCTTCGGCTCAGGGCGTGATCCTGGCGTTCCGGGATCGAGTCCCACATCGGGCTCCTCCGTTGGGAGCCTGCTTCTTCCTCTCCCACTCCCCCTGCTGTGTTCCCTCTCTTGCTGGCTGTCTCTCTGTCACATAAATAAATAAATAATCTTTAAAAAAATAAATAAATAAAACAAAAACTTTGCTTACAAAAATCCAATCTCAAGAATGTCGATTACAGAAGTTTACTGACTCAATGAAATGTTCCAATGTCAGAATCATCAGCATCCCCGAGGGGGTGGAAAAAGAGAGAGGTATAGAAGAGTTATTTGAACAAATTGTAGCCAAAAACTTCCCTAATCTGGCAAAGGAAACAAGCATTCATGTCCAAGAGGCAGAGAGGACCTCTCCCAAGGTCAGCCATGGCAAACCTACACTACATCACGTCATAGTGCAATTCGCAAATATTACATCCAAAGATACAGTATTGAAAGCGGCCAGGGCAAAAAGA
>NW_024423319.1:77659058-77661286 GCF_017311325.1 Ursus maritimus
TACAGTATTGAAAGCGGCCAGGGCAAAAAGATTTCTCCCATACAGAGGTGAAAATATCAGAATAACGTCAGAGCTGTCTACACAGACCTGGCAAGATAGGAAGGGTTGGCAGGGTATTTTCAAAGCTTTATCCGAGAAGAACATGCAGCCAAGGATCCTTTGTCCAGCAAGGCTGTCATTCAGAGTTGATGAAGATATAAGTGCCTTCCAGGATCGGCAGACACTGAAGGAATTCGTAACAACCAAACCAGCCCTACAAGAGATGTTAAGGGGGGGTTCTATCAAAGTAAAAAGGCCCCAAGAGTGATACAGAACAGAAATTTACAATCTATAGAGAAAAAGACGTCACAGGCAACATTACATAATTAAAATCATATCTCTCAATAATCACTCTCAATATGAATGGTCTAAATGCTCCCATAAATGCCACAGGGTTGCAGATTGCATAATAAGACATAACCCATCCATTTTCTGACTACAAGAGACTCATTTTGAACCTAAAGATACATCCAGACTGAAAGTGAAGGGATGGAAAACAATTTTCATGCCAAAGGACCTCAAAAGAAAGCTGGGGTAGCAATTCTCATATCAGACAGATTAGATTTTAAACTAAAGACTGTAGTTAGAGATACAAAACGGCACTATATTATTCTTAAAGGATGTATCCAACAAGTGGATATGACAATTAAAATTATGGCCCCAACAGGGGAGCACCTAGATACACAAGCCAACACTTAACCAGAATAAAGAGACATATACATAAAAATACATTAATAGTAGGGGACCTCAACACTCCACTATCCGCAATAGACAGATGCCCTAAGCAGAAAATCAACAAAGAAACAAGAGCTTTGAATGACATTCTGGACCAGAGGGACCTCATAGATATATACAGAACACTAAACCCCAGAGCAACAGAATACTCATTCTTTTCAAATGCACATGGAACGTTCTCCAGAATAGCCCATACAGTGGGTCACAAAATAGGCCCCAAAAGACTGAGATTATTCCCTGCATATTCTTGGACCACAATGCTTTGAAATTGGAATTCAATCACAAGGAAAAATTTGGAAGAAACTGAAACACTTGGAAACTAAGAACCATCCTGCTCAAGAATGACTGGGAAACCAGGAAATTAAAAATCAGTTTAAACAATTTTTAGAGACCAATGAGAATGAAAACACATCAGTCCAAAACCTATGGGACACTGCAAAGGTGGTCTTAAGAGGAAAATACATAGCCATCCAAGCTTCACTCAAAAGAATAGAAAAATCTAAAATTCAGTTTTTATATTCTCACCTCAAGAAGCTGGAGCTGGAAGAGAAGAACAGGCCTAACCCACGCACAAGAACCCAGTTGATCAAGATTAGAGCAGAGATCAATGAATTAGAAACCAGAAACACAGTAGAGCAGATCAACAGAACTAGAGGCCGGTTCTTTGAAAGAATTAATAAGATCGATAAGCCACTGGCAAGACTTATTCAAAAGAACAGAGAAAGGACCCAAATTAATAAAATTAGGAATGAAAGGGGAAAGGTCAAAACCCTCACCAATGAAATAGGAAGGATCATTAGAAACTTTTATCAACAGCTTTATGCCAATAAATTAAACAATCTGGAAGAAATGGATGCCTTCCTAGAAACCTATAAACTACCAAGACTAAGGTAGAAAGGAAGAAATTCATTAATTAAACAAACCAATTAATTATGAAGAAATTGAAGCAGTGATTAAAAACCTCCCGAAAACAAGAGCCCAGGGCCTGACGGATTCCCCAGGGAAATCTACGAAACATTCAAAGAAGAAATAATACCTAGTCTCCTGAAGCTGTTTCAAAAAATAGGAACAGAAGGAAAACTACCAAACTCATTCTATGAGGTCAGTATTACTTTGAGCCCCAAACCAGGAAAAGTCCCCATCAAAAAGGAGAATTACAGACCAATTTCCCTGATGAATATGGATGCCAAAATGCTCAACAAGATCTTAGCTAATAGGATCCAACAGGACATTAAAAGGATTATCCATTATGACCTAGTGGGATTCATCCCTGGGATGCAAGGGTGGTTCAGCATTCGCAAATCAATACGTTGATCATATCAAGAAGAAAAGAGTCAAGAACCATATGATCCTTTCAACAGATGCAGAAAAAGCATTTGACAAAATACAGCATCCTTTACTGATTAAAACCCTTCAGAGTGTAGGGATAGAGAGTACATACCTCAATTTCATTA
>NW_024423319.1:77661296-77665561 GCF_017311325.1 Ursus maritimus
GAGACCAATGAGAATGAAAACACATCAGTCCAAAACCTATGGGACACTGCAAAGGTGGTCTTAAGAGGAAAATACATAGCCATCCAAGCTTCACTCAAAAGAATAGAAAAATCTAAAATTCAGTTTTTATATTCTCACCTCAAGAAGCTGGAGCTGGAAGAGAAGAACAGGCCTAACCCACGCACAAGAACCCAGTTGATCAAGATTAGAGCAGAGATCAATGAATTAGAAACCAGAAACACAGTAGAGCAGATCAACAGAACTAGAGGCCGGTTCTTTGAAAGAATTAATAAGATCGATAAGCCACTGGCAAGACTTATTCAAAAGAACAGAGAAAGGACCCAAATTAATAAAATTAGGAATGAAAGGGGAAAGGTCAAAACCCTCACCAATGAAATAGGAAGGATCATTAGAAACTTTTATCAACAGCTTTATGCCAATAAATTAAACAATCTGGAAGAAATGGATGCCTTCCTAGAAACCTATAAACTACCAAGACTAAGGTAGAAAGGAAGAAATTCATTAATTAAACAAACCAATTAATTATGAAGAAATTGAAGCAGTGATTAAAAACCTCCCGAAAACAAGAGCCCAGGGCCTGACGGATTCCCCAGGGAAATCTACGAAACATTCAAAGAAGAAATAATACCTAGTCTCCTGAAGCTGTTTCAAAAAATAGGAACAGAAGGAAAACTACCAAACTCATTCTATGAGGTCAGTATTACTTTGAGCCCCAAACCAGGAAAAGTCCCCATCAAAAAGGAGAATTACAGACCAATTTCCCTGATGAATATGGATGCCAAAATGCTCAACAAGATCTTAGCTAATAGGATCCAACAGGACATTAAAAGGATTATCCATTATGACCTAGTGGGATTCATCCCTGGGATGCAAGGGTGGTTCAGCATTCGCAAATCAATACGTTGATCATATCAAGAAGAAAAGAGTCAAGAACCATATGATCCTTTCAACAGATGCAGAAAAAGCATTTGACAAAATACAGCATCCTTTACTGATTAAAACCCTTCAGAGTGTAGGGATAGAGAGTACATACCTCAATTTCATTAAAACTATCTATGAAAAGCCTACAGCAAATATCATTCTCAATGGGAAAAAGCTGAAAGACTTTCCCTTAAGATCAGGAACACGACAAGGATGCCCACTCTTGCCATTATTTTTCAACATAGTACTAGAAGTCCTTGAAACAGCAATCAGACAACAAAAAGGGATTAAATGTATTCAAATTGGCAAAGAAGAAGTCAAACTGTCTCTCTTCGCAGAGACACGATACTCTATATGGAAAACCCAAAGACTCCACCCCCAAATTACTAGAACTTATGGAGAAATTCAGTGTTGTGAAAGGATACAAAATCAATGCTCAGAAATCAGTTGCATTTCTATACACGAACAATGAGACTGAATAAAGAGAAATTAGGGAATTTATTCCATTTACAGTAGCACCAAAAATCATACGATATCTCAGAATTAACTTAACCAGACACGTAAAGGATCTATATTCTAGAAACTACAAATCACTATTAAAAGACATTGAAGAAGACACAAAAAGGTGGAAATATATCCCAGGCTCATGGATCGGAAGAATTAACATAGTTAAAATGTCTATGCTCCCAGAGAAATCTACACTTTCAATGCCATCCCTATCAAAATACCGATGACATTTTTCAAAGAACTGGAACAAACAGTCCCTAAATTTGTGTGGAACCAGAAAAGGTCCCAAATCGCCAAGGAATTGTTGAAAAGGAAAAACAAAGCTGGGTGCATCACTTTGCTGGATGTCAAGCTATACTACAAAGCTGTAATCACCAAGACAGCATGGTACTGGCACAACAACAGACACATAGACCAACGGAACAGAATAGAGAACCCAGAAATGGACCCGCGGCTCCCTGGGAAGCTAATCTTTGACAAAGCAGGAAAAAACATCCAATGGAAAAAAGACAGTCTCTTCAATAAATGGTGCTGGGAAAATTGGACAGCTACATGCAAAAGAATGAAACAGACCATCTCTCACCATACAGAAGGATAAACTCCAAATGAATGAAAGACCTCGATGTGAGACAGGAATCCATCAAAATCTTAGAGGAGAACATAGGCAGCAAACTCTTTGACATCGGCTAAAGCAACTTTTTTCATGACACATCTCCAAAGGCAAAAGAAACAAAAGAAAAAATGAACTTGTGGGACTTCATCAAGATCAAAAGCTTCTGCACAGCCAAGGAAACAGTCAACAAAAAAAATTAAAAGGCAGCCCATGGAATGGGAGAAGATATTTGCAAATGATACTACAGATAAAAGACTAGTATCCAGGGGCTGGGGGTGGGGGAATGGGATAGGCTGGTGATGGGTAGTAAGGAGGGCACGTATTGCATGGCACTGGGTGTTATACACAACTAATGAATTATCGAACTTTACATCAAACACCAGCGATGTACCATATGGTGACTAACATAATATAATAAAAAATATTATTATAAAATTTTTTAAAAATATATTAAATACTTATTTAAAAAAAAGACTAGTATCCAAGATCTACAAAGAACTTCTCAAACTCAATCCATGGGAAACCAAAAATCAAATCAAAAAATGGTCAGAAGATATGAACAGACACTTTTCCAATGGAGACATACAAATGGCTTACAGACACATGAAAAAATGTTCAAAATCATTAGCCATCAAGGAAATTCAAATCAGAACCACACTGAGATACCATCTTATAACAGTTAGAATGGCAAAAATTGACAAGGCAGGAAACAACAAACTTTGGAAGGAATGTGGAGAAAGGGGATCCCTCTTACACTTTTGATGGGAATGCAAGTTGGTACTGCCACTCTGGAAAACAGTGTGGAGGTCCCTTCAAAAGTTGAAAATAGAGCTACCCTATGTTCCAGCAATTGCACTACTGGGCATTTACCTCAAAGATACAGACATAGTGAAGAGAAGGGCCATATGCAACCCAGTGAGCATAGCAGCATTGTCCACAATAGCTAAATCGTGGAAGGAACTGAGATGCCCTTCAACAGATGACTGGATTAAGAAGATGTGGTCCATATATACAATGGAATATTACTCAGTCATCAAAAAGAATGATTTCACAACATTTGCAGCAACATGGACTGGAGTGGAGGAGATAATGCTAAGTGAAATAAGTCAAGCAGAGAAATACAATTATCATATAGTTTTACTCATTTATGGAACATAAGAAATAGCAGTAAGATCAGTAGGAGAAGGAAGAGAAGAATGAGGTGGGGTAATCGGAAGGGGGAATGAACCAGGAGAGACTATGGACTCTGAGAAACAAAATGAGGGCTTCAGAGTGGAGAGGGGTGGGGGATTGGAATAGGCTGGTGATGGGTATTAAGGAGGGCATGTATTGCATGGAGCACTGGTTGTTATACGCAAATAATGAAATATGGAATATTACATCAAAAACTAAGGATGTACTGTATGTTGACATAACATAATAAAAAATTATTATAAAAAATAAATAAAAATATATTAATAAACTCTTATTTATCTGTTAGAAATTTTATATTGCTCTTTTTTCCACTAAATTTTGTCTTCATTTAAAAGTCCCTCTTGATTTTATCTGACTATAGTATGCATTAATGCTTCCACATCTTTCATTGATCACCCCATTTTACTTCTAAAACACACAATTATGTATTTCAACTGAAGTTGCATTATCTATTGTACTTCCTTTGGCTATTATGTCCTCTTTAAAAACCTCTTCTCGATTGTACTATTTTTATTATTACTATTAGCACCTAGTGGATCAAAATGATACAAAATATGACAAGAATTCACAAGTAATTAAAATCATATAAAGTCAATTTTACAGCACATTCATCTATTAATGAGTTGGATGAGGCCTGGACCAAATGTATTTTTCTGATACCAGTACTTAAAATCGTACTTTGTCTGTCAACCAGAACTTGTTAATACTCTGGGGCAATATGTCATCGCTATATAAGTGAAATGGATCAGGTGAACCCCTTAGGATTAAATGCAGAGTATTGTATTTCATCAATTTTAGAAATGCAGAAACAAATGTATTTTTAAACCATAGAAAATATGTAAAATGTGGAAAATGTTTATGTGTGAATGCTTGTGTTGTAGATGATTCTCTTTCTGTCTGTCTTACTGTCTTTCTACCTTTCCATCTTTCCTCCCTCCCTCCCTTCCTTTTTCTTTCTCTCGTTTTCTTCTTTCTTTCTTTCTTTCTTTCTTTCTTTCTTTCTTTCTTT
>NW_024423319.1:77665571-77691904 GCF_017311325.1 Ursus maritimus
TTCTTTCTTTCTTTCTTTCTTTCTTTCTTTCTTTCTTTCTTTTCTTTCTTTCTTTCTTTCTTCTTCCAACTGTATTCAAAAATGAATATTTATATGTGAAGAATGTGACAAATTCCATATCTTATTTTTTAAGATTTTATGTGTTTGTTTTGAGAGAGAAAGAGAGTGCAGGAAGGAGGGGCAGAGGCAGAGGGAGAGAGAAATTCTTGGGGACCTATCACTGGAGATTCTGACTCAGTAGGTCTGAAATGCTATCCAGGCACGAACATTAATTAATTAATTAATTAATTTTTAAATTTTATTTTATTTAAATTCAATTAACATAAAGTGTATTATTAGTTTCAGAGGTAGAGTTCAGTGATTCATCAGTTGCATATAACACCCAGTGCTCATTACATCAAGTGCCCTCCTTAATGCCCATCAACCAGTTACCCCGTTCCCCCCTGACCTCCTCTCCAGTTACCTTGTTTGTTTCCCATAGTTAAGAGTCTCCCTCTCTGATTTTGTCTTATTTTATTTTTCCTTCCCTTCCTCTATGATCATCTGTTTTGTTTCTTAAATTCCACATGAGTGAAATCATATGATAATTGTCTTTCTCTAATTGACTCATTTTAAACTCTATGTATGAAGGCAGAGATGGGCAGTTGTGGAAACAGCTCTGCTTCAGAACTGATGGCAGGGGGCAAGAGTTGGAGGGGTTGGGGCAGGTAAAGAATAATTTTACTATCAAAGGAGGAGATGAAGAGGGGCTTAGATTAGAATTGTAGCTTCCACTTACCAGAATTATGCTACCATTTCCACACTAAAGGTCATTTGAATTTTTCACAGGAAATCTGCAGGAAATCCACTTGTTTCATCTGTCCTCTAACAACGTTACTTCATCGTGCCCATGGGAAGAACCCACAGCTCCTTTGATTCTGTCCAATGAGCATGAGAGTTTACAAAACCCACTTAGGAGATTTGTTATGTACTGACTCTGTTATTTTGCCATCAAACTGTAGTGAATCTCAAGCAGACTCCATGCTGAGCATGGAGCCCCATGTGGAGCTTAATATGGGGTTTGATCCCAAGATCCAAAGATCATGACCTGAGCTGAAATTAAGAGTCAGATGTTCAACCAACTGAGCCACCCAGGCACTCCTAGATTCTCCTTTAAAAGTAACTGCAATAGAACATCTCTGAGTCCTTGAGTCTTTGATGGATTGAGGCAGCTCAGATATTGAGAGCATGCTGAAACACAGCTTCGGAAATTCAGAATAAGTTATTTCACTACGTTGCTTTTCCACTTAGGACACTTTAGAGAGAAAAAAGCATGAATGGCTCCTCCATTAGATAGATATGGCTGTAGAGG
This sequence comes from Ursus maritimus, assembly GCF_017311325.1. Classification (NCBI taxonomy): domain Eukaryota; kingdom Metazoa; phylum Chordata; class Mammalia; order Carnivora; family Ursidae; genus Ursus; species Ursus maritimus. The sequence continues at coordinate 77,666,923 of NW_024423319.1, forward strand.
CTTGCAATTTCCCAGAGTGAATTGAATTCAACTGGCACCAATGACTCCACCAAAGGTCTCAACCTCCCCTCTTGGCCTGCTATAATCTTGCCACCTGGCCCCTGGAATTTCTTTAGCCATTGTGCTAGGGTATGACATTCTGGACATCTCCAAACACCATTTAATTTGATCTGCTACTATAATTTTTGGTCAATATAGGCTCTCAGAAATGAGCCCCAGTTCACCTCAGGAGGCTCAGAATTCTTTTTTTCTCTCCAAATCTCTCCCTCCAAGTCTCTCTCTCTCTCTCTCTCTCTCTCTCTCTCTCTCTCTCTCTCCCCCCATCCAGACTTCTAGGCCTGGATCTCTGGTCTATTTTCCCAATATCCTTGACCCATCAGTACCTGAGATTGGTTCCACAGTTCACCAGTGATATTCAGGAGACAGCAAGAGATATATAGTAGCCATGTTTTTAGACATGTTCAACAAGGGAGAATGAATACTTTTCCAGCTTCCATCATGAGATACCCTCTTCTGCCTAAAGATAGGTGGGAATGAGGTCACTTACCAGGGGGTGAGAATAAGTCTACTAAGAGTTTCTTTCACAGGAATCCTGCAGCAATTTTGGGGCACTGATGAGCATTAAGATGGCAAATAAGAGAATCTTCCCACAATGCCACAGCTTGGTGTTTCTTGCTCCTTTAACATAGCTTTCCAGATTCAAGGCTAGGCACTTGATTGAAAAAGTCAATTTCAAGAGAGAAGTCCATGCAAGAAGTCCATCCCATTTGGGAAGATCTGCCGCGGAACAAGGATGCAGAGTTGGAAATTATCCTAGCAAGCATACATCTTTCTAGGGATCCTACATGTCAGAGCATCTTGCCCAAAATCTACATGGAGTGTTCTAATAGGAGATTCCACTGGTCTTTCTTGGTTTCTATATGGAGAAGTATCTTGGTGGGGCCTTTCATGTGTATCTCAGATTGAGAGAGTCCAAAGCATGGAATGTATATTCAGATACACCTAAGCATCAACCACATGGCCAAGACTTCTGCAGAGCAGAAATAGGCCATCTATACCTTCTAAAGGGGAAACACAGACCAAGACAGTTATGTGCCCAGTAACACTGCAACCTTGGGCTCCTTTGTATCAGTCCCAGTGGGCTCTGCTTGTGAGCTACAACTATATTACAGAACTTCCTAGGTTCCAGCCCCCAGTGGGTACTCAGCACAACCTGTATGAGAGGAAAATGGAGAGCTTCATTTTTGTCATGTTATGTGTGACCTTGTGGATTAATTACACCTAGCTTTGTCCACATCAAACTCATGTGCTATGGGTCTATAACGTGATCCAGACAAATCAGAAGGCAAGTGAATGAACCTTGAATAAATACCTACAGATAAATCCTATAAAAGAGTGGATGGAGATGTGGTTTTACAACACAGGGAGAGGTTTAACTAACATATGAACATTTGATCCCCAAATAATGTACATCTTCGAATTGAACTGAACTGCTCTGGGATGCATATGAGTTGGAAAGCACCACTCAAGATCCACTTCTGAAGTGCTTCTAGGCCATTTGAGTGGTTTGTAGTGTTTTGCTATTGACCATAGGGAGAATTTCAGCGATTTAGCACCTGGAAAGATACATATAAAGCATGGCTGCATCAAAAGCCTTTTTTCTATGAGCTGCTGCTAAACATGTCACATAATTCCCAAAGGAGACAATCAAGCCCAGAAAAGACAACAGAAAACCAGAGTTTTGAAAGTAAGAAGGTCCTTTCAGAGGATCCATTGCCCTGCCTCACAGGATGATGCCAGACCTTTTTGATAGGGTGTGAGGTTTGATTCAGTTCTTTGCCTATGGAGGTTCTCAAAGCATTTCTTGGATACATAGAGGGACGGAGTCATGATTTCATACCTATGTGCACAGATGAATGGAAAGGTAAGATGGATGGATGGATGGACAGTTGGACAGATGAATATATGGATGGACTGAGACAAGGCTGTGAAGTGTCTATGGGGTCACAAAAGTATTTGTGGTACAAAAGTCTTTGTGAAATTTTCACAATAAAGAGAATCCTGAGATCTTTCAGTACATGCTTTTTGATGGTGACAACCATTTCAGGGACCATAAATACAGCTAGGATTCAGAGTCCTATATTCTGTCAGCGCCAGTAGTGTTCTAGAGGCATCTACAACATGGTAGGTATGCAGTACAGTTAAGTGGTCATACCTATGGACTTGGAGTCAGATAAACCTGGGTTTCACCATCTCTAGTCCTCAGAATCACTGCTATAAAGTATGGATTATATTAGTACCTACCACAGAAGGTTGTTGTAAGCACTGGGTGTTATACGCAACTAATGAATCATCGAACTTTACATCAGAAACCAGGGATGTACTGTATGGTGACTAACATAATAAAATAAAAAAACATTAAAATAAAAAAAATTGGAAAAAAAGAAGGTTGTTGTAAGATTAAATGAATCAAGGTGTTAGTGTTCCCAGAACGTGGTAAGTACCCAGTAATGTTAGTTTCTCATTACTATTCCCAATGTTAATATTTATGTTGCCTTAGAAGACCAAGGATCTGTATCTAGTTAATGGGTAGGGGACAGAGTGGTCACATTACCAGTCACATTACCATTTCCACTACATCTACAGAGAGTAGCACTGCAGCATGAAGGGATGGCTTCTGGGGCCCTAAGGGGAATCCATTAAGTGTCTTCTAAGACATCCATGGACATTAGATTTCTCCCTTGGTTAAATGCCTATTCCCAAAGACAGGGGTTGCCTCTGCAATTTCTCTTTGTACTCCACCACCACAGCCAGAAAAGCATAAAGTGGGAGGTGGCAAGGGGGGGTTAGGAATTTTGTGATTGGTAAAATGACCAGGAGATGGTTGGGCTGGTCTTCAGAAACCAACCCATAGAGCCATTGGCTTTGGTGAAAACAGTCAGCTTAGAGCTTTGAATCTCATCTCCCCTATATTGCTAACTGTGTGACCTTCTGAGAGCTTTTTAAAAAATTTTTAACTTATTTTATTTAAATTCAATTAGTTAACATACAGTGTATCATTAGTTTCAGATGTAGAGTTCAGTTATTCATTCATTGCATACAACACCCAATGCTCAGTACACCATGGCCCTCCTTAATGCCTATCACCCAGTTACCCCAACCCTCACCTCCCTTTGAGAAGCCCTCAGTTTGATTCTTATAGTTAAGAGTATCTTATCATTTCCCCCTCTCTTTTTGTTTTATTTTATTTTTCCCTCCCTTTCCCTATGAACATCTGTTTGTTCATGAAATTCCACATATGAGTGAAACCATATGATAGCTTTTAACTTCCCTAAAACTCAGTTTTCATGATGAGAAGTGGGGATAATTACATTTTTCCCCTGTAGCATTGAGAAGATTTGGGAGATAAAGAAGGTGAAATATCACCAAGTGAAGATTTTCATTGAGTGTGATTTATAGCAATTGTCACAGCCACAGATTGGAGCCATTGTGATCACCTCACCCTCATCCACTCCTCACACATAGATTCACATGGATGTGCATGTGCATGTGCACACACGTGTGTGCTGATAATAAAACCTAAGCCTTTGAGTTCCTAAGGAAATCCTTCAGTCACACCTCCTGAATTAGGTGAGAGTGCTTGCAAATCCATTTCAGGTCTTAAGTTCTCTAATGAGATCCCAATAGCAAAACTCTAATCACCTAAACTTATGTGTTCTGAATTCCTTTCAGGGCACACAAGACTTAGCTGACTTTTGCTATAATTTTTGCTATAACATACACCTGCAGATATCATTGCCTACAAACCACCACTAAGCTGAACAAGTTTTCCCATCCAAATAATGCTATCGTCTGTTTAGAGGGTGGTAATCATTAAGGGGCACAATTACCAATCTTAATACCTTTTGCCCCATGACATACAAAGAAGCATGTCCACTCTAAGACAAATATTAAAACAATACAATGGTGCTCTGGTTCCCACACAGCAAGAGTGAAGGAGCTATTCACATGCACTCCAATAAGGGCACCAGAAAACAAGGAGAGGCACTTGGAACATTTAAGCCAATGGCACCAGCACCAAAACACAGGCTCTTTCCATTGTTTCCTTCATGGAGGAGAGGCTCGCCCTACCTGGACACTCTGACTGCTGGTCTTAGCAGCACCCCAGCTAGTGATCCGAGTCTGTATCCTCAATCTCACTCTTTACGGACATGCTCCATAAGAACAAATTAAGAGAGTGCCTTTAGGCAATTTCTAACTTTGACTAATATTGATCAGTCTTCCAACACTCTTGCCCCAGGCCTACATTCTGTCTTCTGCAGAATAAGGCCAGCTGTATAGCAATTTCCTTCCAGCCCTATCTATTGACAGGTACCTCTGGTAACCCCTGCATTCCCTTCTGTCGTGAAAATGTACTTTTCTCTAGTTCATTCCTTCTCATCGGGGTCCAGTGGCATCCAAAAGATATTATGAAACCATACCTGCCAGCACCTTCTCTTTCTGAGTCCTCATATGCCCTCAATGTCAGACAGAAATGGCATTTAAGACAGAATTTGAGCACTTTGGGGAGCAATGGCTGTTAAAATGTAACAGTAACAGTTCTGTAGATATAAAATGATAAAATCCCACAGGAGAGCATAGGCAGCAACTTCTACGATATCAGCCACAGCAACCCTTTTCATGACACATATCCAAAGGCAAGAGAAAAGATAAAATGAACTTGTGGGACTTCATCAAGATAAAAAGCTTCTGCACAGCCAAGGAAACAGTCAAAAAAACTAAGAGGCAGCCCACGGAATGTGAGAATATATTTGCAAATGATACTACAGATAAAAGACTGGTATCCAAGATGTACAAAGAACTTCTCAAACTCAGTACATGAGAAACAAATAAACAAATCATAAAATGGGCAGAAGATATGAACAGACACTTTTGCAATGAAGACATAGAAATGGCTAACAGACACATGAAAAAATGTTCAAAATCATTAGCCATCAGGGAAATTCAAATCAAAACCACACTAACATACCACCTTACACCAGTTAGAATGGCAAAAATTGTCAAGGCAAGAAACAGCAATTGTTGGAGAGGATGTGGAGAAAGCGGGTCCCTCCTACATTGTTGGTGGGAATGCAGGTTGGTGCAGCCACTCTGGAAAACAGTGTGGAGGTCCCTTAAAAAGTTAAAAATTGAGCTACCCTATGATCCAGCCATTGCACTACTGGGTATTTACCCCAAATATACAGAAGTAGTGAAGAGAAGGGCCATATGCACCCCAATGTTTATAGCAGCTCTGTCCACAATAGCTAAATCGTGGAAAGAGATGAGATGCCCTTCAACAGATGACTGGATTAAGAAGTTGTGGTCCATATATACAACAGAATACTATTCAGCTATCAAAAAGAACGATTTCTCAACGTTTGCTGCAACATGGATGGCACTGGAGGAGATAACACTAAGTGAAATAAGTCAAGCAGAGAAAGACAATTATCATATGGTTTCTCTCATCTATGGAACATAAGAACTAGGAAGATCGGTAGGAGAAGAAAGGGATAAAGAAAGGGGGTTAATCAGAAGGGGGAATGAAGCATGAGAGACTATGGACTCTGAGAAACAAACTGAGGGCTTCAGAGGGGAGGGGGTGGGGAATGGGATAGGCTGGTGATTGGTAGTAAGGAGAGCATGTATTGCATGGTGCACTGGGTATTATACGGGACTAATGAATCATGGAACTTTACATGAAAAACCAGGGATGTACTGTATAGTGACTAACATAATATAATAAAAAATATTTAAAAAAATAATAAATAAAAAAAACCTGTGGCCGAGCATTTAAAAAAAAAAAAAGATGATAAAATGTTCTTGTGAAGACTCACATCTGACTGAGTTAGGGAAACACATTCTGGTGTCCACAAGAGAAAGAATACAAAGAAGTAATTGGGGATATACTGTTATAAGGTCCTTTCACTACACATGAAGAGGGATAATATTATTTGAAGGTAGATTCCAATTAATTAAAACCATGTATGATAAACCCAAGGGCAACAACTAAGAAAATGAATTAAAAAGAGGTAAAAATTGTCAGTCAATTGTTGTGAAAAAATTAAAACACAATGGTATTTACTTAACTCAGAGAAAAGTACACAGGGCTGCCTCTCCCATAGAAAGGACAACCAGATAGGAGAAATAGGAGGTAAAAGGGCAACAACTAAGAAAATAAATTAAAAAGAGGTAAAAATTGTCAGTCAATTGTTGTGAAAAAATTAAAACACAAAAAGTATTTAATTAACTCAGAGAAAAGTACACAGGGCTGCCTCTCCCATAGAAAGGACAACCAGATAGGAGAAATAGGAGGTAAAAGTGGGAGATTGGTAGAATCACTCAACACATTTCCTTCCAATCCCCATGACAGTGGGCTCTGCTGAGCTGTAGGTCTTATTACCTAAGGGATGAAAATTTTCACCAGATAATGCAGTAATGGGTCCACAGAAGTGGAAGCTGAGCTTGTGTGCCTGGCCATTTTGGATTCCTCTAGCCACTTAGGGGAGCAGGCATAGAAGGAGTTCATGTTGGCAGTTGGTGTGGCTCATCTGATTATCCAAAGAAATAGGACTGCTGCCACATAGATTTGTGTTCCTCCTCCTAGTCAGTTTTTTTTTCTTTCTGAATATTAAAAAACAACAAAAACAAAAGTTTCCATTGTGCATTCGGAAGAGAACAAAAAATAAGGAAGTGTACAAAGAGAAAAATCAGTGTAACAACCACCAAGGTGAAGAAATAAAGAGGAAGATTAGGCAGGTAGAGGAAGAAAGTTTTTTACTGCAATTATAGAAGCAATACACAGCTCTTAACAAAAAAAAAGAGGGATGATCTTAAAAACACAATGAAGAAGGAAAAAAGAAACATTTTAATCACTTATAGTGATAAAATTATGGTAAAAAATGGTGCACTTATATCTTAAATCAAGGGTAACTCTTTCTATAGCTGATTTCATGACTTACATAAAAGTATTGCAAACTCAAGTGTTGAACAAACAAGTTATCTTTGGATTGGGGGGGAAATCATGGCAGGGTTATTTTACTTCTCAAATTCTCTGATGAGATCACAGGATAAAATCCCAGTCCATATTAACTACATCAGAAAGCAGGTGAACCCAGAAGAAAGTGTATTTTCACATTTGAAGAAGGTTATCTTACTTGGTCTGGTAAAATTAGAGGAGTCTAGAGAGTAACATGGAGAAATTAAATCAGTTAAATGTCATGAAAACTAAAATATGCAACTGAACCCCTGACACAGTCTTCTAGTCACACAGAGATGTTGATCCTCTGCACAATAACCACATGAGGGGCATCTGAGAATGGGGAGTGACATTGAAAAACCAGTCAGTGGCACCAGCATGAACACACAGTTGCTCACATAGGGCTCCTGTAGGCAACTCCTATACTCTTCCATAGGAAACTGCTTCCCACTGCCAACCAGTAAGGGAGGAGGTTTATCCTGCCAGGCTGCTTCAACAGCTGCTCCAATTATGGCACCCCATGGTGAACCAAATATCTTCCAAGGCCTCCTCCCTCCTCTTTTTTTTGGGAGTCTATACCTTTAGAACCTCCCTTGAGATATTGTGATGAGCTGCCCTAGCATTTAAATTTAATCAACTCTTCACTGGCAGGACAAAAATCAATACCAGTAGATAAACCTGCATTTTAAAATTATGTTCCTTTGAAGTGCACTCTGGACTCTGAAATGCACATCTATTTGGTATTCATGATTGAGGCAACACATCATAAATTTCTTCAAGAGAGTGTGATATTCCCTTGTTAAGGAGTGAAACTTACTTACCTGTAGGTTACCTCAATCGAATGTTTAACTCAAAACCGTGTGATGTGTGGCTACTTCTCCTGTGCATCCTCTTTTTTCAGATTCTTGAAACTGGATCTCATCAATGATCTCATCATTGACTTCCTCTCAATAATTCAACTCTACTACACACATGCATTCTATCAGACCTAGTTCTTCTTTGTGGAGGCAGTCAATAAAATGGGACAAAAGCACATAGAAATTACAAAGAGATTCACAGGACATGAATATTTTGTGCATTTTTGACATTAAGATATGGGGTAAAAACAAAATCTCAAGGAAGGAAGACAACTGGCATCATTTGAACCATATCATGGGGATTTAGGAATTATTGTTACACAGTCATCCTTTCTATAGACTAGCACCCCCCACGATGCCCAAAGGGATGCTAAAATTATCAGCAGGAAAGACTAGGACCTTCCTGGGATTAGATCAGCTTTCACATTGATAGGATTTCCAATCATACTTCTGTCCTTATTATTTCTCTGACTATTGCTTCCTCTTTGGCTCCCAAAAGGATTCTGTGCCCAGAATGTGGCAACATCAGCATTTATGCCTGAATCCATTCAGATCTCTGTCATGTGAGGATGAGAATCTCAGTTTTCTTTTAACCACTATTTTAGGAAACTCTGAAATATTCTTCTGCTTTCCTGCTGCATCTCCAGTTGGAACTTCTCCCCCAACTCCTGCAGTTGAAGCACTCCTTCTGGCAGAAGGCCAGGCCAGTTGGTATCCAGGCTAAGGGTTAAGCCACTGAGGCCCTGAACCAACATTTCCCAGAAGGAAGGATGTAGGGCTGATTTCCTGTCTGCAGGCATCTTAGAGACATTTGGCCTATGGCTCTGGCAATATCAACATTGACATTCACATCTGAAATATATTCTAATATCTATCACCTGTGGAAGAGATTCTGGTTTTCCTTTGAACCTGGTAAGGTGCCACATGATCTAGGTGTCTTCATCTCATATGTCCCAGAAATATTGTCTTCCTCCGATTGGACACTGATCTTTCCCACCGCCTCTCTTGTAGGCTTTTCTCATCCCTGTACCACTGCTGGAGCAGCCCTTCTGTTAGAAGGTGCCAGGACTGGGATTCAGGTCACTGAGGCTCATTATTAGCAATTCTGAGAAGGAAGGATGACAGGCTGCTGTGATTTCCTGGAAAGTCTCTTTAGAAATCATCAGGCAAATTTTAGAAATCAACATAGAGCTTCCAGTTAAGGAATGAATAAGTCACAGGGATGAAAGGTACAACATAAGAAATATAGTCCATGGTATTGTAATAGCATTATATGGTGACAGATAGTAGTCCCACTTGCAAGCACAACATAACGTATAGACTTGTCAAATCACTATGTCATACCCAAGAGACTAATGTCACATTATGTTTTAACCATACTTCAATTAGAATAAATAAATAAATAAATAAATAAATAAATAAATAAATTCTTTATTGGAAAGAAGAAAGAAAGAAAGAAAGAAAGAAAGAAAGAAAGAAAGAAAGAAAGAAAGAAAGAAAGAAAGAAGGAAGGAAGGAAGGAAGGAAGGAAGGAAGGAAGGAAGGAAGGAAGGGTTGAATTATGTTTCTGGAGTGGATCCATGGAGGTCTTGTCCATGCTTACAATTCCACCTGGCCCTCGGGTCTATACAGGAAGGTGAAGATGAAGGCTATCAAAAAACTGGAATGTAGTGAGGGACAGGCATGGCCAGAAGAACCCAGACTGCAACAAGTGATAAAAGAAGAAAGAAAATTCATTATTATGTCTCTGATTTAACCATTTTGTGCTTTTGTTTCATACGTGCAAAATGGGAAAAATAACGGGACCTACCTCCTAGGTTTGAAGCATTGCATGAAATAATACATCTCAGTAGCTTAGAATAGTGCATGGCACATCATAAGCATTTCAGAAACAGTAACTTATGTTCTGTTTTTTGCATGTCAGTTCATGCAACTGGTGTCTCGTAGTGGATGACATTAATTCCTGGCTTACATTTCCACGCTCATTCACTAGATGTAATTGTAAGTGTAACTAATAACTAATAATATCTATTCTTCTATAAGCATTTATGTAATTTCATAGGGCAGCATTTTATTGAATTCCAATAATTTGCACCCTGGAGCCTCCTTTCTTTTGATTTTTCACCCTCATAAACATTGGTTTGACTTGCAGCCCAAAAAGCTGCTCAGCTGCCTGTAGAAATCCTTCAGTGGCTTGCAGTGAGAATACAGATGGACTTACTTTTCTCTAATGAAATGTACAATGTGGTTTTTAGGATCTTAGCACATGATTCTCCTAAGGAGCTTTCCGTGACCATGAGGGGGTTTCTCTCCTCTCTTTCTGAGCATCCAACATACATTCCAAGAAGTGGCCAACGATGATAAACAACCTACATCACTGTTGCTAATCTTTTCCCTGATCTATCCCTTAATCTTCTGAAATGACCATCATTGAACCTCATATTGTGCACTTTGTATTTCCAGGATCTTTGTCCTTTTACTTTAGCTTGCACACCACTTCCCCCAGCCAAACCGAGTAGTTAGAACATGCTCTGTCGTACAAAAGAATCTCTCCACATAAACAGAATATGTTAAGCATTGAGAGTGCAATAAAAGCTGTATTGAAACCTATGTGAAGATTATATGAGCCAAAGAGTACAAAAGCTGGGTGTCTTTTATGGCAATGGGCATATAACTAACTCCGTTTGCAGGTGGTAATATGGATGTGGTGGAGTTCAACTCAAGCCTTGGTCTGTGTGTCAGATCCTTACCACACTGCTCCCTCTTGGTCTTTATGTCAGTCCAGCAGCCACACTCAGATCAGATGGTCAACTTCCACCTCCTATACTCCACTCCCTTAAACTCACCCTGGTGTGCACCTGGTCATATTCTGCCAGATATCCGTGGAGTAGAGGATAGAAGCAAGGCATTGCTTTCTCTGTGCTTGGGGGAGTGGACACAAAAACTATTCTATTGACACACAGAAAACAGACATAAATGAATATGGAACCACATAGAAGTGTGGAGTGATTTGCCATAGTTGTGATGTTTCCAGCCTCCAGCATGTTAATTTTAAAACCATATCAAGAGGAGGAGGACGTAAGATGGCAGAGCAGTAGTGGACCCCATTTAAACTGCTCCCCTGAATTTAGGTGGATATCTATCAAACCATTTTGAACACCCATAAAATCAACCTGAGATGTAAAAATATATATCTGGATCTCTACAAGCAGAAAAGCAGCTGTATCTGGCAAGTTAGGAAGGGTGGAGTCGTGAATCTGCAGGGAGATATTGGAAGATTAACAAAAAGAGGAGGGAGCTGCCATAAGCTGGCTCCTGGAAAGTGATAGAACACCAGGGTATGAAATCAGAGCCCTTGGAGTTCTACGAGTTGCAGGTGGTGCTGCTTGTGTGTGAGAGACTTGGGGTGCCATCAGCTTCCTCAAAATCCAGTGTTTCTGAAGTCCGGGAACAGATCCTTTGTGAGGACGGGAATCAGCTTGTAAGGAGAGGCCACAGGTGAACTCAGACAACAGGAGAGAGCCTTTGAGTGTGCCTGAAAGGATCCTATTTTTTATGACAGTGTGCAGGTCTCACCTTCAGTGTCATCCCAAGAGGCCTCCTCTGATCACCCCTGGACAGCCCCTCAGGTGCTTCCTGCCACAACCTGGAATGGTCCACCTGCCCTCCTCATGAGGATGTGAAGTTTTCTGGAGGTTCCTCACTACTTGGTTTTGGAACCCAGCATCCTGCCAGGCATGGTAGCTACAGAGGTCCCTTGTGCTCTGCGGCTAGTGGCTGAGTCTGCTCCAAAGTGGTTCCAAGATGGCAGAGGAGCAGGAGACCTAAAGTTCGTCTGGTCCAGGAATTCAGCTAGAGAGCTACCAAACAATTCTGAATACCTATGAATGCAACTGGAAAACAAAGAAAAAAAGGTAGCAGAAACTCTATGAACAGAAAAGCAACCACTTTCTGCAAGGAGGAGAAAAGATGGCAGAGGACTAGGGGACCCCTTTTCCAGCTTGTCCCCTGAGTCGAGTTGGATATCTACCAGACCATCCTGGAAAACCACAGAATAAGCCTGAGACACAGGAAGATACACCTGGATCTCTACAAACGAACATCTCCAGCGCTGAATATTGAGGTACTAAGCGGGGAGCCATGAATCCGCACACAGATATCAGAAGATAAAAAGAAGGGGGAGGGAGCCGCCAGGCTTGGGCACCTAGAAGCAGTAGCCACTTGCACTGGGGAGCGGGCCGGACTCGCGGAATGGCACCTGCGAGAGAGCAGACTGAGACCATGAGCCTGGGAACGTGCATGCGACCAGACTGAAAACCGGAGCTCCGGAGCGCTCACTCAAACTAGACTGAAAATGAGAGCTCAGGAGCATGCATGTGACCAGACTGAAAACCGGAGCTGCAGAGTGCTCCCTGGAACCGGACTGATACCAGGAGCTCTGGAGTGCACGCAAGACCAGACTGAAACAGGGAGCTTGGGAGCACACACGGGAACTGGGGCAGCTGGCAGTGTTAGAAGCACAAAAGACAGAGACATGCCAGCCCTGGAAGTGAGCACTGGGACACCGGCTGTGGGGGGCACAACCAAGGACGCTGCAGGATTTTTAGCAGCACTGACAGAAACAGAGTTAAAGTGGCCAGGAGAGCTCAGTGGAGAGCAGACTGCGATCTCATTGTTCTGAAACAGAGACTAGGATATGGCCACCGCTGCTCTGACTCTCAGAAGAGCTACAGAAAACCACAAGGGAAAGCTTCCAGAGAACAAAAGCCTGTAAATACCAGCTCACATTGTACCCATCACCCCCAGAACGGAACAGGGCGACTCTACCCAAACAAGGTTGCCTGAGTATCAGCACGGCAGGATGCTCCCCAAGAAGGCAGGCTGAAAAATCAAGAAGCCCACATCACTAAGGTCCCTATAAAATAAGTGCACACTGCCTGGGTCCTGGTCAATAATTTGGGCTCTGGGCATCCCTGCAACCTCTCCTCATCAGAATGACAAGGAGAAAACCACAGCAAAAAAAAAGATAATGAGTCTCTGGCCTCTGCCACAGAAATGATGGATATATATATAACCAAATTGTCAGAAATGGACTTCAGAGTAACAACGGTCAAGATGATGTGTAGGCTTGAAAAACACATTAACGAAAATATTAACGAGGATATAGAATCTCTAAGGGTGGAAATGAGAACGAATTTGGCAGAAATTAAAAATGCTATGAATCAAATGCATTCTTAACTAGACGCTCTGAAGGACAGGGTCACTGAGGCAGAAGAATGAATTAGTGAATTGGAGGATGGGATGGTAGAAGAGAAAGCTAAAACAGAAACATGGTTCAAAAAAATCCAATCTTAAGAATGTAGATTATGGGAGATTACTGACTCAATGAAATGTTCCAATGTCAGAATCATCGGCATCCCTGAGGGGGTGGAGAAACAGAGAGGTCTAGAAGAAATATTTCAAAAAATTGTAGCTGAGAACTTCCCTAATCAGGCAAAGAAAACAAACATTCATGTCCAAGAGGCAGAGAGGACCCCTCCCAAGGTCAACCACAGCAAACCTACACCACTTTATGTCATAGTGCAATTCGCAAATATTAGATCCAAGGATACAGTATTGAAAGCGGCCAGGGGGAAGAAAATCCTTATGTACAGAAGGAAAAATATCAGAGTAACGTCAGACCTGTCCACAGAGACCTGGCAGGCTAGGAAGGGTTGGCAAGGTATTTTCAAAGCTTTATCCGAGAAGAACATGCAGCCAAGGATCCTTTATCCAGCAAGGCTGTCATTCAGTCTTGATGGAGAGATAAGGACCTTCCAGGATTGGCAGAAAATGAAGGAATTCATAACCATCAACACACCCCTACAGGAGATATTAAGGGGGGTTCTATCAAGGTAAAAAAGCCCCAAGAGAATGGAAATTTACAATCTATAGAAACAAACACTTCACAGGCAACATTACATCATTATAATCAAATCTCTCAATAATCACTCTCAATGCAAATGGCCTAAATGCTCCCATAAAATGGCACAGGGTTGCAGATTGGATAAAAAGACATGACCCACCCATTTGTTGTCTACAAGAGACTTATTTTAAACCTAAAGATACATCCAGACTGAAAGTGAAGGGATGGAAAAACATTTTTCATGCCAATGGACCTCAAAAGAAACCGGGGATAGCAATAACATATCAGACAGAATAGATTTTAAACTAAAAGCTGTTGTTAGAGATACAGAAGAACACTATATTATTCTTAAAGGCGTATCCATAAGTGGATATGACAATTATAAATATCTATGCCCCCAACAGGGAAGCAGCCAGATACACATGCCAACTCTTAAAGAGAATAATGAGACATATAGATAATAATACGTTAATAGTAGGGGACCTCAATACTCCACTATCCGCAAAAGACAGATCACACAAGCAGAAAATCAACAAAGAAACAAGAGCTTTGAATGACATACTGGACCAGATGGACCTCATAGATATATATAGAACACTACACCCCAGAACAAAAGAACACTAATTCTATTTGAGTGCACATGGAACGTTCTCCAGAATAGATCATATGCTGGGTGACAAAGCAGGTCCCAACCATTACCAAAAGACTGAAATTATTCCCTGCATATTGTCAGACCACAATGCTTTGAAATTGGAACTCAGTCACAAGGAAAAATTTGGAAGAAACTCAAACACTTGGAAACTAAGAACCATCCTGCTCAAGAATGATTGGGTAAACCAGGAAATTAAGAATCAGTTTAAACAATCTATGGAAACAAATGAGAATGAAAACACAATGGTCCAAAACCTATGGGATACTGAAAAGGCAGTCCTAAGGGGAAAATACATAGCCATCCAAGGCTCATTCAAAAGAATAGAAAAATCTAAAATGCAGTTTTTATATTCTCACCTAAAGAAGCTGGAACAGGAACAGAAGAAAAGGCCTAATCCACGCACGAGAAAGCAGTTGATCAAGATTAGAGCAGAGATCAATGAATTAGAAACCAAGAGCACAGTAGAGCAGATCAACAGAACTAGAAGCTGGTTCTTTGAAAGAATAAATAAGATCGATAAGCCACTGGCCAGACTTATTCAAAAGAATAGAGAAAGGACCCAAATTAATACAGTTATGAAGGAAAAGGGAGAGGTCACAACCAACACCAATGAAATAGGAAGGATCAATAGAAACCTTAATCAACAGCTTTATGCCAATAAATTAAACAACCCGGAAGAAATGGATACCTTCCTGGAAACCTATAAACTACCAATACTGAAACAGAAAGAAAGTGATTATTTAAAGAGACCAATTAATTATGAAGAGATTGAAGAGGTGATCAAAAACCTCCCCAACACAAGAGTCCAGGGCCTGAAGGATTCCCTGGGGAAATCTAACAACCATTCAAAGAAGAAATAATACCTATTCTCCTGAAGCTGTTTCAAAAAATAGAAACAGACACTCTGGAAAACAGTGTGGAGGTCCCTTAAAAAGTTAAAAATTGAGCTACCCTATGATCCAGCCATTGCACTACTGGGTATTTACCCCAAAGATACAGACGTAGTGAAGAGAAGGGCCATATGCACCCCAATGTTCATAGCAGCAATGTCACAATAGCTAAATCGTGGGGAAGGAGCGAGATGCCCTTCAACAGATGACTGGATTAAGAAGTTATGGTCCATATATACAATGGAATATTACTCAGCTATCAGAAAGAACGAGTTCTCAACATTTGCTACAACATGGACAGCACTGGAGGAGATAATGCTAAGTGAAATAAGTCAAGCAGAGAAAGACAACTATCATATGATTTCTCTCATCTATGGAACATAAGAACTAGGATGATCGGTAGGGGGAGAAAGGGATAAAGGGAGGTAATCAGAAGGGAATGAAACATGAGAGACTATGGACTCTGAGAAACAAACTGAGGACTTGAGGGCCGGGTGGGAATGGGATGGGCGGTGATGGGTAGTAAGGAGGCACGTATTGCATAGTGCACTGGGTGTTATACACAACTAATGAATCATCGAGCCTTACATCGGAAACCGGGGATGTACTGTATGGTGACTAACATAATATAATAAAAAATCATTTAAAAAAAAAGTTAAAAATTGAGCTACCCTAGGACCAGCCATTGCACTACTGGGTATTTACCCCAAAGATACAGACGTAGTGAAGAGAAGGGCCATATGTACCCCAATGTTCATAGCAGCAATGTCCACAATAGCTAAATCATGGATGGAGCTGAGATGCCCTTTAACAGATGACTGGATTAAGAAGTTGTGGTCCATATATACAATGGAATATTACTCAGCTATCAAAAAGAATGCTTTCTCAACATTTGCTGCAACATAGACAGCACTGAAGGAGATAATGCTAAGTGAAATAAGTCAAGCAGAGAAAGAAAATTATCATATGGTTTTTCTCATCTATGGAATATAAGAACTAGGAAGATCGGAAGGGAAGAAGGGATAAAGGGGGTAATCAGAAGGGAGAATGAAGCATGAGAGACTATGGACTCTGAGAAACAAACTGAGGGCTTCAGAGGCGAGGGGGGCAGGAAATGGGATGGACTGGTCATGGGTAGTGAGGAGGGTGTTATATGTAACTAATGAATCATTGAACTTTACATCAGAAACCAGGGTTGTACTGTACGGTGACTAACATAATATAATAAAAAACATTTAAAAAAGAAGAAAGAAAGAAAAGAAAAAATTAATAAATAAAATTTGATAAATTTGAATAATGAAGCCAATCCTGAATTTCCTGGAATAAATTCCACTTGATCAGAAAAAAAAAAAAAAAAAACAAGGAAAACTACCAAACTCATTCTATGAGGTCAGAATTACCTTGACCCCAAACCAGGAAAAGACCCATCAAAAAGGTGAATTAAGACCAATTCACCTAATGAATATATGGACACGAAATGCTCAGCAAGATCCACAGCTAAAAGGATCCAATAGGACATTGAAAGGATTATCCATCAAGACCAGAGTGGGATTCATCCAAACTGGAATGCAGGGGGTTCAACATTCACAAAATGTCCAAGTAGTGATAGTCACAATAATCCGGGCCGAAATATGTCTCAGTGCCGAAAGCGCATTGTTTGCTGTATTTTCAAGTAAGCCGCCGGAAGATTGCCGGTGCCCTTTGCAATCCTCAATGTCGCAAAAACCATCTATGAAAAGCCTACGCAAATATCATTCTCAATGGGGAAAAGCTGAAAGATTTCCCTTAAAATCAGGAACACGACAAAAGGATGCCCACTCTTGCCATTATTATTCAACATAGTACTAGAAGTCCTTGCAACAATTCAGACAATAAAGGGATAAAAGGTATCCAAATCAGCAGAAGAAGTCAAACTGTCTCTCTTCACACATGATGTGATACTCTATATAGAAAAACCAAAAAACCCCACCCAAATTACTAGAACTTACAAGGCAATTCAGTAGTGTGGTAACGCATACAAAATCAATGCTCAAGAAATCAGTTGCATTCCTTTTTTAAATGATTTTTTATTATATTATGTTAGTCACCATACAGTACATCCCGGTTTTCGATGTAAGGCTCGATGATTCATTAGTTATGTGTATTATAACACCCAGTGCACCATGCAATCGTACCTCCTTACTACCCATCACGGTCTATCCCATTCCCCACCCTCTCCCCTCTGAAGTCCTCAGTTTGTTTCTCAGAGTCCATAGTCTCTCATGTTTCATTCCCCCTTCTGATTACCCCCCCTTTCTATCCCTTTCTTCCCCTACCGATCATCTAGTTCTTATGTTCCATAGATGAGAGAAATCATATGATAGTTGTCTTTCTCTGCTTGACTTATTTCATAGCATTATCTCCTCCAGTGCTGTCCATGTTGTAGCAAATGTTGAGAACTCGATTCTTTCTGATAGCTGAGAGTAATATTCCATTCGTATATATGGACCATCAACTTCTTTAATCCAGTCATCTGTTGAAGAAGAGCATCTCGGCTCCTTCCACATATTCAGCTATTGTGACATTGCTGCTATGAACATTAGGGTGCATATGGCCCTTCTGCTTCACTACGTCACTGTATCTTTGGGGTAAATACCCAGTAGTGCAATGGCTGGTCATAGGGTAGCTCATTTTTAACTTTTTAAGGGACCTCCACACTGTTTTCCAGAGTGGCTGTACCAACTTGCATTCCCACCAACAATGTAGGAGGGATCCCCTTTCTCCACATCCTCTCCAACAATTGTTGAAAAATCAGTTGCATTCCTATACATGAACAATGAGATGGAATAAAGAGAAATTTGGGGATCCATTACATTTACAATAACACCAAAACTCATACGTTATCTCAGAATTAACTTAACCAGAGAGGTAAAGGATCTATATTCTAGAAACTACAAATCTCTCGTGAAAGACATTGAAGAAGACACAAAAAGATGGAAAAATATTCCATGCTCATGGATCAGAAGAATTAACATACTTAAAATGTATACACTACCCAGAGCAATCTACACTTTCAATGCCATCCCGATCAAAATAGCAATGACATTTTTCAAAGAACTGGAACAGATAGCCCCTAAATTTGTGTGGAACCAGAAAAGGCCCCAAATAGCCAAGGAATTATTGAAAAGGGAAATCAAAGCTGGGGGTATCTCGTTGCCGGATTTCAAGCCGTACTACAAAGCTGTGATCACAAAGACAGCATGGTACTGGCACAAAAACAGACACATAGACCAATGGAACAGAATAGAGAGCCCAGAAGTGGACCCTCGGCTCTTTGGGCAACTAATCTTTGACAAAGCAGGAAAAAACATCCGTTGGGAAAAAGACAGTCTCTTCAATAAATGGTGCTGGGATAATTGGACAGCTACATGCAAAAGAATGAAACTTGACCACTCTCCCACACCATACAGAAAGATAAACTCCAAATGGATGAAAGACCTCGATGTGAGACAGGAATCCATCAAAATCTAGAGAGGAGAACATAGGCTCAAAAACCTCTTTGACGTGGGCTACAGCAACTTCTTTCATGGCCACATCTCCAAGGCAAGAGAAACAAAGAAAAAATGAACTTGTAGGACTTCATAAGATAAAAAGCTTCTGCATAGCCAAAGAAACATTCAAAAAAGCGAAGAGGCAGCCCATGGAATGAGGAGAAGATATTTAAATAAACACTAAAGATATAAGACTGGTTTCCAAAATCTACAAAAGAACTTCTCAAGCTCAATACATGAAACAAAAAATCAATCAAATATGGGCAGAAGATATGAACAGACACTTTTTCAAAGAAGACATACAAATGGCGAACACACACATGAAAAAAGTGTTCACAATCATTAGCCATCAAGGAAATTCAAATCAAAGCCTTGCACCTTGAGATACCACCTTACTCCCATTAGAATGACAAAATTGACAAGGCAGGGAAACAAGAAATGTTGGAGAGAATGTGGAGAAAGGGGATCCCTCACCATTGTTGGTGGGAATGCAAGAGTTAGTACAGCACTCTGGAAAACACAGTGTAGAGGTCCCTTCAAAAGTTAAAAATAAGGCTACCCTATGATCCAGCAGCTGCACTGCTGGCAATTTACTAAGATACAGAAGTAGTGAAGGGCCATATACTTTAGTGATATAGCATTGTTCACAGTAGCTAAATCATGGAAGGAGCAGGGAATACCCTTCAACAGATGACTGGATTAAGAAGTTGTGGTCCATATATACAATGGAATATTATTCAGCTATCAAAAACGATTTCTCAACATTTGCTGCAACATGGATGGTACTGGAGAGAGATAATGCTAAGTGAGAATAATCAAGCAGTGAAAGACAATTATCATATGGTTTCATCAATGGAACATAAGAACTAGGAAGATCATTAGGAGAAGAAAGGGATAAAGAAAGGGGGTAATCAGAAGGGGAATGAAGCATGAGAGACTATGGACTCTGAGAAACAAACTGAGGGCTTCAGAAGGGAGGGTGTTGGGGAATGGGATAGGCTGGTGATGGGTAGTAAGGAGGGCACGGCGTATTGCACGGTGCACTGGGTGTTATATACAACTAATGAATCATCGAAGTTTTCTTCAAAAACCGGGGATGTACTGTATGGTGACTAACATAATATAATAAAAAAAAATTAAAAAAAACTACAAGATGGTTCTTTGAAAGAATAATAACATTGATAAACCACTGGCCTAACTTGCCAAAAAGAAAACAGAAATAGTTAAATCATCCAAAATTAATAAGTAAGTTGAAGAAAAGGGAGAAAGACACACTAACACCAATGGAGTGAAATCAATTATGAGAAATTAACAACAGGCACTATGCCAATAAATTAAACAACCTGGAAGAAATGGATAGCCTTCCTGGAAACCTTACAAACTACCCAATGACTGAAACAAAAGAAAGTGATCATCTGAAAGCAGGCCAATTACTATGGCACAGAGATTGAAGAAGTGTCGAAAACCTCCTCACACAAAGGGCAAAGAGTCCAGGAGCCAGCATGCTTCCCGAGGAATCAACAAACATCTTAAAGAAGAAATAATACCTTATTTGACTGAAGCTGTTCCAATAAATGAAACAGAAGAAAAACTTCCAAACTCCTTCTATGAGGTCAGCAGTACACTGATCGCAGGAAACCAGGCAAAGACCCATCAAAAGGAGAATTACAGACCAATATCCATGATGAATATGGATGAGAAAATTATCAACAAGATCTAATCAATAGGATCCAACAATACATTAACGAGATTTTCACCATGACCAAGTGGGTTTTATTCCAGGGATGCAAGAATTGGTTCAATATTCACAAATCAATCAATGTGATAGAACACATCAATAAAAAGAAAAGACAAGAACATACGATTATCTTAATTGGTGCAGAAAAAGCATTTGACAAAAAATACAACATCCTTACCTGATTAAAACTCTTCAGAGTATAGGGATAAGATGGATCATTTCTCAAAATCATAAAAACCATCTATGAAAAAAGCCCACAGGGGATATCATTCTCAATGGGAGAGAGCTGACAGCTTTTCCTTAGGATCAGGAACACAACAGGGATACCCATTCTCACCACTATTGCTCAACATAGTACTAGAAGTCCTAGCCTCAGCAATCATACAACAAAAAAAAGTAAAGGCATCCAAATTGGCAAAGAAGTCAAATCTCATTCTTGCAGGTGACATAATAATACTTTTTGTGGAAACCCCAAGACTCCCCTCAAAAATTGCTAGAACTCATACAGAAATTCAGCAATGTGGCAAAGGATAAAATCAATGCAGAAATCAGATCTTTTCTATAAACTAACAGTGTAACTGTAGAAGGAGAAATTAATGGAATTAATTCCATTCACAATAATAACAAAAACCATAAGATGCCTAGGAATGAAGCCTGGCAAGAGGGTAAAGGATCTATACACTAGAAACTACAGAACACTTATGAAAGAAAAGAAATTGAGGAAGACACAAAAAGATGGAAAAACATTTCATACTCATGGATTGGAAGAGTCAACATTGTTAAAATGTCTATCCTGCCCAGAGCAATTTGCACTTTCATTGCCATCCCTATTAAAATACCATTGGGGAAGAAAGAGATAAAAGAAAGGGTGGGGTAATCAGAAGGGGGAATGAAGCATGAGGAGACTATGGACTCTGAGGAAACAAACTGAGAGGCTTCAGAGGGAAGGGGGTGGGGAATGGGGTAGACTGGTTATGGGTAGTAAGGGCATACTTATTGCATGGTGCTACAGGGTGTTATACGCAATTAATGAATCTCGAACTTTACATCAGAAACCAGGGATGTTTACTATATGGCGACTAACATAATAAAAAAATTAAAAAAATAAAAATACCATTGGCATTTTTCAAGAGCTGGAACAAAATCTAAAATTTGTATGGAACCAGAAGAGACCCTGAATTGCTAAGGAATGGTGGAAAAGATATAAACAATGCTAGAGGCATCATGTTACCTGACTTCAAGCTGTATTTACAAAGCTATGATTACCAAGACAGCATAGTACTGGCACAAAAACAGACATACATAGATCAATGGAACAGAATAGAGACTCCAGAAATGGACCTTCAACTCTATGGTCAACTAATCTTTGACAAAGCAGGAAAAAATATTCAGTGGAAAAGACAGTCTCTTTAATAAGTGGTGTAAGGAAAATTGGGCAGCTACATACAGAAGAATGAAACTGGACCATTCCCTCACTCCATACACAAGGATAAACTCTAAATGAATGAAAAACCTTGATGTGAGACAAGAATCATCAAAATCCTAGAGGAGAAAATAGGCAGTAACCTTTTGACATCAGTCACAGTAACTTCTTTCAAGACACAACTCCAAAGGCAAGTGAAACAAAGCAAAAATAGAACTTTGGGAACTTCATCAAGATAAAATCTTTTGCACAGCAAAGGAAACAGTCAACAAAACTAAAAAACCCACAGAATGGGAGAAGATATTTAGCAAATGACACTACAGATAAACAGCTGATCTCAAAGATTATAAAGAACTTCTCAAACTCAACACCAAAAAAAACCCACTAATAACCCAGTCAGAAAATGGACAGAAGGCATGAACAGACACTTCTCCAAAAAGACATAAAAATGGCTAACAGACACATGAAAAATGTTCAACATCACACTAGCCATCAAAACCACAATGACATACAACCTTACACCAGTTAGAATGGCAAAAATTAACAAAACAGAAAGCATTTATTGGTAAGGATGTGAAGGGAATCCTCTTACAGTTTTGGTGGGAATACAGCTAGTACAGGCACTCTGGAAAACCAGTACGGAGTTTCCTCAAGCTGTTAAGAATAGAGAGCTACCCTATGACCCAGCAGTTACACTACTGGGTGTTTACCCCCAAAGATATAGATATAGTGAGAAGAAGGCACACATGCACCCCAATGTTCATAGCATCAATGTCACAATAGCCAAACTGTGGAGGGAGTTGAGATACCCTTCAACAGATAAATGGATAAAGATGTAGTCCATATACACAATGGAATATTACTCAACCATCCCAAGAAAGGATGAATACCCGCAGTTGCATCAATACTAATGGAAATGGAGGATTATGCTAAGTGAGAATAAGTCAAGCAGAGAAAGACCAATTATCATATGAACTTCCACTTACATGTGGAACATAAGGAATAGCATGGAGGACATTAAAAGAGAATGAAGAGGAAGATGAAGCGAAATCAGAAGGGAATATGAACCATGAGAGACTATGGGAAATAGTCTGAGAGTAATCTGAGGGGGTCTCTGAGGCTAGCCCAGTGATGAGTATTAAAGAGGGAGCATGTATTGCATGTAGCAGTGGGTGTTATGCAAACAATGAATGCATGGAACACTACATTGAAAACTAATGATGTACTGTATGGTGACTAACATAACATAATAATAAAAATACAGAAAAAAGAAAACTCATGAGTTATTTCTGAAACACTCCAACTCATGGCCTTACACTAGTTATTTCAGCTATAAGTGCAACAAAATTCTACGTTCTTGTCCTCAAACACAACAATTTCTCTCCCACGTTTGTTGTTTAAATTTGCGTTATGGCAGCAGTGACTTTTGGCAATAAGGGAGAACTGAAAAGGACAGAATGGATATGGAGACGTATTTACATATAAGTTTTGTACACACAGGCTTTCCTGCATCCCCACACACACCTTTTAAAAAGGTCATTATATTGCTGCAAAATAAACCAGGAAGCTCCTGCATTCAGAAAGTTACAAACAAGTGGGGCGCCTGGGTGGCTCAGTCGTTAAGCATCTGCCTTCGGCTCAGGGCATGATCCCGGCATTCTGGGATCGAGCCCACATCGAAAACTCCTCTGCTGAGGCCTGTTTCTTTCTCTCCCTCCCCCTGCTTGTGTTCCCTCTCTCACTGCCTGTCTCTCTCTGTCAAATAAATAAAATCTTTAAAAAGAAAAGAAAGTTACAAATGAGCTGTGCAAGACAGAAAATTCAAAACCATAACCAAAACCTGGCATAGGAGGAAGAAACTACTGCACAGAAGTATTGGTTAACTTTGAGTGTCACTGAAGTATTCTCTAAGCTCAGCATTAGAGGGACAAGACACCTGAGAGGGGCCTTGAGGCACAGTCTGGTCACTCCTTTGGACTGTGGTGCAGGAAACAGTGAAGCAGAAGCTCTTTTCCACAGGTGTGAAACCTGCCCCATGACCTCCCTGAGGTGTTTGGGACACAGTGAGGTCACTGGTCAGGTACTTTTAATAGGAGACTAGGAGTTTGGTGAGCCAAGCAGAGTGGCTCTGTTCCCCTGTAGAGGAAGAGTGGAGAGCAGATGGCCTTGTTTCAAAGTATAAGACTCGCATCTTTGTGTTTATAACCCTGGCTTAGGTGCTCTGGAACTGGCCCCAGTTCATTCCCAGTTTCCCTCACACCCAGACTTCTTCCGGGGCCACTCTCCCACGTCACTCCATCAAGGTTGATCCTAGACATCTTTGGGGGTTTCTCCTATGAAAAAGTACTCGCCTGTCTAAGGGAGGGGCTAACTCTGCACACTTTGGACTCAGCTCGAAGAGAACATTCCTGTCCCTCCTTTCACTGGCTCTCTGATCCACCCAAGATAAGTTATTTAGCAGTTTCTTCAGACCGTCTCCCCACTTCAGAATAGTGATTCCCTCAGTTCTGGGTTCAATAGTGTCTCTTCATCTGGCAGCCATGAGAATGTGTCTCACAGACCTCCTACATGGAGTATGTATTTTGTGGAAGGCCCCAGCTGCACTGAGTTTTGCAGTCCCTAATATACTCCAGCTTTTGAAATCCATGTCCTAGGTTCTGTGTCAGTGCCAGAAGCCTCCTGCAGGGTTCTCTGGGCTAATGACTGAGTATTGTGGGGATACTAAGGTAGACCCAGTCCTGGGAACCACGTTGGTTCAAGCACTCAAGGCTCTATCAAAGCCTTCTTTATACAATACAGCAGTCTAGGACATCTTTATGCAACTTCCTTTCCTTTTCGACTGCATCGCAATCATTGACTCTGCCTACCTTCTCTAGGTGAGTCCCTTCCAACTTCTTTGCACTCCAGGTACTTTTCTTAACAAAATGCTTGCATGTTAATTTATTCTTGGCATCTGCTCCTCAGAGGAC
>NW_024423319.1:77691929-77727765 GCF_017311325.1 Ursus maritimus
AAAAAAAAAAACAAGGAAAACTACCAAACTCATTCTATGAGGTCAGAATTACCTTGACCCCAAACCAGGAAAAGACCCATCAAAAAGGTGAATTAAGACCAATTCACCTAATGAATATGGACACCGAAATGCTCAACAAGATCCTAGCTAAAAGGATCCAATAGGACATTGAAAGGATTATCCATCAAGACCAAGTGGGATTCATCCGTGGAATGCAGGGGGGTTCAACATTCACAAATTGATCAGTGTGAATGATCACATTAATAAGAGAAGAGACAAGAAATATATGATCCTCTCAATTGATGCAGAAAAAGCATTTGATGAATTTCAGCATTTTTCCTGATTAAAACCCTTCAGAGTGTAGGGATAGAGGGTACAATCCTCAATGTCATAAAAACCATCTATGAAAAGCCTACACCAAATATCATTCTCAATGGGGAAAAGCTGAAAGATTTCCCCTTAAAATCAGGAACACGACAAGGATGCCCACTCTTGCCATTATTATTCAACATAGTACTAGAAGTCCTTGCAACAGCAATCAGACAACAAAAGGGATAAAAGGTATCCAAATCAGCAAGAAGAAGTCAAACTGTCTCTCTTCACACATGATGTGATACTCTATATAGAAAACCCAAAAAACCCCACCCAAATTACTAGAACTTACAGAGCAATTCAGTAGTGTGGTAGCATACAAAATCAATGCTCAGAAATCAGTTGCATTCCTTTTTTTTAAATGATTTTTTATTATATTATGTTAGTCACCATACAGTACATCCCCGGTTTCCGATGTAAGGCTCGATGATTCATTAGTTGTGTATAACACCCAGTGCACCATGCAATACGTGCCCTCCTTACTACCCATCACCGGTCTATCCCATTCCCCCACCCCTCTCCCCTCTGAAGTCCTCAGTTTGTTTCTCAGAGTCCATAGTCTCTCATGTTTCATTCCCCCTTCTGATTACCCCCCCTTTCTTTATCCCTTTCTTCCCCTACCGATCATCCTAGTTCTTATGTTCCATAGATGAGAGAAATCATATGATAGTTGTCTTTCTCTGCTTGACTTATTTCACTTAGCATTATCTCCTCCAGTGCTGTCCATGTTGTAGCAAATGTTGAGAACTCGTTCTTTCTGATAGCTGAGTAATATTCCATCGTATATATGGACCACAACTTCTTAATCCAGTCATCTGTTGAAGGGCATCTCGGCTCCTTCCACAATTCAGCTATTGTGGACATTGCTGCTATGAACATTGGGGTGCATATGGCCCTTCTCTTCACTACGTCTGTATCTTTGGGGTAAATACCCAGTAGTGCAATGGCTGGGTCATAGGGTAGCTCAATTTTTAACTTTTTAAGGGACCTCCACACTGTTTTCCAGAGTGGCTGTACCAACTTGCATTCCCACCAACAATGTAGGAGGGATCCCCTTTCTCCACATCCTCTCCAACAATTGTTGTTTCTTGCCTTGTCTATTTTTGCCATTCTAACTGGCGTAAGGTGGTATCTCAGTGTGGTTTTGATTTGAATTTCCTTGATGGCTAATGATTTTGAACATTTTTTCATGTGTCTGTTAGCCATTTGTATGTCTTCATTGGAAAAGTGTCTGTTCATATCTTCTGCCCATTTTTTGATTTGTTTATTTGTTTCTCGTGTATTGAGTTTGAGAAGTTCTTTGTAGATCTTGGATACCAGTCCTTTATCTGTAGTGTCATTTGCAAATATATTCTCCCATTCCGTGGGCTGCCTCTTAGTTTTTCTGACTGTTTCCTTGGCTGTGCAGAAACTTTTAATCTTGATGAAGTCCCATAAATTCATTTTATCTTTTGTTTCTCTTGCCTTTGGGGATGTGTCATGAAAAAGGTTGCTTTGGCCGATGTCGTAGAGGTTGCTGCCTATGTTCTCCTCTAGAATTTTGATGGATTCCTGTCTCACATCGAGGTCTTTCATCCATTTGGAGTTTATTTTTGTGTATGGTGTGAGATAGTGGTCAAGTTTCATTCTCTTGCATGTAGCTGTCCAATTTTCCCAGCACCATTTATTGAAGAGACTGTCTTTTTCCCACCGGATGTTTTTTCCTGCTTTATCAAATATTAGTTGCCCAAAGAGCCGAGGGTCCATTTCTGGGCTCTCTATTCTGTTCCATTGGTCTATGTGTCTGTTTTTGTGCCAGTACCATGCTGTCTTTGTGATCACAGCTTTGTAGTACAGCTCGAAATCCGGCATTGTGATGCCCCCAGCTTTGTTTTTCCTTTTCAACAGTTCCTTGGAGATTCGGGGCCTTTTCTGTTTCCATACAAATTTAAGGACTGTTTGTTCCAGTTCTTTGAAAAATGTCCTTGGTATTTTGATCGGGATAGCATTGAAAGTGTAGATTGCTCTGGGTAGCATGGACATTTTAACTATGTTAATTCTTCCGATTCATGAGCATGGAATATCTTTCCATCTTTTTATGTCTTCCTCAATGTCTTTCAAGAGTGATTTATAGTTTCTAGAATATATAGCCAAGGAAACATTCAAAAAAACGAAGAGGCAGCCCATGGAATGGGAGAAGATATTTGCAAATGACACTAAAGATATAAGACTGGTTTCCAAAATCTACAAAGAACTTCTCAAACTCAATACACATGAAACAAAAAATCAAATCAAAGTATGGGCAGAAGATATGAACAGACACTTTTCCAAAGAAGACATACAAATGGCGAACACACACATGAAAAAGTGTTCACAATCATTAGCCATCAGGGAAATTCAAATCAAAGCCACCTTGAGATACCACCTTACTCCCATTAGAATGACAAAAGTTGACAAGGCAGGAAACAAGAAATGTTGGAGAGAATGTGGAGAAAGGGGATCCCTCCTACATTGTTGGTGGGAATGCAAGTTGGTACAGCCACTCTGGAAAACAGTGTAGAGGTCCCTTCAAAAGTTAAAAATAGAGCTACCCTATGATCCAGCAACTGCACTGCTGGCAATTTACCCCAAAGATACAGAAGTAGTGAAGAGAAGGGCCATATGCACCCCAATGTTCATAGCAGCATTGTTCACAGTAGCTAAATCATGGAAGGAGCCGAGATACCCTTCAACAGATGACTGGATTAAGAAGTTGTGGTCCATATATACAATGGAATATTATTCAGCTATCAAAAAGAACGATTTCTCAACATTTGCTGCAACATGGATGGTACTGGAAGAGATAATGCTAAGTGAAATAAATCAAGCAGTGAAAGACAATTATCATATGGTTTCTCTCATCAATGGAACATAAGAACTAGGAAGATCAGTAGGAGAAGAAAGGGATAAAGAAAGGGGGGGTAATCAGAAGGGGGAATGAAGCATGAGAGACTATGGACTCTGAGAAACAAACTGAGGGCTTCAGAAGGGAGGGTGTTGGGGAATGGGATAGGCTGGTGATGGGTAGTAAGGAGGGCACGTATTGCATGGTGCACTGGGTGTTATATGCAACTAATGAATCATCGAAGTTTTCTTCAAAAACCAGGGATGTACTGTATGGTGACTAACATAATATAATAAAAAAAAATTAAAAAAAAACTACAAGATGGTTCTTTGAAAGAATAATAACATTGATAAACCACTGGCCTAACTTGCCAAAAAGAAAACAGAAATGATTGAAATCATCCAAATTAATAAAATCATGAATGAAAGGGAAAAGATCATGACTAACACCAAGGAAATTGAAACAATTATGAGAAATTACTACCGGCAACTATACGCCAATAAATTAAGCAACCTGGAAGAAATGGATGCCTCCCTGGAAACTTACAAACTATCAAGACTGAAACAAGAAGCAATAGACAATCTGAACAGACCAATTGCCAGTAACAAAATTGAAGCAGTAATCGAAAACCTCCCCAAAGACAAGAGTCCAGAGCCAGATGGCTTCCCAGGGGAATTCTACCAAACTTTAAAGAAGAAATAATACCTATTCGACTGAAGCTGTTCCAATAAATAGAAACAGAAGAAAAACTTCCAAACTCCTTCTATGAGGTCAGCAGTACACTGATCGCAAAACCAGGCAAAGACCCATCAAAAAGGAGAATTACAGACCAATATCCATGATGAATATGGATGAGAAAATTATCAACAAGATCCTAGTCAATAGGATCCAACAATACATTAACGAGATTTTTCACCATGACCAAGTGGGTTTTATTCCAGGGATGCAAGGGTGGTTCAATATTCACAAATCAATCAATGTGATAGAACACATCAATAAAAGAAAAGACAAGAACCATACGATTATCTTAATTGGTGCAGAAAAAGCATTTGACAAAATACAACATCCTTACCTGATTAAAACTCTTCAGAGTATAGGGATAGATGGATCATTTCTCAAAATCATAAAAACCATCTATGAAAAGCCCACAGGGGATATCATTCTCAATGGGGAAGAGCTGACAGCTTTTCCCTTAGGATCAGGAACACAACAGGGATACCCATTCTCACCACTATTGCTCAACATAGTACTAGAAGTCCTAGCCTCAGCAATCATACAACAAAAAGAAGTAAAAGGCATCCAAATTGGCAAAGAAGTCAAATCTCATTCTTGCAGGTGACATAATACTTTTTGTGGAAACCCCAAAAGACTCCCCCTCAAAAATTGCTAGAACTCATACAGAAATTCAGCAATGTGGCAGGATACAAAATCAATGCACAGAAATCAGATGCTTTTCTATAAACTAACAGTGTAACTGTAGAAGGAGAAATTATGGAATTAATTCCATTCACAATGGCAACAAAAACCATAAGATACCTAGGAATAAACCTAACCAAAGAGGTAAAGGATCTATACACTAGAAACTACAGAACACTTATGAAAGAAATTGAGGAAGACACAAAAAGATGGAAAAACATTTCATACTCATGGATTGGAAGAGTCAACATTGTTAAAATGTCTATCCTGCCCAGAGCAATTTGCACTTTCATTGCCATCCCTATTAAAATACCATTGGGGAAGAAAGAGATAAAGAAAGGGTGGGTAATCAGAAGGGGGAATGAAGCATGAGAGACTATGGACTCTGAGAAACAAACTGAGGGCTTCAGAGGGGAAGGGGGTGGGGGAATGGGGTAGACTGGTTATGGGTAGTAAGGAGGGCATGTATTGCATGGTGCACAGGGTGTTATACGCAATTAATGAATCTCGAACTTTACATCAGAAACCAGGGATGTACTGTATGGCGACTAACATAATAAAAAAAATTAAAAAAATAAAATACCATTGGCATTTTTCAAAGAGCTGGAACAAAATCCTAAAATTTGTATGGAACCAGAAGAGACCCTGAATTGCTAAGGGAATGGTGGAAAAGATAAACAATGCTAGAGGCATCATGTTACCTGACTTCAAGCTGTATTTACAAAGCTATGATTACCAAGACAGCATGGTACTGGCACAAAAACAGACACATAGATCAATGGAACAGAATAGAGACTCCAGAAATGGACCTTCAACTCTATGGTCAACTAATCTTTGACAAAGCAGGAAAAAATATTCAGTGGAAAAAAGACAGTCTCTTTAATAAGTGGTGTGGGGAAAATTGGGCAGCTACATACAGAAGAATGAAACTGGACCATTCCCTCACTCCATACACAAGGATAAACTCTAAATGAATGAAAAACCTTGATGTGAGACAAGAATCCATCAAAATCCTAGAGGAGAAAATAGGCAGTAACCTTTTTGACATCAGTCACAGTAACTTCTTTCAAGACACAACTCCAAAGGCAAGTGAAACAAAAGCAAAAATGAACTTTGGGAACTTCATCAAGATAAAAATCTTTTGCACAGCAAAGGAAACAGTCAACAAAACTAAGAGAAAACCCACAGAATGGGAGAAGATATTTGTAAATGACACTACAGATAAACAGCTGATCTCAAAGATCTATAAAGAACTTCTCAAACTCAACACCAAAAAAACCCACTAATAACCCAGTCAGAAAATGGACAGAAGGCATGAACAGACACTTCTCCAAAAAAGACATAAAAATGGCTAACAGACACATGAAAAAATGTTCAACATCACTAGCCATCAAAACCACAATGACATACAACCTTACACCAGTTAGAATGGCAAAAATTAACAAAACAGAAAGCAATTGTTGGTAAGGATGTGAAGAAAGGGGAATCCTCTTACAGTTTTGGTGGGAATGCAAGCTGGTACAGGCACTCTGGAAAACAGTACGGAGTTTCCTCAAGCTGTTAAGAATAGAGCTACCCTATGACCCAGCAATTACACTACTGGGTGTTTACCCCCAAAGATATAGATATAGTGAGAAGAAGGGGCACATGCACCCCAATGTTCATAGCATCAATGTCCACAATAGCCAAACTGTGGAGGGAGTTGAGATACCCTTCAACAGATAAATGGATAAAGATGTGGTCCATATACACAATGGAATATTACTCAACCATCAGAAAGGATGAATACCCACCAGTTGCATCAATACTAATGGAAATGGAGGGGATTATGCTAAGTGAAATAAGTCAAGCAGAGAAAGACCAATTATCATATGGTTTCACTTACATGTGGAACATAAGGAATAGCATGGAGGACATTAAGAGAATGAAGGGAAAGATGAAGCGGGGAAATCAGAAGGGAATATGAACCATGAGAGACTATGGAAATAGTCTGAGGAAATAATCTGAGGGTCTCTGAGGGGCTAGCCCAGTGATGAGTATTAAAGAGGGCATGTATTGCATGTAGCAGTGGGTGTTATGCACAAACAATGAATCATGGAACACTACATTGAAAACTAATGATGTACTGTATGGTGACTAACATAACATAATAATAAAAAATACAGAAAAAAAAGAAAACTCATGAGTTATTTCTGGAAACACTCCAACTCATGGCCTTATAGTTATTTCAGCTATAAGTGCAACAAAATTCTGCGTTCTTGTCCTCAAACACAACAATTTCTCTCCCGTTTGTTGTTTAAATTTGCGTTATGGCAGCAGTGACTTTTGGCAATAAGGGGAGAACTGAAAAGGACAGAATGGATATGGAGACGTATTTACATATAGTTTGTACACACAAACTCCTCATCCCCACACACACCTTTTAAAGGTCATTATATTGCTGCAAAATAAACCAGGAAGCTCCTGCATTCAGAAAGTTACAAACAAGTGGGGCGCCTGGGTGGCTCAGTCGTTAAGCATCTGCCTTCGGCTCAGGGCATGATCCCGGCATTCTGGGATCGAGCCCCACATCAGGCTCCTCTGCTGGGAGCCTGTTTCTTTCTCTCCCACTCCCCCTGCTTGTGTTCCCTCTCTCACTGCCTGTCTCTCTCTCTGTCAAATAAATAAAATCTTTAAAAAGAAAGAAAGTTACAAATGAGCTGTGCAAGACAGAAAATTCAAAACCATAACCAAAACCTGGCATAGGAGGAAGAAACTACTGCACAAGGGGAAGTATTGGTTAACTTTGAGTGTCACTGAAGTATTCTCTAAGCTCAGCATTAGAGGACAAGACACCTGAGAGGGGCCTTGAGCACAGTCTGGTCACTCCTTTGGAAGCTGTGGTGCAGGAAACAGTGGAAAGCAGAAGCTCTTTTCCACAGGTGTGAAACCTGCCCCATGACCTCACTGAGGTGTTTGGGACACAGTGAGGTCACTGGTCCAGGTGCTGCAATAGGAATAGGAGTTTGGTGAGCCAAGCAGAGTGGCTCTGTTCCCCTGTAGAGGAAGAGGTGGAGAGCAGATGGCCTTGTTTCAAAGTATAAGACTCCGCATCTTTGTGTTTATAACCCTGGCTTAGGTGCTCTGGAACTGGCCCCCAGTTCATTCCCCAGTTTCCCTCACACACCAGACTTCTTCCAGAGACCCTCTCCCACGTCCTCCATCCAAGGTTGATCCCTAGACATCTTTGGGGGTTTCTCCTATGAAAAAGTACTCGCCTGTCTAAGGGAAGAGCCTAACTCACACACTTTGGACTCAGCTCGAAGGGGGAGCATTCCTGTCCTCCTTTCACTGGCTCTCTGATCCACCCAAGATAAGTTATTTAGCAGTTTCTTCAGACCGTCTCCCCACTTCAGAATAGTGATTCCCTCAGTTCTGGGTTCAATAGTGTCTCTTCATGGCAGCCATGAGAATGTGTCTCACAGACCTCCTACTACATGGAGTGTATTTTGTGGAAGGCCCCAGCTGCTGAGTTTTGCAGTCCCTAATATGCTCAGCTTTGAAATCCATCACAGGTTCTGTGTCAGTGCCAAGCCTCCTGCAGGGTTCTCTGGGCTAATGACTGAGTATTGTGGGGATACTAAGGTAGACCCAGTCCTGGGAGACACGTTGGTTCAAGCACTCTCCAAAGGCTCTGTCAAACCTTCTTTATACAATACAGCAGTCTAGGACATCTTTATGCAACTTCCTTTCCTTTTCAGGCTTGCATCGCAATCTGATGACTCTGCCTACCTTCTCTAGGTCCCTTCCAACTTCTTTGCACTCAGGTACTTTTCTTAACAAAATGCTTGCATGTTAATTTATTCTTGGCATCTGCTCCTCAGAGGACCAAGACTTACACAAAACAATCCTCTATACAGAATTTCTTGCCATTTTTTTCTTTTCATAACCCATCCATCTCTCTTTGTTGTTCCCACTTTCCCCAAAAACATCCATCTTCTCTTGCCTCAAAAATAATTCAAATTTCCCAAATAGCTGTTTTACTTTTTAAAGCTCTTATTGGAGGGAAGGAAGTACAAAGTATTCCCTGCAACCCTGCCATTACTTTTGTGATGGACAAACATTTCCAATTTAGTGAGCCACAGCTTCTCTGATTGACTTATCCTAAATGTCCTTCTCCCAAAAGAGTAATAATCACACATGATGGAGAAAGATACAGTCCAAAGCACATCTCAACATTTGAGCCACAACTTGCTTTCACAAGAGTGTTGACCCACAGACGGCCAATAGAAAGCACATGGAGGGGAAGACAGATAGGAACAGAACTCTTGTTTTTTGGGGTTTTTAAAATCATGTTCTATTTTTTTATGTCCTGTTATGTTAGTCACCATGCAGTACATCATTAGTTCTTGATGTAGTGTTCCATGATTGATTGTCAACGCAAATGGATGCTATTCATTCATTCTGACGGTTGAGTAATATTCCATTGTATATATGGACCACATCTTCTTTATCCATTCATCTGTTGAAGGGCATCTCGGCTCTTTCCACAGTTTAGCTATTGTGGACAATGCTGCTATGAACATTAGGGTGCATATGGCCCTTCCCTTCACTACATCTCTATCATTGGGGTAAACACCCAGGAGTGCAATTGCTGGGTCATAGGGTGGCTCTATTATTAACTTTTTAAGGGACCTCCACACTGTTTTCCAAAGTGGCTGTACTAACTTACATTCCCACCAACAGTGTTAGAGGGTTCCCCTTTCTCCACATCCTCTCCAACATTTGATGTTTCTTGCCTTGTCAATTGTTGACATTCTAACAATGTGGTTTTGATTTGAATTTCCTTGATGGCTAATGATTTTGAACATTTTTTCATGTGTCTGTTAGCCAGTTGTATGTCATCATTGGAAAAGTGTCTGTTCATATCTTCGGCACATTTTTTGATTTGATTATATGTTTCACATGTATTGAGTTTGAGTTCTTTATAGATCTTGGATACCAGTCTTTTATCTGTAGTGTCATTGGCAAATATCTTCTCCCATTCTGTGGGTGGTCTCTCTTTTTTGATGACTGTTTCCGTTGCTGTGCAGAAACTTTTTATCTTGATGAAGTCCCACAAGTTCATTTTATCTTTTGTTTCTCTTGCCGTTGGAGATGTGTCATGAAAAAGGTGGCTGTGGCCGATATCAAAGAGATTGCAGCCTGTGTTCTCCTCTAGGATTTTGATGGATTCCTGTCTCACATCGAGGTCTTTCATCCATTCAGAGTTTATCATTGTATATGGTGTGAGAGAATAGTTAAGTTTCATTCTTTTGCATGTAGCTGTCCAATTTTCCCAGCACCATTTATTGAAGAGACTGTCTTTATTCCACTGGATGTTTTTTCCTGCTTTGTCAAAGATTAGTTGCCCAAAGAGCCGCGGGTCCATTTCTGGGTTCTCTATTCTGTTCCATTGGTCTATGTGTCTGTTTTTGTGCCAGTACCATGCTGTCTTTGTGATCACAGCTTTGTAGTACAGCTTGAAATCCGGCAATGTGATGCCCCCAGCTTTGTTTTTCCTTTTTAACAATTCCTTGGCGGTTTGGGGCCTTTTCTGGTTCCACACAAATTTAAGGGCTATTTGTTCCAGTTCTTTGAAAATGTCATTGGTATTTTGATTGGGATGGCATTGAAAGTATAGATTGCTCTGGGTAGCATAGACATTTTCACTATGTTAATTCTTCCAATCCATGAGCATGGAATGTTTTTCCATCTTTTTGTGTCTTCTTCAATGTCTTTCAAGAGTGATCTGTAGTTTCTAGAATATAGATCCTTTACCTCTCTGGTTAAGTTAATACCGAGATATTGTATGATTTTTGGTGCTATTGTAAATGGAATGGATTCCGTAATTTCTCTTTCTTCAGTCTCTTTATTCTTGTATAGAAATGCAACCGATTTCTGAGCATTGATTTAGTATCCTGCCACACTACTGAATTTTTTTATCAGTTCTAGTAATTTGGGGTTGGAGTCTTTTGGGTTTTCCATATAGAGTATCATGTCATCTGTGAATAGAGACAGTTTGACTTCTTCTTTGCTGATTTGAATACCTTTTATACTTCTTTGTTGTCTGATTGCTGTTGCAAGGACTTTTAGTACTATGTTGAACAATAATGGCAAGAGTGGCCATCTTTGTCGTGATCTTAAGGGAAATGCTTCCAGCTTTTCCCCATTGAGAGTGATATCTGCTGTAGTCTTTTCATAGAGGGCTTTCGTCTATCCCTACACTCTGAAGGGTTTTAATCAGGAAAGGATGCTATATGTTGTCAAATGCATTTTCTTCATTAATTGAGAGGATCATATGGTTCTTCTCTCTTCTCTTATTAATGTGATCATTCACACTGATAGGTTTGTGAATGTTGAACCACCCCTGCGTCTCAGGGATGAATCCCACGTGGCCATGATGGATAAGCCTTTTAATGTCCTGTTGGATCCTATTACCTAGGATCTTGCTGAGAATTTTGGTGTCCATATTCATCAGGGATATCGGTCTGTAATTGTCCTTTTTGATGGGGTCTTTGCCTGGTTTGGTGATTAAGGTAATACAGGCCTCTTAGAATGAGTTTGGTAGTTTTCCTTCTGTTTCTATTTTTTGAAACAGCTTCAGGAGAATAGGTATTATTTCTTCTTTGAATGTTTGGTAGAATTCTCCAGGGAATCCGTCAGGCCCTGGACTCTTATTTTGGGGTAGGTTTTTGATCACCTCTTCAATCTTTTCATAATTAATTGGTCTGATTAAATAATCAATTTCTTCCTGTTTCAGACTTGGTAGTTTATAGGCTTCGAGAAATGCATCCATTTCTTCCAAGTTGTTTAATTTATTGGCATATAGTTGTTGATAATAATTTCTAATGATTGTTTCTATTTCCTTGGTGTTGGTCACAGTCTCTTCCTTTTCAGTCATAATTTTATTAATTTGGGTCTTTCTCTATTCTTTTGAATGAGTCTAGCCAGTCCCTTATTTTTCGTGTTTATTCTTTTATGGAATCAGCTTCTAGTTCTGTTGATCTGCTCTATGTGCTCCTGGTTTCTAATTCATTGATCTCTGCTCTAATCTTGATCACCTGCCTTCTCGTGCATGGGCTAGGCTTGTTATTCTATTCTAGCTCCAGCTTCTTGAGTTAAGAATATAAAAACTGGGGGGAGGAGTTAAGATGGCAGAGGAGTAGGGGACCAGTATTTCAGCTGGTCCCCTGAGTCGAGTTGGATAGGTACCAGACCAGCCTGAACATCCACGGAATCAGCCTGAGATGCAGGAAGATACATCTGGATCTCTACAAATGAACATCTCAAGCACTGAGTATTGAGGTAAAGCGGGGAGCCATGAAACCGTGCACAAATATCGGAAGATAAATGGAAGGGGGAGGGAGCTGCCGTGTTCAGGCCCTGGCAAGCAGTAGCCACCTGCACAAGGGAGCGGGCAGACTCATGGACCAGCACACACTAGAGAGCAGACTGAGACTGTGAGCCGGGGAATGCATGCCACCAGACTGTAACGGAGCTCCGGTGTGCTCACTGCAACCAGACTGAGACTGGGAGCTCTGGGAGCATGTGGAGGCAGCTGGCGGCTGGCTGTGTTAGAAACACAAAAGAAAGAGATGCGCTGGACCTGAAAGTGAGGGCTGGGATGCCGGGTGTGGGGCACACATCCCGGGATGATGCACGGTTGAGCAGCACCAACAGAAACAGAGTTAAAGTGGCCAGAACATCAGTGGAGAATGGTCGGCGATCCCTCTGTTCTGAGACAGAGGCTGAGATTCGGCCACTGCTGCTCTGACTCTCAGAAGAGGCACAGCAAACAACCAGGGAAAGCCACCACAGAACAAAAGCCTGGAAATACCAGCTCACAGTGTGCCCACCCCCATCCCCTTTTGCAGGGGACATGAAGACTCTACCCAAACAGGGTTGCCTGAGTATCGGCATGGCAGGCCCCTTCACCAGAAGGCAGGCTGAAAAATCAAGAAGCCCACATCCCTAAGATTCCTATAAAACAAGGGCACACGGCCTGGGTCCCAGTCATTAACGAAAAGGTTACTGAGAATATAGAATCCCTAAGGACAGAAATGAGAGCGAATCTGACAGAAATTAAAAATTCTATGAGCCAAATGCAGGCAAAACTAGAGGCTCTGACGGCCAGGGTCGCAGAAGCAGAGGAACGGGTTAGTGAATTGGAGGATGGGTTAATAGAGGAAAAAATGAAAATAGAAGATGGTCTTAAAAAAATCCACGCCCACGAATGTAGGTTACGGGAGATTACTGACTCAATGAAACGATCCAATGTTAGAATCATCGGCATCCCCGAGGGGGTGGAGAAAAACAGAGGTCTAGAAGAGATATTTGAACAAATTGTAGCTGAAAACTTCCCTAATCTAGCAAGGGAAACAAACATTCGTGTCCAAGAGGCAGAGAGGACCCCTCCCAAGCTCAACCATGACAAACCTACGCCACGTCACGTCATAGTGCAATTCGCAAATATTAGATGCAAGGATACAGTATTGAAAGCGGCCAGGGCAAAGAAATTTCTCACGTACCAAGGCAAAAGCATCAGAATTACGTCAGACCTGTCTACACAGACCTGGAATGAGAGAAAGGGTTGGGGGAGCATATTTAAAGCTCTTTCAGAGAAAAACATGCAGCCAAGGATCCTTTATCCAGCAAGGCTGTCATTCAGAATTGATGGAGAAATAAAGACATTTCAGAATCGCCAGTCACTAACCAATTTTGTAACCACGAAACCAGCCCTACAGGAGATATTACGGGGGGTTCTATAAAAGTAAAAAGGCCCCAAGAGTGATACAGAACAGAAAGTCACAGCCAATACAAACAAAGACTTTACTGGCAACATGGCAACATTAAAATCATATCTCTCAGTAATCAGTCTTAATGTAAATGGTTTGAACCATCCCATAAAACGCCACAGGGTTGCAGATTGGATAAAAAGAAATGACCCATCCATTTGCTGTCTACAAGAGACTCATTTCGAACCCAAAGATGCATTCAGACTGAGAGTAAGGGGATGGAGTACCATCTTTCACGCAAATGGACCTCAAAAGAAAGCTGGGGTAGCAATTCTCATATCAGACAGATTGGATTTTAAACTAAAGACTATAGTTAGAGATACAGAAGGGCACTCTATTATTCTTAAAGGATGTATCCAACATGTGGATGTGACAATTATAAATATATATGCCCCCAACAGAGGAACAGCAAGATACACAAGCCAACTCTTAACCAGAATAAAGAGACATAGATAAAAATACATTAATAGTAGGGACCTCAATACTCCACTATCAGAAATAGGCAGAGCACCCATGCAGAACATCGAGAAAGAAACTAGGGCTTTGAATGCCATACTCGACGAGTTGGACCTCATAGATATATATAGAACACTACACCCCAGAACCAAAGAATACTCATTCTATTCTAATGCCCATGGAACATTTTCAAGAATAGACCATGTTCTGAGACACAAAACAGGTCTCAACCGATACCAAAGGACTGAAATTATTCCCTGCATATTCGCAGACCACAATGCTTTGAAATTGAAGCTCAACGAAAGGGAAAAATTTAGAAGAAACTCAAACAGATGATTCTTAGAGACTAAGAACCATCCTGCTCAAGAATGATTCGATAAACCAGGAAATCATAATGAAAATTAAACAATTTATGGAGATGAATGAGAATGAAAACACAACGGTCCAAAACCTATGGGATACTGCAAAGGCAGTCTTAAGGGGGAAATACATAGCCATCCGAGTCTCACTCAAAAGAATAGAAAAATCTAAAACTCAGTTTTTATATTCTCACCTCAAGAAGCTGGAACAGCAACAGAGGAACAGGCCTAATCCACGCACGAGGAAGCAGTTGACCAAGATTAGAGCAGAAACCAGTGAATTAGAAACCAGGAGTACAGTAGAGCAGATCAACAGATAGAAGCTTGTTCTTTGAGAGAATCAATAAAATTGAAAGACCACTGGCAAGACTTATCCAAAAGAATAGAGAAAGGACCCAAATTAATAAAATTATGAATGAAAAAGGAGAGGTCACAACCAACACCAATGAAATTGGTAGGATTATTAGAAACTTTGTCAACAGCTTTATGCCAATAAATTAAGCAAACTGGAAGAGATGAAGACCCTCCTGGAAACCTATAAACTACCAAGACTGAAACAGGAAGAAATTAATTTTTTAAACAAGCCAATTAATTATGAAGAGATTGAGACAGTGATAAACAACCTTCCAAATAACAAAACTCTAGGCCCAGACCATTTTCCTGGGGAATTATACCAAACATTCAAAGAAGAAATAATACCTATTCTCCTAAAGATATTTCAAAAAATAGAAACAGAAAGAAAGGTACCAAATTCATTCTATGAGTCCAATATTACCTTGAACCCCAAACCAGGCAAAGATCCCAACAAAAAGGAGGAAAACAGACAGATTTCGCTAATGAATATGGAAGCCAAAATCCTCAACGAGATCCTGGGTAATACAATCCAACAATACATTAAAGGGATTATACATCATGACCAGGTGGGATTCATCCCTGGGATGCAAGTGTTGTTCAACATTCACAAATTGATCGGTGTCTTCGATTTTATCCAGAAAAAAAATTCAAAAATCATATGATCCTCTCAATAGATGCAGAAAAAGCATTTGACAAAATACAGCATCCTTTCCTGATTAAAACCCTTCAGAGTGTAGGGATAGAGGGTACATTCCTCAATCTCATAAAAGCCATCTATGAAAAGCCTACAGCAAATATCATTCTCAATGGGGAAAAGCTGGAAGCCTTTCCCTTAAGATCAGGAGCACGACAGGGATGCCCACTCTCGCCACTATTATTCAACATAGTACTAGAAGTCCTTGCAACAGCAATCAGACAACAAAAAGGGATAAAACGTATCCAAATTGGCAAAGAAGAAGTCAAATGGTCTCTCTTCACCGATGACATGATACTCTATGGAAAATCCAAAAGAATCCACTCCAAACTATTAGAAGTTATAGAGCAATTCAGTAATGTGGTGGGATACAAAATCAATGCTCAGAAATCATTTGCATTTCTATACATGAATAATGAGACTGAAGAAAGAGAAATTAGGGAATCCATCCCATTTACAATAGCACCAAAAAGAATACGTTACCTTGGAATTAACCTACCCAGAGATGTAAAGGATCTATATTCTAGAAACTGCAAATCACTCTTGAAAGACATTGAAGAAGACTTAAAAAGATGGAAAAATATTCCAGGCTCATGGCTCAGAAGAATTAACATAGTTAAAAAGTCCACGCTACCCAGAGCAATCTACACTTTCAATGCCATCCTGATCAAAATACCGATGACATTTTTCAAAAAAACTGGAACAAACAGCCCTTAAATTTGTATGGAACCGGAAAAGGCCCCAAATTGCAAAGGAATTGTTGAAAAGGAAAAACAAAGCTGGGAGCATCACAATGCCGGATTTCGAGCTGTACTACAAAGCTGTGATCACAAAGACAGCATGATACTGGCACAAAAACAGACACATAGACCAATGGAACAGAATAGAGAACCCAGCAATGGACCCTCGGCTCTTTGGGCAACTAATCTTTGATAAAGCAGGAAAAAAACATCCAGTGGGAAAAAGACAGTCTCTTCAATAAATGGTGCTGGGAAAATTGGACAGCTACATGCAAAAGAATGAATCTTGACCACTCTCTCACACCATACACAAAGATAAACTCCAAATGGATGAAAGACCTCGATGTGAGACAGGAGTCCATCAAAATCCAAGAGGAGAACATAGGCAGCAACCTATACAACATGGGCCAAAGCAGCCTTTTTCATGGCACATTTCCAAAGGCAAGAGAAACAAAAGATAAAATGAACTTGTGGGGCTTCATCAAGATAAAAAGCTTCTGAACAGCCAAGGAAAAGTTCAAAAAAATGAAGAGGCATCCCATGAATTGGGAGAATATATTTGCAATTGATGCTACAGATAGAAGACTAGTATCCAAGATCTACAAAGAACTTCTCAAACTCAATACACAAGAAACAAATAAACAAATCATAAAATGGGCAGAAGATATGAACAGACACTTTTCCAATGATGACATACAAATGGCTAACAGACACATGAAAAATGTTCAAAATCATTAGCCATCAGGGAAATTCACCGGTGATGGGTAGTAAGGAGGGCATGTATTGCATGGTGCACTGGGTGTTATTCGCAACTAATGAGTCATCGAACTTTATATCGGAAACCGGGGATGTACTGTATGGTGACTAACATAATATAATAAAAAATCATAAAAAAAATTTTTTTAAATGGAAATTCAAATCAAAACCACACTAAGATACCACCTTACACCAGTTAGAATAGCAAAAATTGACAAGGCAAGAAACAACAATTGCTGGACAGGATGTGGAGTATGGGGATCCCTCCTACATTGGTGGTGGGAATGCAAGTTGGTACAGCCACTCTGGAAAACAGTGTGGAGGTCCCTTTAAAAGTTGAAAATTGAGCTACTGTATGACCCAGCCATTGCACTACTGGGTATTTACCTCAAAGATACAGACGTAGTGAAGAGAAGGGCCATATGCACCCCAATGTTCATAGCATCTTTGTCCACATAGCTAAATCGCGAAAGGAACCGAGATGACCTTCAACAGATGACTGGATTAAGACGTTCTGGTCCGTATATACAATGGAATATTACTCAGCTATCAGAAAGAACGAGTTCTCAACATTTGCTGCAACATGGACGGCACTGGAGGAAATAACGCTAAGTGAAATAAGTCAAGCAGAGAAAGACAATTTTCATATGATTTCTCTCATCTATGGAACATAAGAACT
This sequence comes from Ursus maritimus, assembly GCF_017311325.1. Taxonomy (NCBI): domain Eukaryota; kingdom Metazoa; phylum Chordata; class Mammalia; order Carnivora; family Ursidae; genus Ursus; species Ursus maritimus. The sequence continues at coordinate 77,709,435 of NW_024423319.1, forward strand.
AGGAAGTTCAGTAGGGGAGAAAGGGATAAAGAACGGGGGCGGTAATCAGATGGGGAAATGAAGCATGAGAGACTATGGACTCAGAAACAAACTGAGGGCTTCACAGAGGAGGGGGATGGGGGAATGGGATAGGCTGGTGATGGGTAGTAGGGAGGGCACGTATTGCATGGTGCACTGGGTGTTATACGCAACTCTTGAATCATCAAACTTTACATCAGAAACCAGGGATGTACTGTGGCGCCTGGGGTGGCGCAGTAGTTAAGCATCTGCCTTCGGCTCAGGGCATGATCCCAGAGTCCTGGGATCGAGCCCCACATCAGGCTCCTCTGCTGGGAGCCTGCTTCTTCCTCTCCACTCCCACTGCATGTGTTCCCTCTCTCGCTGGCTGTCTCTCTGTCAAATAAATAAATAAAAATCTTTAAAAAAAAAAAGAAAGAAACCAGGGATGTACTGTATGGTGACGAACATAATATAATAAAAAAGTATTAAAATAAAAAAATTTAAAAAATATAAAAACTGTATTTTAGATTTTTCTATTCCTTTGAGTGAGGCTTGGATGACTTTGTATTTTCCTCTTAGGACCGCCTTTGCAGTATCCCATAGGTTTTGGACTGATGTGTTTTCGTTTCATTGTTTCCATACACTACTTAAGTTCCTTTTTAATTCCCTGGTTTTCCCAATCATTTTTGAGCAGGATGGTTCTTAGTTTCCAAATGTTTAAGTTTCTTCCAAATTTTTCCTTGTGACTGAGTTCCAGTTTCAAAGCAAATGTTGCCTGAGAATATGTGGGGAATAATCTCAGTCTTTTGGTATTAGTTGTGACCTGTTTTGTGACCCAGTGTATGGTGTATTCTGGATAAAGTTCCACGTGCATTCAAAAAGAATGAGTATTCTGTTATGGGGTGTAGTCTTCTGAATATATCTATGAGGTCCATCTGGTCCAATGTGCCATTCAAAGCTCTTGTTTGTTTGTTGATTTTTCTTCTTAGATGATCTATCTATTGCTGAGAGTGGAGTGTTGAGGTCCCCTAATATTAATGTATTTTTATCTGTATGTCTCTTTATTCTGGTTAAGAGTTGGCTGTGTATCTAGCTGATCCCTGTTGGGGGCAAAGATATTTATAATTGTCATATCCACTTGCTGGATACATCCTTTAAGATAATACAGTGTCCTTTTGTATCTCTAACTACAGTCTTTAGTTTAAAATCTAATCTGTCTGATATGAGAATTGCTACCCCAGCTTTTTTTGAGGTCCACTGGCATGAAAAATGGTTTTCCATCCCTTCACTTTCAGTCTGGATGTATCTTTAGGTTCAAAATGAGTCTCTTGTAGACAGCAAATGGACGGGTCATGTCTTTTTATCCAATCTGCAACCCTGTGGCATTTATGGGAGCATTTAGGCCATTCACATTGAGAGTGATTATTGAGAGATATGATTTTAATGATATCATTTTGCCTGTGACGTATTTGTTTCTACAGATTATAAATTTCTCTTCTGTATCACTCTTGGGACCTTTTTACTTTTATAGAACCCCCCTTAATGTTTCTTGTAGGGCTGGATTGGTGGTCATGTATTCTTTCAGTTTCTTCCGGTCTTGTAAGGGCTTATCTCACCATCCATTCTGAATGACAGCCTTGCTGGATAAATGATCACTGGCTGCATTTTCTTCTCAGTGCTCTGAATGTGTCTTGCCAGCTTTTTCTGACTTGCCAAGGCTCTGTAGACAGGTCTGACATTATTCTGATGTTCCTTCCTCTGTAGGTCCAGTTTCTTTTCCTCATGGCCACTTTCAAGATTTTATCCTTGGACCTAATATTTGCGAAATGCACTATGATGTGACGTGGTGTAGGTTTGTTGTCATTGACCTTGGGAGGGGTCCTCTCTGCCTCTTGGACACGAATGCTTATTTCCTTTGTGAGATTAGGGAAGTTCTCAGCTACAATTTGTTCAAATATCTCTTACAGACCTCTCTCTTTCTCTACCCCCTTGGGGATGCTGATGATTCTGACATTGGAATGTTTCATTGAGTCAGTAGTCCCCCATACTCTACATTCTTGAGATTGGATCTTTTTGAGCCATGTTTCCGTTTTTACTTTCTCTTCCACCATCCCCTCTTCCAATTCACTAATTCATCTTCTGCCTCATTTACCCTGTCTGTCAGAGCATCTAGTTTAGACTTCATTTGATTTGTAGCATATTTAATTTTTGCCAGATTCGCTCTCATTTCTGCGCTTAGAGATTCTATATTCTCATTAATATTTCTGTTAATATTTTTTTCAAGCCTACACATCTTCTTTACCATTGTTACTCTAAACTCCATTTCTGACAATTTGGTTATATCCATATCCATTAGTTCTGAGGCAGAGGCCACAGTCTCTGTTTCTTTCCTTTGTTGAGGCTTCCTCCTCATTATCATTCTGATGAGGAGAGGTTGTGGGGATGCACAGAGCCCAAATTATTGACTAGGACACAAGCAATGTGCACTTGTTTTATAGGGAACTTAGGGATGTAAGCTTCTTGGTTTTTCAGCCTGACTTCTAGGGGAGGGGCTTGCCGTGCTGATACTCAGGCAACCCTGTTTGGGCAGAGTTGCGCTGTCTCCTGTGTGAGTGGGGGATGGACACAGTGCAAACTGGTTTTTCTGGACTTTTTTTCTCTGGTGGCTTTCCCTGGCAGTTTTCTGTGACTCTTCTGAGAATCAGAGCAGCCGTAGCTATATCCTAGCCTCTGTCTCAGAACAGAGAGATCGCAGTCTGCTCTCCACTGAGCTCTCCAGGCCACTTTAATTCTGTTTCTGTTGGTGCTGCTAAAAGCCCCGCAGTGTCCCATGTTGTGCACCCCACAGCCGCTCTCCCAGTCCTCAATCCCAGGGTCAGCATGTGTCTGTCCTTTGTGCTTCTAACACTGCCAGCCGCCCCTGGTTCCCACGGGCACTCCTGAGCTCCCTGTTTCAGTGTGGTTCGTGAATGCTCCGGAGCTCCAGTTTTCAGTCTGGTTTCTCGGCGGCTACTGGTCTGCAAGTTGGGCCATTCACCAGTGAGGGAGGCTACTGCTTTCCGGTGCCCGAGTGGGGCGGTCCCACCCCCTTTTTTTATCTTCCAATATCTGTGAGCAGATTCACGGCTCCCTGCTTCGTACCTTAATACTCAGCCCCAGGGATGTTCATCTGTAGAGATCCAGATGTATCTTCCTACGTCTCAGGCTGATTTCATGGGTGTTCAGGATGATCTGGTAGATATCCAGCTTGATTCAGGGGACTAGCTGAATAAAGGTCCCCTACTCCTCCGCCATGTTTTTTCCCTTTGTTGATTTTCTGCTTAGACAATCTGTCTTTTGCTGAGAGTGGACTATGGAGGTCCCCTACTATTCATGTATTATTATCTATATGTCTCTTTATTTTAGTTAACAATTGGCTTATGTAGTTGGCTGCTCCCATGTTGGGGACATAGATATTTATAAAAGTTAGATCCTCTTGTTGGATAGACCCTTTAAGAATGATTTGGTGTCCCTCTGTGTCTCTAACTGCAGTCTTTAGCTTAAAATCTAATTTATCTGAGTTGAGAATTGCTACCCCAGCTTTCCTTTGAGGTCCGTTGGCATGAAGAATGATTCTCCATCCCTTCATTTTCAATCAGGATGTATCTTTAGTTTCAAAGTGAGTCTCTTGTAGATAGCATATGGATGGGTCATGTCTTTTTATCCCATCTTCAACCCTGGGGTGTTTTATGGGAGCATTTAGGCCATTGATATTGAGAGTGATTATTGAAAGATATGAAGTTGCCTGTGAAGTCCTTGTTTCTATAGATTGTCTCTGATAATTTCTGTTCTGTATCACTCTTGGGATCTTTCACCTTATAACCCATCCCCCCTTAATATTTCTTGCAGGGCTGGCTTGGTGGTCACACATTCTTTCAGTTTCTGCTCATCTTGGATGCTCCTTGTCTCCATCCATTCTGAATGACAGCCTTGCTGGATACAGTATCCATGGCTGCATGTTCTTCTCATTTAGTACCGTGAATATGTCTTGTCAGCTCTTTGCTTTCCAGGTCTCTGTGGACAGGTCTAATGTTATTCTGATGTTCCTCCTTCTGTGCTTAAGATATCTCTTCCCCATCTCCACTTTCAAGATATTTCCTTGGATCTAAGATTTCCAAATTGTACGATTATATGTCATAGTGTCGGTCTGTTCTCACTGATTTGGGGAAGGGTCCTCTCTGCCTCTTGGACACAAATACTTGTTTCTTTCCCCAGATTAGAGAAGTTCTCAGCTCTGATTTGCTCAAATATATCTTCTAGACCTCTCTCTCTCTCCACCCTCTCGGGGATCCCAATAGTTCTGGTATTAGAACATTTCATTTATTCAGTAATCTCTCTTAGTTTGATTCCTTGAGATTTAATTTGTTTTTCCCACACCACCTCATTTTCCTTCTTTTCCATCCTCTTATCCTCTAACTCACTAATTCATAGTTCTTCCTTGTTCTTAGTCATTCTGTTGAGGAGCAGTTGCAGGAATGTACAGAGTCCAAGTTATTGACCACAAACCAAGCAAGATGCACCTGTTTATAGGGACCTATAGGGACGTGGGTTTCTTGTTCTTCCATCCTGCCTTCTGGGGGAGGGGTCTGCCATGCTGTTACTCGAGGCAACCCTGTTTGGGCAGAGTTGCCATGCCCCTTGTGGGGGGGGGCGGTGAAAACAGGTTTATTGGGGCTTTTGTTCTCTGGTGGCTTTCCCTGGCAGCTTTCCATGTCTCTTCTGAGAGTCAGAGCAGAACTTACCATAGAACAGAGAGATTGCAGTCTGCTCTTCACTGAGCTTTCCATGCCATACTGTCTCCTTTTCTGACTGAGCTGCTAAAACACATAACATCTTGGGTTGGGCACCCCACAGCAGCTCTCCCAGCCGTCACTCTCAGGACCGGGCATGTCTCTGCCCTTTGTGCTTCTGAAACCACCAGGAGCCCCTGGAGCCCCAGGAGCCACACACAACCTCATAGCTCCAGGTTTCAGTCTGGGGGGCTGCCCTAAAATCCTTTCCCCACTGCTACTGGTCTATGAGCCTGTGCTTGGTCTCCAGCACGGGAGGCTTTTGCCTTTGTGGCACAAGAGCACAGAGGCTCCCTCCCCCTTCCATTTATCTTCCTATATCTGTCAGAATCTCAGCTCCCTGCTTCATACCTTGAGACCAACCTCCGGAGAAGTTCTGTTTGTAGAGATTCAGATACATCTTCTTACATCTCAAGCTGATTTTGTGGGTCTTTGGAATGGTCTGGTGGATATCCAGCTTGATTCAGGGGACCAGTTGAAATAGGGTACCCTAGTGCTCTGCCATCTTTCCCCTCCCTCAAACATTGCCTTTCTTAGAATATTATATAGTTGGAATCTCACAGTATGTGGCTTTTACAAATTGGACTTTTTTTACTTAGCAATGTGCATTTAAGATCCCTCCATATCTTTCCATTGCTTCATACCTCGTTATTTTTAGTAATGTATATATTCCATTGTCTGAGTGTACCACAGTTTACTTACCCATTCACCTACTGCAGGACATCTTGGTTGCCTCCAATTTTGGGAATTATGAATATAGCTGTTATTAATATGTGTGCACAGGTTTTTGTTTGGGTATAACGCTAACACTTTTGGGTAAATATGAAGGAGTGTAATTGCTAGATCATATGTTAAGAGTGTCCTTAGTTTTTTTTTTTAATGTTTTTTTATTATATTATGTTAGTCACCATACAGTACATCCCTGGTTTCTGATGTAAAGTTCGATGATTCATTAGTTGTGGATAACACCCAGTGCACCATGCAATACATGCCCTCCTTACTACCCAACACCAGTCTATCCCATTCCCCGAACCCCCTCCACTCTGAAGTCTTCAGTTTGTTTCTCAGAGTCCATAGTCTCTCATGCTTCATTTCCCCTTCTGATTACCCCCCTTTCTTTATCCCTTTATTCCCCTGCCGATCTTCCTAGTTTTTATATTCCATAGATGAGAGAAATCATATGATAATTGTCTTTCTCTGCTTGACTTATTTCACTTAGCATTATCTCCTCCAGTGCCGTCCATGCTGCAGCAAATGTTGAGAATTCGCTCGTTCTGATAGCTGAGTAATATTCCATTGTCTATATGGACCACAACTTCTTAATCCAGTCATCTGTTGAAGGGAATCTCAGTTCCTTCCACGCTTTGGCTATTATGGACACTGCTGCTATATACATTGGGGTGCATATGGCCCTTCTCTTCACTACGTCTGTATCTTTGGGGTAAATAACCAGTAGTGCAATGGCTGGGTGTTAGGGTAGCTCAATTTTCAACTATTTCAGGGACCTCCATACTGTTTTCCAGAGCAGCTGTACCAACTTGCATTACCACCAGCAATGTAGGAGGGATCCCCTTACTCCACATCCTCTCCAGCAATTGTTGTTCCTTGCCTTGTCAATTTTTGCCATTCTAACTGGTGTAAGGTGGTATCTTAGTGTGGTTTGGATTTGAATTTCTCTGATGGCTATGGTTTTGAACATTTTGTCCTGTGTCTATTAGCCATTTGTATGTAATCATTGGAAAAGTGTCTGTTCATATCTTCTGCCGATTTTATGATTTGTTTATTTGTTTCTCGTGTATTGAGTTTGAGAAGTTTTTGTAGATCTTGGATACCAGTCTTTTATCTGTAGCATCATTTGCAAATATATTCTCCCATTCCATGGGATGCCTCTTCATTTTTTTGACTGTTTCCTTGGCTGTGCAGATTTTGATCTTGATGAAGTCCCACAGTTCATTTTATCTTTTGTTTCTCTTGCCTTTGGAGATGTGCCATGAAAAAGGTGGCTGTGGCCGATGTCGTATAGGTTGCTGCCTATGTTCTCCTCTAGGATTTTGATGGATTCCTGTCTCACATCGAGGTCTTTCATCCATTTGGAGTTTATCTTTGTGTATGGTGTGAGAGAGTGGTCAAGTTTCATTCTTTTGCATGTAGCTGTCCAATTTTCCCAGCACCATTTATTGAACAGACTGTCTTTTTTCCAATGGATGGTTTTTCCTGCTTTATCAAAGATCAGTTGCCCAAAGAGCCGAGGGTCAATTTCTGGGTTCTCTATTCTGTTCCATTGGTCTATGTGTCTGGTTTTGTGCCAGCACCATGCTGTCTTTGTGATCACAGCTTTGTAGTACAGCTCGAAATCCGGCATTGTGATGACCCCAGCATTGTTTTTCCATTTCAACAGTTCCTTGGCGATTTGGGGCCTTTTCTGGTTCCACACAAATTTAAGGACTATTTGTTCCAGTTCCTTGATAAATGCAATCGGTATTTTGATCAGTATAGAATTAAAAGTGTAGCTTGCTCTGGGTAGCATAGATATTTTCACTATGTTAATTCTTGCGATCCATGAGCATGGAATATTTTTCCATCTTTTTATGTCTTCCTCAATGTCTTTCAAGAGTGATTTATAGTTTCTAGAATATAGGTCCTTTACATCTCTGGTTAGGTTAATTCCAAGGTAATGTATGGGTTTTGGTGCTATTGTAAATGGGATGGAGTCAATAATTCTCTTTCTTCAGTCTCATTATTCGTGTATAGAAATGCAACTGATTTCTGAGCATTGATTTTGTATTCCTCCACATTACTGAATTGTCTATAACTTCTAATAGTTTGGGAGTGGATTCTTTGGGGTTTTCCATATAGAGTATCATGTCATCTGTGAAGAGAGACATTTTGACTTCTTGCTGATTTGGATATGTTTTTACACTTTTTGTTGTCTGATTGCTTTTGCAAGGACTTCTAGTACTATGTTGAATAACAGAGGCGAGAGTGGGCATCCTTGTCTTGTTCCCGATCCTAAGGGAAAGGCTTCCACCTCTCCCACATTGAGAATGATATTTGCTGTAGGCTTTTCATAGATGGTTTTTATGAGATTGAGGAATGTCCCCTGTATCCCCACACTCTGAAGGGTTTTAATCAGAAAATGATGCTGTATTTTGTCAAATGCTTTTTCTGCATTAGTTGAAAGGATCATATGCTTCCTGAGTCTTTTCTTGTTGATATGATGTATTACGCTGATCAATTTGTGAATGTTGAACCATGCTTGCATCCCAGGGATGAATCCCACGTGATCATGATGGATAATCCTTTTAATGTACTGTTGGATTCTATTAGCCAGGATCTTGTTGAGGATTTTGGCGTCCATATTCATTAGGGAAATCGGTATGTAATTCTCCTTTTTGATGGGTTTTTTGCCTGGTTTGGGGATCAAGGTAATATTGGCCTCATAGAATGAGTTTGGTAGCTTTCCATCTGTTTCTATTTTTTGAAATAGCTTTAGGAGAATAGGTATTATTTCTTCTTTGAATGTTTGGTAGAATTCCCCAGGAAAACCGTCTGGGCCTGGAGTTTTGTTATTTGGAAGGTTGTTTATCACTGTCTCAATCTCTTCATAATTAATTGGCTTGTTTTAAAAAATCAATTTCTTCCTGTTTCAGTCTTGGTAGTTTATAGGTTTCCAGGAAGGCCTTCATCTCTTCCAGATTGCTTAATTTATTGGCATAAAGCTGTTGACAAAGTTTCTAATAATCCTACCAATTTCATTGGTATTGGTTGTGACCTCTCCTTTTCATTCATAATTTTATTAATTTGGGTCCTTTCTCTATTCTTTGTATAAGTCTTGCCAGTGGTCTGTCAATTTTATTGATTCTCTCAAAGAACTAGCTTCTAGTTCTGTTGATCTGATCTGCTGTACTTCTGGTTTCTAATTCATTGATTTCTGTGCTAATCTTGGTCAACTGCTTCCTCCTGCGTGGATTAGGCCTGTACCTCTGTTGCTGTTCCAGCTTCTTGAGGTGAGAATACAAAAACTTTAGACTTTTCTATTCTTTTGAGTGAGGCTTGGATGGCTGTGTATTTCCCCCTTAGGACTGAATTTGCAGTGTCCCATACGTTTTGGACCATTGTGTTTTCATTCTTGTTGGTCTCCAAAAATTGTTTAAATTGATTTTTGATTTCCCAGTTTATCGAGTCATTCCTGAGCAGGATGGTTCTTAGTCTCCAAGTGTTTGAGTTTCTTCCAAATTTTTCCTTGTGGTTGAGATCCAATGTCAAAGTGTTGTGGTCTGAGAATATGCAGGGAATAATTTCAGTCCTTTGGTATCGGTTGAGACCTGTTTTGTGACCCAGAACATGGTTTATTCTTGAGAATATTCCATGGGCATTAAAATAGAATGAGTATTCTTTGGTTCTGGGGTGTAGTTTTCTATATATATCTATGAGTTCCAACTCGTCAAGTATGGCATTCAAAGCCCTTGTTTCTTTGTCGATTTTTTGCATGGGTGTTCTGTGTATTTCTGATAGTGGAGTATTGAGGTCCCTACTATTAATGTATTTTTATCTATGTCTCTTTATTCTGGTTAAGAGTTGGCTTGCGTATCTTGCTGCTCCCCTGTTAGGGGCATATATATTTATAATTGTCACATCCACTTGTTGGATACATCCTTCAAGAATAATAGAGTGCCCTTCTGTGTCTCTAATTATAGTCTTTAGTTTCAAATTCAATCTGTCTGATATGAGAATTGCTACCCCAGCTTTCTTTTGAGGTCCATGGGTGTTAAAGGTGGTATTCCATCCCTTTACTTTCAGTGTGAATGTATCTTTAGGCTCAAAATGAGTCTCTTGTAGACAGCAAATGGATGGGTCATGTCTTTTTATCCAATCTGCAACCCTGTGGTCTTTTATCGGAGCATTTACGCCATTTACATTGAGACTGAATATTGAGAGATATAATTTTAATGATGCCATGTTGCTTGTAAAGTCTTTGTTTCTATCGATTGTGACTTTCTGTTCTGTATCACTCTTGGGGCCTTTTACCTTTATAGAACCCCCTTTAATATCTCCTGTAGGGCCGGTTTCGTGGTTACGAGATTGGTCAATGACTGGCAATTCTGGAAGGTCTTTATTTCTCCATTAGTTCTGAATGACAGCCTTGCTGGATAAAGGATCTTTGGCTGCATGTTTTTCTCTGAAAGAACTTTAAAAATGTCCCCCCAACGCTTTGTCTCATTCCAGGTCTATGTAGACAGGATTGATGTAATTCTGATACCTTTGCCTTGGTAAGTGAGAAATTTCTTTGCCCTGGACGCTTTCAATACTGTATCCTTGGATCTAATATTTGTGAATTGCACTATGACGTGACATGGCATAGGTTTGTCGTGGTTGAGCTTGGGAGGGGTCCTCTTTGCCTCTTGGACATGAATGGTTGTTTCCCTTGCTAGATCAGGGAAGTTTTCAGCTACAATTTGTTCAAATATCTCTTGTAGACCTCTGTTTTTTTCTACCCCCTCGGGGATGCTGATGATTCTAACATTGGAATGTTTCATTGAGTCAGTAATCTCCCGTAACCTACATTCTTGAGTGTGGACTTTTTTAAGTCCAGATTCTATTTTAGCTTTGTCTTCTACTAACCCCTCCTCCAATTCACTGATACGTTCTTCTGCCTCATTCACCCTGGCCATCAGAGCCTCTAGTTTTGACTGTATTTGGCTCATAGAATTTTTTATTTCTGCCAGATTTGCTCTCATTTCCACCCTTAGAGATTCTATATTCTCATTAAAATTTTCATTAATACCTTTTTCAAGTCTACACATCATCTTGACCATTGTTATTCTGAATTCCATTTCTGAATATTTGGTTACATCCATATCCATTAGTTCTGTGGCAGAGGCCACAGCCTCATTGTCTTTTCTTTGCTGGGGGGGATTTCTCCTTCTCGCCATTCTGATGAGGAGAGGTTGAAGGGTTGTCCAGAGCCCAAATTATTGACCGGGACCCAGGCCGTGCACCCTTGTTTTATAGGGATCTTAGGGATGTGGGCTTCTTAATTTTTTCAGCCTGCCTTCTGGGGGAGGGGCCTGCCACGCAGATCCTCAGGCAACCCTGTTTGGGTAGAGTCTCCGTGTCCCCTGCAAGGGGGGACGGGGGTGGGCATACTGTGAGCCGGTATTTCCAGGCTTTTGTTCTGTGGCGGCTTTCCCTGGTTGTTTGCTCTGCCTCTTCTGGGAGTCAGAGCAGCAAGAGCCGAATCTCAGCCTCTGTCTCAGAACAGAGGGATCGCGGACCATTCTCCACTGATGTTCTGGCCACTTTAACTCTGTTTGTGTTGGTGCTGCTCAACCCTGCAGCGTCCTGGGATGTGCGCCCCACACCCGGGGTCCCAGCCCTCACTTCCAGGGCCAGCGCATCTCTGTCCTTTGTGTTTCTAACACCGCAAGCTGCCAGCTGCCCCTGTGCACTCCCGGAGCTCCCAGTCTCAGTCTGGTTCCAGTGAGCACAACGGAGCTCCGTTTCAGTCTGGTGGCGTGCGTTCCCTGGCTCACGGTCTCAGTCTACTCTCTCGCAGGTGCCGGTCTGTGATTCCGCCTGCTCCCCCATGCAGGTGGCTACCACTTCCCAGGGCCTGAACACGGCAGCTCCCTTCCCCTTCCGTTTATCTTCCAATATCTGTGTGTGGTTTCACGGCTCCCTGCTTCGTACCTCAATACTCAGCACTGGAGATGTTCATTTGTAGAGATCCAGATGTATCTTCCTGCATCTCAGCCTGATTCCATGGATGTTCAGGCTGGTCTGGTACCTATCCAGCTCGACTCAGGGGACTGGCTGAAAAAGGGGTCCCCTACTCTTCCGCCATCTTAACTCCCTCCTCCAAGAGTGTCCTTAGTTTTTTAAGAGATTGTCAGATTGTCTTCAAGATTTGGTTAAACCATTTGTATTCCCACCAACCATGAATGAGACTTTATTTGCTCTACATCCTCGCTAGCATTTGGTCTTGTCAGTATTCCAGAATCTGACCATTCTAATAGGTGTGTAGTAGTATGTTGTTTTTTTAATTTGACTTTCCATGGTAATATATGATGTGTAGCATATTTTCATATACTTATTTGTCATGTGTATATCTTTTTTTGGTAACACATGCTCAATGAATATACAGGCTAACAATGATAATGAGTATTAGGGAAGCTAGTACTCAGCATCAACTATGAAAACCCAGCACTAAATAGCTAATTTCATCAAATGAACTTCCAAATTTTATTTACTATTCAAAATGATAACAAGTAATTTCATATTATCATTTATCAGAATATTGCAATATGGACCTAACCTCAAAGAAAATTTATGTTTGAAAATTAATATTCAAGCATTGGAATGTAGCACATGGCACAGAAAATTTTTACTAGTTTTCCTTAATTTTGTAAAACAATCTAACCATTCTGATTCTTCACTTCCACATCTATTGTAAAAAGGCATCATAATAAACCAATGGAGAAAATCAGCAAAATCCAAAAGTTGGTTTTTTGAAAAGACAAATAAAATTGATAAGCCTTTGTCCATGTTAACCTAGAAGAAAAGAAAGGGTGTGAATTGCTAATATCCAAAATGAGAGGGGAGCCTGCCTGGCTCAGTTGGTAGAACATGTGGCTCTTGATCTCAGGGTTGTGAGTTCAAGCCCCACATTGGGTGTGGAGATTATTTTAAAAGACATTTTTTAAAAATGAGAGAGATCAGACAAGATTGGGTGCATTCAGGGTGGATACAGAATGGAGAGGTTGAGGGATGGGGTAACCAGGTTATGGGTATTAAGGAGGGTACATATTAGGATGAGCACTGGGTGTTATACATAACTAATGAATCATCGAACACGTCAACAAGAACTTATGTTGTACTATATGCTGGCTAACTGAACATAATAAAAAATAAATAAAAGTAAAAATATAAATTAAAATTAAAAAATGAGGGAGAAGAGATCACTACCAATCACATAGGTATTGAAAGGATAATAAAGTAATACAATGAACAAGTGTATGCCCAAACCTTGATAACCCCAATGAAATGAATAATTCCTAGAAAGACACACTCAGCCAAAACTCTCACAAGAAGAAATAGAGAGAAAATAGGCACTATGAATAGCCCTATATCTATTTAAATATTTGAATCAATATTTAATAACCTTCCAAAACAGAAAGCAACAGGCCAAGTTGGGTTGGCTGTTGAATTCTAACACACACTTAAGGAAGAAATTATACCAATTCTGTACCATCTATTCCAAAAGATAAGAGCAGGTAGATTATTTCTTAACTCAGTTTAGGAGGCCAGCATTACCCTAATACCAAGCTCAGATATAGATCTTACAAAAGAAGAAAACTACAGATCAATCTCCCTCACAACACAGATGCAAAATCCTTGACAAAGTATTAGCAAACAAAATACGATAATTTATAAAACAACCATACACCATGACTATTTGGAATTTATTCAGGTATTTAAGACTGGTTCAACATTTGAAAATCAATTAATGGAGTCTATCATATCAACAGGCTAAGGAAGATAATTCACATGTTCATATGTAGATGCAGAAATAGCATTTGACAAAATCCAACACTCATTTATGATAAACAATTTCATCAAACTATGAACAGGGGGGAACTTCCTCAACTTGATAAAGACCACTTTATCCGGCCCACCGTCTAAGCCAAAAGTCCATGAAAAGACACACTGAAGAGGGCAAGAATAGGTTCACTTCATTCATATCACTCCTCTCCAAAAACAGCACAGCTCAGTGCCAGGACAGCTCCCCTCAGCCCATGATTTATCTCACGGGTGAAAGTGAAACCTTAGTGAGCTTCCCCATCCATGTAGGATGCTACCCAAGAGGTCCACTTTTTTGTTTGCTGTTTGTTTGTTTTGTTTTTTGTTTGTTTGTTTTTCTTTTGTTTTATTTTTGTTTTTGTTATGTTATGTTAGTCACCATACAGTACATCATTAGTTTTTGATGTAGTGTTCCATGATTCATTGTTTGCATATAACACCTAGTGCTCCACACAATACATGCCCTCCTCAATACCCATCACCAGGCTAGCCAATCCCCCCATCCCCCTCCCCTATAAAACCCTTAGTTTGTTTCCCAGAGTCCATAGTCTCCCATGGTTCATCCCCCGCCCCCCGTCACCCTCTTCATTTTTCTCTTCCTTTTCCTAATGTCTTCCCTGTTATTCCTTATGTTCCCCAAATAAGTGAAACCATATGAAAATTGTCTTTCTCTGCTTGACTTCTTTCTTTAAACATAATCTCCTCCAGTTCCATCCACGTTGATGCAAATGTTGGGTAATCAGCATTTCTGATGGCTGAGTAATATTCCATTGTATATATGGACCACATCTTCTTTATCCATTTATCTTTCAAAGGGCATCTCGAAGAGGCCCACTTCTTTTTCATCCCTCCAAGAATACTGAGGTGATCAACATGTCTGAGAGGATGGGAGAATTTGGGTGCAGGGAAGAGAAATGGGTAGGTACTCAAGAGCCAGGGATCAGTTTCAACAAATGGACATTGGTCCTACTAACTGCTTCACAGACCCCATCAGGAAGCACTTTCATGAGTCACTTGTGATGCCTCATCTTCACACCTTCCCCCTAACTGGCCTACGGTAACTCCCAAAAGATGGCACTCCACTCCTTTTATTATGTTCAGTTCCCATTTGTGACCCCACAGCTGATGAGTGGAAACTTCCGCAGACAGCTTGAGAGAGTATGCAGATAGCCATCTTGACTCTGCAGGATTGGATGAAGGCATACAAACTTAAGCATTTCAGGACAATGATCCATGGAAAACAAACAGGGAGCTCTCAGCACCTTGCCTGGCATTGTGGGATCAAGAGAAGTTATACAATCTTAGGAATTACCTCCCCTACTTCTATGCAGTGAATGCATCCATGGAAAATGCCTGAATGCATCTCAGAATCTTTAGCTGGGCTGATTGGTGAAGGTATTTCTCTCCATACCCAGTCAGTACAGACTGGAGGAGGTGACTGCATCTTCAAGTATATAAACAGCAACACGAGACTTCATAGAACATGGGATATCAAGGAAACATGACAGCACCAAAGGAAGACAATAATTTTCAAGTAACTGACCCCAAAGAAATGGAGATCTTCAAATTGTCTGACAAAAATTCTAAATAATTGCTTTAAGGAAGCTCAGTGAGCTATATGGGAACAGAGATAGATAACTCAATGTTCCAATGGTGGTCTGGAACTATGAAGGATGCTAATTATAGCACAAAATAATATGAAAGTATAGAACTCAGAGACTGGAGTTAAGATGGTGGAGGAGTAGGGGACCTCCTTTTCAGCCGGTCCCCTGAGCCGAGCTGGATAGGGACCAGACCAGCTTAAACAACCAGGGAAGCAGCATGAGACACAGGAAGATACATCTGGATCTCTACAAATGAACATCTCCAGCGCTGAGTATTGAGGTACGAAGCGGGGAGCTGTGAAACCGCGCACAGATATCAGAAGATAAACGGAAGGGGGAGGGAGCTGCAGCATTCGAGCACCGGGAAGCGGTGCCCACCTGCACTGGGGAGCGGGAGGACTCGTGGTCAGCACCCGCGAAACAGCAGACTGAGACCCTGAAACGGGTGCATGTGCCACCAGGCTTCTCACGGAACTCCAAAATCCTGGTGTGCTCACCAGATATAGACTGAGACCCGGAGATCCGGGAGCGCGCGGGGGCGGCTGGCAGCTGGCGGCGTTAGAAACACAAAGGACAGACTCCCAGGCCCTGGAAGTGAGGGCTGGGACGCCGGGTGTGGGGCANGAGCCACCAGAGAACAAAAGCCTGGAAGTACCGGCTCACAGCGTGCCCATCCCCATCTCCCCTTGCAGGAGACACGGAGACTCTACCCAAACAGGGTTGCCTGAGTATCAGCGTGGCTGATTTCCTGGTTTATCGAGTCGTTCCTGAGCAGGATGGTTCTTAGTCTCCAAGTGTTTGAGTTTCTTCCAAATTTTTCCTTTGGTTGAGTTCCAATTTCAGAGCGTTGTGGTCTGAGAATATGCAGGGGATAATTTCAATCTTTTGGTATCGGTTGAGACCTGTTTTGTGTCCCAGAACATGGTCTATTCTTGAGAATGTTCCATGAGAATTAGAATAGAATGAGTATTCTTTGGTTCTGGGGTGTAGTGTTCTATATATATCTATGAGGTCCAACTCGTCAAGTATGGCATTCAAAGCCTTTGATTCTTTGCTTAGTTTTTGCCAGGGTGTTCTGTCTATTTCTGATAGTGGAGTGTTGAGGTCCCCTACTATTAATGTATTTTTATCTATATGTCTCTTTATTCTGGTTAAGAGTTGGCTTGTGTATCTTGCTGCTCCAGTGTTGGGGGCATATATATTTATAATTGTCATATCCCCTTGTTGAATACTTCCTTTAAGAATAATATAGTGCCCTTCTGCGTCTCTAACTATAGTCTGTAGTTTAAAATCCAATCTATCTGATATGAGAATTGCTACCCCAGCTTTCTGTGGGGTCCATTTGCATGAAAGATGTTACTCCATCCCCTTACTCTCAGTCTGAATGCATCTTTGGGCTCGAAATGAGTCTCTTGTAGACAGCAAATGGATGGGTCATTTCTTTTTATCCAATCTGCAACCCTGTGGTCATTTATGGGAGCGTTCAAACCATTTACATTGGCACTAGGAATTGAGAGATAGAATTTTAATGATGCCTTGTTGCCAGTAAGGACTTTGTTTGTATTGGTTGTGACTTTCTTTTCTGTATCACTCTTGGGGCCTTTTTTCCTTTATAGAACCCCCATTAATATCTCCTGTAGGGCTGGTTTCGTGGTTACGAAATTGGTTAATGACTGGCGATTCTGAAATGTCTTTATTTCTCCATCAATTCTGAATGACAGCCTTGCTGGATAAAGGATCCTTGGCTGCATGTTTTTCTCTGAAAGAGCTTTAAAAATGCCCCCCCAACACTTTCTCTCATTCCTGGTCTGTGTAGACAGGTCTGATGTAATTTTGATGCCTTTTTCTTGGTACGTGAGAAATTTCTTTGCCCTGGCCACTTTCAATACTGTATCCTTGGATCTAATATTTCCGAAATGCACTACGATGTGGCGTGGCGTAGGTTTGTCGTGGTTGAGCTTGGGAGGGGTCCTCTCTGCCTCTTGGACACAAATGTTTGTTTCCCTCGCTAGATTAAGGAAGTTTTCAGCTACAATTTGTTCAAATATCTCTTCTAGACCTCTGTTTTTCTCCACCCCCTTGGGGATACTGATGATTCTAACATTGGATCATTTCATTGAGTCAGTAATCTCCCATAACCTACATTCGTGGGCGTGGATTTTTTTAAGACCAGCTTCTCTTTTCGTTTTTTCCTCTATTAACCCATCCTCCAATTCACTAAATCTGTTCCTCTGTTTTGGTGACCCTGGCCGTCAGAGCCTCTAGTTTTGCCTGCATTTGGCTCATAGAATTTTTTTTTGATTTTATTTATTTATGTGACAGAGAGACAGCCAGCGAGAGAGGGAACACAGCAGGTGAGTGAGAGAGGAAGAAGCAGGCTCCCAGCAGAGGAGCCCGATGTGGGACTCGATCCCGGAACGCCGGGATCACGCCCTGAGCCGAAGGCAGACGCTTTAACGGCTGCACTACCCAGGCGCCCCTTGGCTCATAGAATTTTTAATTTCTGTCAGATTCGCTCTCATTTCTGTCCTTAGGGATTCTATATTCTCATTAACATTTTCGTTAATACTTTTTTCAATTCTACTCATCATTTTGACCATCGTTACTCTGAATTCCATTTCTGATAATTTGGTTACATCGATATCCATTATTTCTGTGGCAGAGGCCACAGACTCACTGTCTTTTCTTTGCTGGGGGGCTTCTCCTTCTTGTCATTCTGATGAGGAGAGGTTGCGGGTTGTCCAGAGCCCAAATTATTGACTGGGTCCCAGGCTTCTCTTGTTTTTAGGGATCTTGGGGATGTGGGCTTCTTCTTTAAAGATTTTATTTATTTATATGTGGCAGAGAGCCCACCAGTGAAAGAGGGAACACAAGCAGGGGAGTGGGAGAGGAAGAAGCAGGCTCCCAGTGGAGGAGCCCGATGAGGGACTCCTTTTCGGAAAGCCGGGATCCCACCCTTAGCCAAAGACAGGCTATCAATGACTGCGCCACCCATGCGCCCCGCATCTTGGGCTTCTTGATTTTTCAGCCTGCCTTCTGTGTTCTGGGGGAGGGGCCTGCCACGCTGATACTCAGGCAACCCTGTTTGGGTAGAGTCTCCGTGTCTCCTGCAAGGGGAGATGGGGATGGGCACGCTGTGAGCCGGTACTTCCAGGCTTTTGTTCTCTGGTGGCTCTCCCGGGCGGTTTGCTGTGCCTCTTCTGAGAGTCAAAGCAGAAGCGGCCGAATTTCATCCCCTGTCACAGAACAGAGGGATTGCAGACCATTCTCCACTGATGTTCTGGCCACTTTAACTCCATTACTGTTGGTGCTGCTCAA